>NC_091765.1:115477317-115777317 GCF_029378745.1 Bos indicus | reverse complement strand
CAGTTGTGTCTGACTCTTTGCGACTCCATGGACTGTAGCCCTCCAGGCTCCTCTGTCCATGGGATTCTCCAGGCAAGGATACTGGAGACAGTGGGTTGCCGCGCCCTCCTCCAGGGGATCTTCCCAACCCCAGGATCAAACTCAGGTCTCTTAAGTCTCCTGCACAGTGTCCTGTCCATCTAAAGACAGAGCTGTGGGGCCACGCCTCTCTCCCTTTCCTCCGTGGATGTAGGAGCTGCTGGAAGATGCATCAGAGCCCAGGCCTGGCTGAGCCAGACTTCCGTGTGGGTCTTGCTCTGAGCTGCAGTGCAGCGTTGACATGTCACAGGAGCCTGGCACATCCTCCGGAGGGCGGGTGCCCTGGGGTAGGAGGGCTGCCTGCTGCAGACAGGCCCCCTCGCTTTCTCTCCACTGCACCCCAAATCTGCACCTCTGTTCCAAGGATCTGGAGCAATGGTCTGAGGGTGATGTAATGCTTGCAAAGTACACAGAGCTGTGCCCAGCTTGTCATAAATGTTTAATACACTTCAGCTACTTTTATTGTTAACTCAAAAACCCCACTTTTATTGCAGTCGAATGTGCTATATAGACAGGTACGCATTGCTGTGGATGGAATTGTGTTCCTCCAAGATTCATATGCTGAAGTCTTAACCCCCAGGACCCCAGAACGTGGCCTTATTTGGTAACAGCTTTGATGCAGTCATCATTAGTTAAGATGAGGCCGTTAGTGTGGGCTCTTACCCGGTCTGACCCGTGTCTCTGTCAAAAGGGGACATTTGGATGCAGGCACACCTAGGGAGGAGGCCACGAGGATGGAGCCAGGAATCAGAGTGATGCTTCCACAAGCCAAGGGTCGTGGAAGATGCTGGTAACCATCAGGAGCCTGGAGAGAGGCCTCGGGAGGAACCAGCCCCACCAGCACCTTGATCTCGGACTTCTGGTCTCTGGAACCGAGACAGTTTCTGCTGTCTAGGTCCCCGGTCTGTGTTACGGCACCCCCAGGACACTAATACATGTCTACCCCTTCTCCAGAGTATCTTTCTGACCTAGGAATCGAACCGGGGTCTCCTGCATTATAGGCGGATTCTCTACCAACTGAGCTATCAGGGAAGCCCACAGTAGCACACATATCTGTATATTTCGCATTGTAAGTGGGTTTTTATGAGCTGGACACGTTGTGTAGCTAGCATGGTGCTCAGGTTAAGAGAAGGAGCACTGAGCACCCAGCAGACGCTTCCTTCCAGCCCCGGGGGTAGGGCTGGGTTTCCTGCCCTCAGCAGGACACAGGCCCGCCTCCTCACTCCCCCGGCCTCTTCCTCGTCACCGGGGCTGTGTGTCCACTGTGGGCGTCGGGCGGCTCCAGGCTGTCACCGTAGCAGCTGCTGTGATGTTCCGACAGGAGTCTATGGCACCTCCGGGGTGTGTTTCCCCGCATGTCCCGGGTGGAACCCTGGGATCGTGGGGTGGGCGAGTGTTCCACCAAGCATGTTTCCGGCCCCACCAGCAGTGGTGTGAGGGGCCAGCTGGGCTGCAGCCTTGCCAACACTTGGGATCACCTGTCTTTTCATCTTAGTTAGGCTGGCGGGTATGGAAGCCTGTCACATGACGGTTTGAAAATTTGCAGTTTCCTGGTAAGCAGTGATGTTGAAGACCTTTGGATATGCATGTCTCCACGAGTTTCCTCTTTTGCGAAGTGCTCTTCACCTTTTCTGTCCATCTTTCTATGCTCTTGTCGGCATCTCTGTACCCATTTGTATGAATTCTTTACCTGTTTTAAGTCGTTTTTCACTTGCACGCATTGCATGGCTCCTTACGGTGTCTTTTGATGACAAGAGATTTTTTCCCATATAGCTTAATTTATCAAACGTTTTGAGGGGAATGCTTTCTGCGTTTGTTTAAGAAATCTTTGCTTAGGCTGAAGTCACGAAGACGTTTACTTGTGTTTTCCTCTAAAAGCCTTCTCGTTCTATGTCTCACTCGTAGGTCTCGGCCCACCTGGGATTTATTGTTGGTATGGTGTGAGGTAGGGATCAAGATCTTCTTTCCATCTGCCTGTCCAGTCGACTCCGTGCTGTTGTTTGAAGGGTGGTCCTCGCTGTCCGTCCTGACGCAGCACTCAGGTTTCACCTTTGCTGCAGGTCAAGTGACCGACCACACAGAGGTGCATGGGTTTCCGGACTCTCTCATGCCCCATCTGTCAGTCTGTCTGTCTTTATACTGATGAAGAACTAAAGAGCGTCTTGATGAAGGTGAAAGAGGAGAGAGAAAAACCTGCCTTAAAACTCAGCATTAAAAAAGCTACGATCATGACATCTGGTCCTGTCGTTTCATGGCAAATAGAAGGGGAAAAAGTGGAAACAGTGACAGACTTTATTTTCTTGGGCTCCAAAATCACTGCAGAACCATGAAACCATGAAACTGAAAGATGCTTGCTCCTTGGATGAAAAGCTATGACTAACCTAGACAGAGTATTAAAAGGCAGAGACATTACTTTGCTGACAAAGGTCCATCTAGTCAAAGCTATGTTTTTTCCCTAGTCATGTATGCATATGAGAATTGGACCATAAGGAAGGTTGAATACCGAAGAATTGATGCTTTTGAACTGTGGTGTTGGAGAAGACTCTTGAGAGTCCCTTGGACTGCAAGGAGATCCAACCAGTCCATCCTAAAGGAAATCAGTCCTGAATATTCATTGGAAGGACTGATGCTGAAGCTCTAATACTTTGGCCACCTGATGTGAAGAACTGACTCATTGGAAGAGACCCTGATGCTGAGAAAGAGTGAAGGCAGGAGGAGAAGGGGGCGACAGAGGATGAGATGGTTGGATGGCATCACTGACTCGATGGACATGAATCCATGCAAATTCCAGGAGACAGTGAAGGACAAGGGAGCCTGGCACGTTGCAGTTCATGGTGTCACAAAGTCGGACACGACTTCGAGACTGAACACCGACAGCAAGTACCATCGGCACCTGTCTTCATTACGCGTTGTGTTAAAGTGTGCTCTGCTGGCTCCGTTCTCCTGGAAGGGTTAAGTGGCCCGGCATAAACTCTCTTTTTATTTTCAGTTTTGGAGGCTTGACACGTCCCGTCAGAACCTGGCACTGCGGCAGCTGTGTGATTCAGCCCGACTGTCTCATCCTCACCCTCTTCAACATGGAGAAAACTGTTCCTGTCTTGGAGTCTCGTGCAAGGAGATGAGGCCACGTGGACCCAGGTGCCTGGCACGCAGTGCAAATGTTCGTGATGAATGTACAGTTTAGTGGTGACAGAGCAGACCAGAGCTGGGTGGCCTGCTTCACGTCTCGGCTTCTCTGAACACGTGACCCTGGGAGAGTGACCTCACGTGCGGCCTGACCGCCTTGAACTGGGGAGAACTGTCTACTTGTTGGCTTAGTGCTCCTGGGGTAATGGTGTCCTCCACGCAGACCCCCACGGTCCGCAGGCGAGGCTGCTGGTGGCCGGGGCTGGGCCAGGCACCTGTCCTGATGCGCCTGTGTCCCACCCGAAGCGCTTGGCGTGTGGGGCAGCCAGCCGGGAAGGACTGAGCCCCCAGTGTGGGTACAGCACCACTGCCTGCCTGGGTCGGCACTCCGCAGATCCTGTCTTCTAGAATCTTCCTCACGTGGATCAGCAAGTCTATTCGAGAAAAAGGATGTTCGTCTAACCCTTGGTCCTGAGCTTGTCTTCCTGTGCAGTTTTGACAGCCTCGATGCTGATGCTCTTTTTGGCTGTCACTCACCGTCCCGTGAGGAGGACAGCTCCCTCCACGGGGTTCTGGTTTCCTCTTCTGTCCCAGCGAGGGGCGGGCTGAAGCCCCTGCCCGGGACTGCAGAGCAGGTGACTGTGAGTGCAGGTCACTACCTGTGACCGGCTGACTGCTCCTGTGGGACACGTGTCCTGCTCCACGCACCCCCCACACCAGGCATGGTCCCAGGGATGCACAGAGCAACGCTGGGCCACGTTTCAGCGCGGAACCAGCTAGGAGAGGTCACCCTGGGGCTTCTCAAAGCCATTTCTGGGCTCAGTTTGCTGTGGAAACCAGGAAGGAAAAGCAAGCTCAAGGGGTGATTCCTCCAGGGAGATGCAGACCCCCTTAGCTCAGTGCCCTGGGCACGGCCGTCAGCCCGGCACGCCCGAGGGGATTCCAAGAGGAGCCTGGCCTGCCCCTGTCTCCGCCGTCCTCAGCACCTACACAGCCTGCCGGCCTGGGGACCGGATCCGGGGTCTGGGAGCAGGGAACTGGGGCTCACGGAGGGCCCACAGCTCTGGGGGCATCGGGCTGCCCTCTGCCCTCCTGTCACTCTGTGCTGCCCCTTCTCTCCCTGTGGGGTGGCTCCCTGCCTCCGGGGTAAACAAGGCCTCTCTCTCTCTCCTTTCCCGTTGGGGGAGGGTGCCTTGGCTGCCCCTTTGAGAGGGTTCGCGACGGCGGGGCGATGAGACAGAAGCTTGGCTGCCATGGCCCCACCGCAGCTCCCCCAGCCCCTGTGCGGCTCCTGGGGGACGAGGGTCCCCAGCAGTGAGGTTTGCAGGGGCAGCTCTGAGCTTTGAGTGTGGGCAAGCCAGGGCAGCCAGGGCCACCCTCACAGTGTCAGAGGTGTGTTTTTTTGGTTAGTCCTAGTTGCAAGAATGCAGGTGAAGGAGCCTGAGAGGTGATGCAGAAGCAGCCAGCACCATACAGGACGCTGGACAGGAGGGTGCTGTGGGATCTCAGAAGAAAAAATGATAGATTGAGGGATGGATGGGTGGTGGGTTGTTTAAATGACTGAGTGTTGGCTGGTTGGATGGATATGTGAGTGGGAGGCTGGGGTAGTTCCTGGGTTGTAGACGGGAGGCGGATTAATTGATATGTGATTAGATTATTGAATAAGTGGTTGTATAGGTGGTTGTAGGGGGCTTCCCTGGTGGCTCAGATGGTAAAGAATCTGCCCGTAATGCAGGAGACCCAGGTTCAATCCCTGGGTCAGGAAGATCCCCTGGAGGAGGGCATGGCGACACACTCCAGTATTCTTGCCTGGAGAATCTCCATGGGCAGAGGGGCCTGGCGGGCTACAGTCCATGGGGTTGCAAAGAGTTGGACATGACTGAGTGACTAAGTTCAGCACGTGGGTGGTTAGGGCTAGGGAGTGGGGGATGGATTCCTGGTTGGATGGATGGGTGGATCCATGAATTGTTGATGGACAAATGGATGACTGGGTGGATGTACTAGTCATCAGTTGGATGATCATGGTTGAATGGCTAGATAATTATCTGCTACGTGTATGTTGGGTAGATGACTGGCACGTGGATGAGGACCAGGTCAGCAGCTGGGCGTGTGGGTGGATGGGTGGCTGTGCAGGTAGGTGGACAGTGGGTGGATGGTTTCATAAAAGGATGCTGTAAGTGGGTGGTGGGTGGAAGTGCTTGTCCAGGTTGAATGGTGGAAGGTGGGTTTAGCTGGGTGTGTGGATGAGTGACTGGAGAACTGGACTGGTGATGTTGTGAGTGGGGAGGACTTGGTGGCCGGATGAGTGGGTGCAGGAAGGCCGGCTGGCTTGACCATGGGGTGGGTCCTCACCAGCCAACCCTGCCACCCTCCTGTTCCCTGGGGGGCTGGTGGGACTGGGTCCCAGGGGGAGGCGGTGCTTTGTTCCCAGTCTCCCTCCTGACACCCCACAGATGAGGCTCTCCTGGTCGCCATGGACTTAGAGCCCTGAGTGTCTATTCTCCGAGGCCCCATTCTTCTCAGGAAGCCCCAGCCCAACAAGGGCCCTTCTCGGGTCTTCTTGACCTGGAATCTTGGCCATGGGGGTGCTCAGGGCGCCTGCTGTAGTGATTTCCTGAGAAGCAGTGGGTGACGGCAGCTGTTCCATCCAGAGGCTGAGGCTGGGGCTTATAGGAGACGCTGACCAGACAGAAAAAGCCTGTGTCTCCTGTAGCTGCTTCCTGCTTAAAAGTCAAGGAGCCGAAACCCACGGCTGCCAGGAGAATCCAGTTGCAAGAAAGGAGCAGTTTCATAGCTTGGCCGTACTGGGCCTGGAATTCCCTGTGGACTAGTGTTAGCTTCAGTGACTGGGTTCTCATGGGCTCTGTTAGAAGCTTCTAAAGCACCCCTTCCAGATCTCCAGGGATGCAGCTGCCCCAGGGGCCCTCCTTCCCTGCCCCCTCCCTCCACTGGGCACCACAGCTCCTTCTGCCGGAGCAGCTCCTGCACCCAGCGGGGAGGATGCTGGGCCTCCAGGGGCTCAGGACTGCTGCCCCTTCTAGGCTGACCACAGGGCTGCCCTTACCTTATAAACCCCGCAACATGCAGAGAGCTGGTGGGCTTCTTGGGCTGGCATCTGGTTTTATGGGTGAGGACAAGGAGGCGGCCAGAGGAAGGGGAGCTGGGCTGAGGTCTCTTGTGGGTCCTGCCACAGCCAGGGCAGTCTCTGGCCTTTGATTCTGGGTTCTGGAGCCTCCCATTCATGGGCAGTCGTGGCTCACCAATGCCTTCCAGCCACCACTGGACACCTGGCCCATTCAATATCCCGACTGCCAGCAGGTGACGGCCGAGCTGCTCAGCTTGCCTGCAGACAGTGACAGGACGCGTCCCTCACCTCTTCATTCCTCCGCAGGTCACTTAGCTCCTCCAGGCAGGGAGAGCTGTCCGTTGATGCCGTGTGCTAATACCGGTGCCGTGGGCCCCTGGGCCTTGGCACGTGCTGTTTCTTTGGCCTGAAAAAGGCTTCTCTTCCTTCATCCTTCAGCTTAGCCATCCCCTCCTCCAGGAAGCCCTCTCGACTCTCAGTCCATGTGTTCTGGGTTATTGCAACACCTCTCTTTACTCCAGTGCAGCACAGGATCCAGGAACGGCCCACAGGAGGCGCCCCGTGTCCCTCTAGCCCCGGTGAGGGACCCACAGTGGGCAGATCAGTGCCGAGCACGGGACTATGGCTGCTGCTGCTGGTCTTGCTATGCTTCCAGGGCCATCCAGCCCCGCTCTGGGGAGAAGTTGTCTGAGGATGAGTCCAGTGCAGAAGAAAGCAGTGAGAAACAGCCAGAGGCGATGACACGGAGTCCCTGGATCCAGCCTTGCTTGAAGGTGCTGTTGCTGCTGCTAAGTCACTTCAGTCGTGTCCGACTCTGTGTGACCCCATAGACGGCAGCCCACCAGGCTTCCCCATCCCTGGGATTCTCACAATTTCTCAATTACAGGAGCCAGGAAATCAATTGCAATTTTAAATTTAAAAAATGAATAAATAAT
This sequence comes from Bos indicus, assembly GCF_029378745.1. Taxonomy (NCBI): domain Eukaryota; kingdom Metazoa; phylum Chordata; class Mammalia; order Artiodactyla; family Bovidae; genus Bos; species Bos indicus. The sequence goes on along the minus strand of NC_091765.1, from coordinate 115,770,093 downwards.
TATTTAAAAATTATTGCACATTTTGCATTTTTATTTTAGATTTAGTTTTGCTTGAGCTGGTTTGAGTCGGCCCCTGTTCCTTATAGCTGACCGGAAAAACGTCAGACACTTTCCCACTGATCTTGGAGGCAGGTCTTGAGGCTGCGGCTTTTCCAATAGGTTGGCTTAAGCCGGTCCTCAGCAGGACTTTAGCACCAGCTGTGCCTTTCACATGAGGACTTCACAGTTCACAGAGCCGGAGTTGGGCAGGACAGAGGTGGTCAATGCCCAAGGCCTGGGGAGGCTGTGTAGGCTCCAGGGCCACGCAGGCCGCTGGCAGCGGTGCCAGAATCTTGGCTCTCTGTGCACTGATGCTGAAAAGAAGTATGGAGACTGAGTTTTGGAGGAAAAAACAAAAGGCAGATAGCTTTATTCTTTGCCAGGAGAAGGGGGAAACAGAGCCAGCTAATGTCTCAAGAACCATCCCCCACCCCACCTTCCTGGGGAAGAGAGGAAGTTTATATCCTGGAGCTTGTGGTCTGGGAGAGGCGATAAGGCTCAGAGAAATGAAGGGCTTGAATTTTTTTTCCTTTCCTCTGCAAACGTTTGGCCAAAGCTGGTGTCAGGCAGCTCACCAACCAGGTCTGGCGTCCCTGAAGTTGTCGGCCTGACTTTCCTTTTGAAATGCAGAATGCTACAGGGAGCTTGTGCTGGGGGAAGAAGGTCAGGTGCAGAGTGTGATTCACAGGCAGTTAGAGAGTGATTAGCTTTGCGCAGCTCTGTGAAGGACGAGTGGGGCTACAAGTGTGTGTTAGGAGTAACAGCTAAAGAATAACCCAGCCTGCTTAACTCCTTCAGGCCCATTTGTGCTGTTTCTGCAGCCTGTTCCTTATTTTCTATCAGAAAACTCTCACTTCTATTTTTGCTCAAACAGTGGGCCCAGGGCCCAGGGCCCAGCCTTCTGCTCCAGGAAGCCCAGCTCGGAAGTCACTGACCCTGTGGAGCTGGGTTGTCCCTGCTGGAGGGGGACCCCCCCAGGGCCGGCCTCAGGGCCTGGCCTTGGATGAATCCCGGGGTGTCCCAAGGCCTCGGGGGGCTGGCGGCAGGGCCTTGGCCAAGGACAGTCCACTGCTTCCCGGAGGCCTCCCGCTGCCCGCCTGGCCCCATGAGGGACATGTCAGTGGGCAGGGCTCTGCAACCCCACAGGGTCCCGAATTGATTTCAGTCCAGAGAGATGTGCTCGGTGGGGCCAGAGAGAGCTGGGCGAGGCTGCATTTGAGAAGAGCTTCAGGCCCTACGTGTCCCATCCACCCTGCCCGCTGTGCCTAAGGGACCCCTGGGAGGGGAAGGGGGGTGTGGTGGGGGGCCCACAGCCTCTCCCAGGCCGACCTGGGTTGTGCTGAGGGTGGAGTGGGCCCTGGGCTCTCCCGGACAGGTCCCTGCTGGGGTGTCAGAGGTGGGCTTCTCAGGCATACAAGGATGGAGTTATCCCCAGAGACCCCAGCCCGGGAGCCTGGGCTGGACTTGGTAACTGGGAGAGACTCGCTGTGTCAGAGAGGACACAGAGGCCTTTGGGCGGGCAGGGGCAGCAGCTGGCCTTGACCCCTGAGGCCTGGGCTGACCCCACTGCCCTCCTGCTGGCCTGTGGCTGCAAGCCTGGCACCACCCCGAGCCTGGAGGTGGGCCCAAATGCCCTTCTTGGCTTTGCCTGTCGGTGTGGACCCTTCCGGCCTGCCGTCCAGGAAGCTCAGGGAAGCACCTCTCCCTTCTGCATGCCCAGGCCTCCTAGAGGGGCCATGACTGTCCTCAGATCACGAGTCCACCTGACGATGGGGGAGGGAGTCTGGGGGTGCAGATGAGCCCCGAGGAGCGGGTTGGGTCCTTTGGCAGAGGAGGACCCCCTGCCCTGCCCACCCAGGCTGGCCTGTCGCTGCAGACCGCGGGGGAGGGGAGTTGTGATAGAGTTGGGGGTCAGCGTGGGGCTCCTGTTTCTGGGGGCGAGCTGGAGCCCCAAAGCAGGTGTGACTGCGAGGGGATGAGGATCCACCGTGGGCAGGGGCGGTGGCCCAGGGGGAGATGCTGGCCCTGGAGCTGCACAGATGTGGTTCCGGGCCCGACTTTGCCGGCGCTGGTGAGGTTACCGTGTACTGGGGCCGAGCCCGGCAATGTGAAGCACTGCTTCATTTTCACAGGAGCCCATGATGCCGGCGTTCGTGGGCGAGAGAAAGAGGCCCACGGAAGGGAGACGGCCTGCCTGAGTCAGAAGTACCCGGCCGCGGCTGGAGCTCCTGGGCCCACTCGTCCTCTGGTGCCCCGAACCCCGAGTTCACCGTCCTTTGAGAGGGTGGCATTGCCGGGCACGGCCCCCACCCCTCAGCCCCCGCTCTCAAGGCTGGCTGCCCAGACGCCTGGAGAGGACACTGTCTCCCTTGACGATTTGGCCGCAAGGGGGTTCTGAGTGGTCTGGAGACGGCGCTTCCTGGAGAGTGAGCTGTCCTGCCTCCAGACTCTCGACCCCCTCTCCGTGTTCCTCTCCATGCTCCCCTCCTGCCCTCCTCCGCTCAAGAGTGCACGTTCATCTGAAAATTGAACTTGCCACTAGAGGAGAGAGACGGGGAGGACAACGCGGCCCCGCCCTGGCCCGCAGCACTAGGACCCTGCCTCCCACAGAAGACCAGAACCCGGTCCTGCCACTGGTCCCACCCGTCCTGAGCCAGCACATATCGGGCGCTCAGCGCGCTGGACGCAGGACTCCACCAAGGGCGAACTCGCCCCTCCCGCTCCTGGGCTCTCAGGGTCCCGGGGTCCCGGGGCCGCCCCTGAGTTCCTCTTGAAGACTTCCCAGGGCCCCACCAGGGCGTCCTGTGGGGAGGTCCCTTAGAGGTGAGTGTGGGTTCTCCACACTCGCGGGGGCGTTGTCTGGGAGCCTGGGGGTTCCAGGTAGGGGGAGGGCTAGGTGAGTAGTGGGGTGATCCAGATGGGCGGGGGGGACCCAGGCAGGGGAGGGGGGTCCCAGGCAGGGGAGGGGCGGGGGGGACCCAGGCAGGGGAGGGGGGACCCAGGCAGGGGAGGGGCGGGGGGACCCAGGCAGGGGCGGGGCGGGGGGGACCCAGGCAGGGGCGGGGGGACCCAGGCAGGGGAGGGGCGGGGGGAGGACCCAGGCAGGGGAGGGGCAGGGGGGGACCCAGGCAGGGGAGGGGCGGCCCGGAAGGACCTGGAGCTTGGAAAAGTCCAGGCACACTGCTTCTTTGGGCATGAATATCTGACCTCACTTTTTAATTTAAATAGAGTGATCATTTCAAAGACCGTTTCAAAGAACAAGCTATAAAAACTCTGCTCTGCAAATGTTTCTCCATCAATTCAAACAGACGGTGTTTACCCTGGGCAAGAACCAACAAACTCGAAGCCCGGAGTCCTCAAATCATAGCCGAGACGGAGGCCAAGGAACAGGACTGAGGCGGGGATGTGGGGAGGCGGGGTGGGTGGGAGACGGCCCCACCCGAGATGGGCTGGGGCCGGGGGCGGTCCTCGCGGTGGACACACTGCCAGGTCCTTGATCTGCATTTCAGCCAGACAGTCTCCTGCCTGCCCCTCCCCACGCAGCTGGGCAGGGGGGCCCTTCCTGAGCTCAGACCCCCAGCACTATGATTAACATGACGCCAGGCCACCCCTGTCCACTCTCGAAGCTCTCACCAGGCTGTGCAGCTGGCCGCCCCCGCCCCCACCGCCCTGGAACAGCCCCTCATTCATTCAGTCAGTTGTGTTAACTGTCTCCATGGGCAGTGGTCCCTGATGCTTGGAGCAGATGCTCAGGGAGGCTTGTCCAGTGAGCTCGGTGACATAGGGAGTAACCACGGCAGTTGAGACCACGAGCAGCCCCGAGGCTGAGCATTTCCAGTCCCAGCTCATGGGGTCTGCAGAAGGACCCGGGGTGGTTGTAGGTGCTGCTGCAGCCCCTCGAAGAAAAGCTGAGAGAGAGAGGAGGAGCGAGCCCAGGGCCTTGAAGGAGCAGGCTGGGAACCCGGCTCACCCTGCATCACGTAGCAGCCAGCCCCAGATCTAACTGCAAAGCAAGCCTTTCTGAGGTGCTTTGTTCTTCCCCAGGCAGGAGAGGCTTGGGATCTCCTGGGCGGCAGAAGTGAGGTCCACTGACCCATAAGTACCACCGGTCCGGAGGACTCACTGTGCATCATGCAGGGTGCCAGGCAGTGGAACAGTGCAGCTCTCACGGAGCCCCTGGTCCGGTTGGGGAGGCTGGCAGGACAGACGATGGTGGGGTGGGGAAGAGGGCAGGGTGCAGCCAGGTGAATGCCCAGCGGGCACGGGGCCGGGGGGCTCTGGGAGGGGCTGATGCCCACACAGATATTAAGCACAGAGCAAGCTGGCTGGGCAGGGGTAGCAGGGGTTTGGGTGTCAGCTGAGGAGTCTGGTTGTAAGTGAGAGAAAGTCAGACTTCCCCAGTGGCTTACCAGTAAAGAACCCACTTGCAATGCAGGAGACACAGGAGACTCGGGTTCGATCCCTGGGTGGGGAAGATCCCCTGGAGGAGGGCACGGCAGCCCACTGCAGTGTTCTTGCCTGGAGAATCCCATGGACAGAGGAACCTCGCGGGCCACAGTCCATGGGGGTTGCAGAGTCTGACTTGACTGAGCGAATAAGCACGTGAAGGTGAATGGCTTCCCCAGTGGTGCTAGCGGCAAAGAACCTGCCTGCCAGCGCAGGAGACATAAGAGACGGGGGCTCGGGCCCTGGGTCGGGAAGATCCCCAGAGGAGAAAACGGGAGAAAATCCCATGGTCAGAGGAGCCTGGTGGGCTAGAGGGCATGCGGTCGCAGAGTCGGACGCAGCCGAAATGACATAGCGTGAAAGACACACGAAGAGAAAGTGACTTTGACAAGAAGAGTTAACGAGAGAGAGGAGAGGAGAAAGGCAGCTCCCCTGATGATGAAGCTAGGGATGATCACACTCGGTGAAGTCGGTCAGAAAGAAAGACAAAGACTGCACGACATCGCTAGTATGTGAAATACACAGTGAAGCAGACAGACTCACAGCCAGAGAGGACAGTCTTGCGGAGGCCGGGGAAGGGGGGAGGAGGGGCGGGGGAGGGCCGGGGGAGGCTGGAGCGCGAGGGGGGTGAGCAGGTGCCGGCGAGTGAACGACGAGGGCCTGCTGTGCAGCGCTCTGGGTGCTTGGTCGCTCAGTCGCATCTGACTCTCGGCGGCCCCATGCACTGCAGCCCGCCAGGCTCCTCTGTCTGTGGGATTCTCCAGGCAAGAGTACTGGAGTGGGTTGCCATGCCCTCCTCCAGGGGATCTTCCGACCCAAGGATCAAACCCAGGTCTCCCGCATTGCAGGTGGATTCTCTACCTGTCTGAGCCCCCAGGGAAGCCCACCAGGATAGCCCAGGGAACTATATTCAGTATGCTGTGATAAACCACAATGGAAAGGAATATGAGGAAGAATGGATATGTGTGTATAACTGAATCACTTCACTGTCCAGCAGAAATGAACATAACGTGGTAAATCAACTATACTTCAATTAAAAAAAAATCACAGAACGGGAGTAGGGATTTCCACTTCCAGCCAAAATGATGTAGTGGGGAACAATGAAAAACAACAAAAAAGCCAGACAAAAGATATGACCCAATGGTGTTTAGGACATCAAATAGCATTCAGCTAAGGCGTATGGTCACTGGGATACCGGAGGGGAGCCCAGGTGGGGAGAATCGTAGACATTAACACAGGAAGTTATCCATCATCAACCAGCAAGGGAGATACAGTGGAATCACAACAAATTCAAGGTTAATCCAAAAGAAGACATAAAAATAGGAAAAATAGGAAAAGGAACCAAAAAAAAAAGTGGGAAAAGAAATAGCAAAGTGGTAGATTTAAACTCAATCATTAATAATTACAGTAACTATAAGTGTTGTAAACAGTCCGGTATAAAGGCAGAGGTTGTCAGCTGGATAGAGAAAAAGTAAGATCTGATAATATGCTGTTTATAAGGGACTTTATTTTTTAAAATGGAAGTGTTTTTAATTTACAATATTGTGTTAGTTTTAGATGTATAGCAAAGTTATTCATATATGTATATTAGATTATTTTCCATTATATGTTATTACAAGATATTGTATGTAATTCTCTGTGCTGTACAGTAGCTCCTTCTTGTCCATCTGTTTTATGTAGTAGTGGGTATATGTTAATCCCATATAATTAGCTGATGGGATTAATCCCTTGGTCCCAATTAATCCTCCCTTTCCCCTTTGGTGACTATATTAATCCTCCCTTTCCCCTTTGGTAACTGTATTAATCCTCCCTCTCCCCTTGGTAACTATATTCATCCTCCCTCTCCCCTTGGTGACTGTATTCACCCTCCCTCTCCCCTGCGGTGACTGTAAACTTGTGTTCTATGTGAGTCTCTTTCTGTTCTGTATACAGATTCATTTGTACTATTTTTCAGAGTCCACATTAAGTGATATCACATATGTATTTCTGTCTGATTTACTTCACCTAGGTCCATCCCTGTGGCTGCACATGGTGATATTTCATTCTTTTTGATGGCTGAGTAATATCCCACTATACACATATATATGCATATTGGATACATATTGATATACGTACACACACACAGCCTTAAGCAACTGAACCACCCAACTGACCTGACATCTGTAAGCACTCTTTTCTACTGCAGTGGAAATATTCACAGAGAATTTTCACCAAGACAGACCAAATTCGAGTCATACAATTGGTCTCCGGAACCTGAACGAATTCCGGTGGTTTAAAGTGTGTTCTCCGGACACAATGGAACTAAACCAAAATTCAACCGCAGCAGCAGAATGCTAGCTAGCCAACCCAAAATATGTGGAAACCAACGAATACACTTCCATATAACCCTTGAGTCAAAGGAGAAAGCAGAAGGAAAATGAGAACCTGTTTTGAAGCAAACGACGTATCAGAATTTACGGCGTGTATCTGGAGCAGTACTTTGAGGGAATGCTTGCATCAGAAAAGACGACTGGTCTCAGATCAATGAACTTAGCTCCCACCTTTAAGAAACAGGGAGAAGAAAAGCAAATTGAAGAGAGGAAACAAATCAGAAGAGAGGAAATCATAAAAAGAGTGGAAAATCTGTGGACTAGAAAACAGGAAAATAATAGAGAAAACAAATGAAATCACAAGACCCTTCTTTGGAAGATCAACACAGTTGATAACCTCTAGCCAGAGTGATCAGGAAAAAGAGGAAGAGGACGCGTATCTGCAACATCAGGATGGAGGGAGGTGATTTCATCAGATTCTACAGGTAATTGAATGGTAACAAGGACTATGATGAATAACTTCAGGCTGGTAAAGGATGACTTAGATGAAACAGACAAGTTCCTTGAGAGACACAAACCATCAAAGCTTGCTGGAGAAGAAACAGCATCTGAGCAGCTCCACCTGCATTGATTAAATCGAATTCATGGTTAAAACCTTTCCATAAAGCGAACTCCAGGCCCACCGCTCCATTGGAGGGGTCTACGCCAGGCCTGAGGAACAGAGGAAACCAGTGTGTACATTCTCCCAGGAAACTGGAGAGGAAGCCCCTGCCCTGCTCGCTTACCGGTTCCCTGTGTCTCTGCCGGGGGTCGGGGGTGTTGAGCTGAAACAGAGGATACTCTCCACTCTCGAGTGTCAGCACTTGGCTGGGATATCCATTATTGCTGTTGTTCAGTTGGTCAGTCGTGTCCGACTCTTTGCGATACCATGGACGGCAGCATGCCAGGCCTCCCTGTCCATCACCAACTCCCAGAGCTTGCTCAAACTCATGTCCACAGAGTCGGTGATGCCATCCAACCATCTCATCCTCTGTCGTCCCCTTCTCCTCCCGCCTTCCATCTTTCCCGGCATCAGGGTTTTTTCCAATGAGTCAGTTCTTTGCATCAGGTGGCCAAAGTATTCAGCTTCAATACCAGTCCTTCCAATGAATATTCAGGACTGATTTCCTTTAGGATGGACTGGTTGGGTCTCCTTTCTGTTCAAGAGACTCTCCCGATGTTCATGGGTAGTGCCAAGTGCTCAGGCCGGGCAAACATCCATTTAATCAGCACCGCCTCATCCCGCCCCCTGCAAGCATAGAGTACATGTTACTTTGTGGACTTTTCACAGCCCCCACAGTGCTAAGAATTATTTTCCTGATTTTCAAGATGAGGAAACAGGTTCAGAGAGGGCGGTGACTTGGCCATTGACATGCAGGCAGAGAGCAGAGATTCCAGGCCTGTGAGCCTGCAGCAGCTCTGCTTCTGAATAGGGTTATGGTGCTCCCAGCAAGGCTGGTGGGAGGGGTGGCATTGGTCTAATGTTGATGACACGCAGGACTCAGGGAGGGTGGGTGACAGGTCAGCGGGAGGAGGAGGACCTGTGAGCTCTCAGGGCACCATGACCGTGCCGCCTGCTTGGGGCAGAGGGGAAGGCTTGGCTGGCAAATGGGGCTTCACCCAGGGGCCCTTGGGCAGGGGGTGGCAGGTCGTGGGAGCCCAGGGAGGTTCTAGAGCAGGTGTGTGGGCAGGTGAGGACAGAGCCCCAGGAGGAGGACTGGGGTAGCGCAGGGCAAGAGGACGGGGTGGGGAGTTCAGAGCCATTCCTGCAGTGCCAAGCTCAGGCCAGAGTCGGGAGAAGCAGGCAAGCGGATCTAGGAGGAGACCTGGGCTGGGAAGGGTCACATCAGAGGGGGCTCAGAGTCCGGGGGAGCAGGACGCCATCTGGGCAGGAGGTCTAGGAGGGGCGTGGATCTGGGGGGCGTTCAGGGAAGTTGAGATTTGGGAGCAGAGGGCTGGGGGTGGGGAGCCGCCTGGCACATCCAGGCCCAGGGAGAGGACTTGGGCCGGAGACAGGGAGGTGGAAGTGGAGGCCAAGCCATATCAGGCAGCTTTGGGGTAGGTCTGAACACTGCCAGGGTGACCCCCGGGCGGCTGGAAATGCAGATGCTGCTGAAGGAAGAGGAGACAAGGGCCCGAGGGCGCGGGTGGCAGGAGGCGGCTGGCGGCTCCAGACGGCCCTGGGGACCATGACTCACCCAGTCTTCCTGGGAGCGAGAGCGGCTTCTCCAGGGATGCAGGGAGGGGAGGGGAGCTGGCCAGGTACCCCGAAGTGTCACAGTCCAGAGGCCACTGCTCCACCCCAGCACCTGCCCTGGGAGGTCCTAGGCCTCCTGGGGGTGGCGACAGGCAGGGACCCCAGTCCAGTCATTCTGCTTCTGTTACAGAAAATTCTGCCTGTAGTCAAACAGATAAAGGACGCTGAGAGGCCAACCCCCTCCCACCCACGTGGGCCGCACGTGAGCCCTGACCGAGCACTTCCAAGGCTCTTCCCTGACTTCTTCGAGTGTCTGCGGGGTCACCACACAACGTGCTCACCCTGAAGTTTACCAGCCCGCACGCTGGTTACGGTGGTGGAGGCCACAGCTTTCCCGGGCTCGCCTCTCCTCCCCAGCCTTTTAAGGTGTCACGTCACAATCTGGGGTCCCGGCCCCTGGCTCTGGTCTGGGTTGTGGCCTCGGGCCAGCCTGCCTGAGTTTGAGCCCTGCCTCTGCAGTTGGCAGCTGTGTGGCCTTGGGCAAGTTACTAGGCCTCTCTGTGTCTGTTTCCCCATCTGTAGAGTGTGCGAGTGACGGTCCAGCTTACCATGTGGGGTTACTGTGGAGTGATGCTTGGGATTGCCCAGTGCAGAGAGACCCACCAGCGTCAGCTGTTCCTGCTGGCCTGTGCTTGGCTCCATTCTTGGCTGAGTTTTCCTTTACTTGGAGCTAATTACTTGCTTTGCTTTTTTAAAAAAATTTATTTCGTTTCTTGCCGTGCTGGATCTTCGTCGCTGCACAGGCTTTTCCTTCAGCTGCAGAGAGTGGAGGCTACTCTCTGGTGGTGTGTGGGCTTCTCGTCGGCTCGGCTTCACTTGCTGCAGAACAGCACGGACTCTCGGTGTGCAGGCTCGGGAGTTGCGGCTCCCGGGCTCTGGAGAGAATCAGGAGCTGTGGCCCACGGGCTTAGAAGTCCTACGGCATGTGGCATCTTCCTGGACCAGGGATTGAACACACGTCTCCTGCACTGGCAGGCAGATTCTTCACCACCAGATTCTGAGCCACCAGGGAAATTCCCCATTTTCCATTTGCTTATTTCTATGTATCTATCAGTGTTCTGTGAAAAGAACCACAAATCTGTGGTAAACCTGCCTGCCAATGCAGGAGACACAGGAGACCCCCGTGTGGAGAAGGCCCCCTGGAGACAGAAATGGGAACCCAGTCCAGTATTCTTGCCTGGAGAATCCCATGGAGGGAGGAGCCTGGCGGGCTGCAGTCCACAGGGTTGCAAAAACACACACACACGTGTGTGTGTGTATATGTGTGTGTGTGTGTGTGTGTGTATGAGATTATTAACACTATATACTAATATGAATATAAAGGGTTGTTTTCAGAGAACTGGTTTGTGGGGTCTAGCTAAGTCTGAAGTCAGGGTAGAGGTCTACAAGCTGGAGAGGGTGGGATGGAGGTCCCGAAAGAAGTGTTGATGACCTCGTCCCAAAGCCGTGAACCTGACCTTATTTGAAGAAAGGGTTTTGCAGATGTGCTTAAAGTTAAGTGTCTTGAGATGAGACTGTCCTGGACGGGACCTACATCCAACAACGGATCCTTCCGAACAGAAGAGGAGGCCCAGACATGCACAAGAGAGGAGGCCATGTGGAGACAGGGGCAGAGGCGGGGGTGATGGGGGCGGGTGCCAGGGGCCGCAGGCGCTGCAGGAGGCGGGAAGGCCCCTCCCGGGAGCCCCCAGAGGACGCCCGGCCCTGCCGGCCCCTGGCTTTCAGACTTCAGCCTCCAGGGCCGGGAGAGAGCAGGTTCCTGTTGCTTCAAGTCCCCAGTCTGTGGGCCTTGGTTACAGTGGCCCCAGGATGCTGGTCCCGGCAGGGCTCGGGAGCACCTGGGGTCTGTCTGGCAGAGTGTGGGTGCCTAGAGCTGGGCCTGGGTGAAGCTGGAGGGGCCCCCGTGTCCTTCAGGAGCAGCCACTCGGGACTGCTCCTCCCGAGGCTGTCCCTGTCACTTCCCGCATCCTCAGGAGGGTCTCCACCCAAGCTGTGGGCCTCCCTGGGGGACGGGGAGGGGGCTCAGGGCTCCCCTAGGGCAGCCCATCCCTTTGGTGGTGCTGGGGGGGCGCCTCCTTCTGAGACACAATCTCAAGATCTGGACAGCAGCATTTCCCGAAGCCCTGGGCTCACCCAGAAGCCCCCAGAGGCACCTCCACTGACCAAGGGTTAGTTAGGGCCTCGGGCCGTGGGCCTGGGGCATTTCTCCCCGGAAGGAGGGTGGGTGGGTCCCGGAATTCAGGACCCACGTTCCCTGAGGACTCTGCTCCCTGTGTGTTGGGAGCGAATGAATGAAAGACTGAATGAATGAATGCGGTGTGCAGCGAGCTAGGGTGAGGTTTCACGTCAAGGGCGTGAGTCTGGCTGGCCGGGGTGGGGGCATGGTCCCAAGAAGGCCTGAGAAGATCCCGGTGGCACCATGCTCCTGCCTGGCCTGTGAGCTCTGGCACAACCCCAGCCTTCCCCCAGTAGGGTCGGGGAGCCGGCCTGGGCCTCGGGCACGCAGACGTGGGTCCTGGGGGGTCCTTGGGGGTCCTGGGGGGTCCCGTGGCGTCCTGAGGACGGCAGCCCCCTCCCGCGAGGCCTGACTCACCCCGTCCTGCCGGTCGCAGCTGCCGTCGGATGATTCAGCCCGGCCATCCCCCAGCATTTGTCGTTTTTCTCACCAGTTTCTATTTTGGAAGCCGTGTCCTTTCGCGTCTGTAGTCACTTTGGGCCTCTTTTTACTAGAACCTTCAGTGCCCTTTAACACATTCTGCACTCGTTGAAAAGGACAGGCTTAAAACGTTCGTAAAACTCAAGGCTAATTCCAGACGCTCTATAGAGCGGACGTTGGCGGTGGGGCCTCAGGACACCCCCACGGCCCCCATCCCACGCCCCCTGGCTGGGTTGTGGGCAGCGTGTCAGGCCCGTCCATGGACTCCTGCCATGCCCAGGGGAACTCCTCCCATCCAAATACTAACCAGACCACACCCTGCTTCGCTTCTGAGATCAGAGGAGATCGGGCGCAGTCAGTGTGGCATGGTCGTCGATCAGAGGGGCTTCTCTGTTTCTTCCAAGAGACCAATTCTGAGATACCCTCAGCATGGCCTGCCTCACCCCTCTGTTAACCTGGGGGGTTGGGGGAGGGGGCTTCTGGAAAGTAGCTCTGATGCTTCTGGATGGGCTGCTCCCTCTCTGGGAAAGTCCCTGGGACTTTGGTCGTCACAGCGGATGATGCAGCAGAGGGTCCAGTGTCCGGTCAGGACACGGGCCCAGGGTTCCCACCCGTGTGCTCTTCCTCGAGTCTGGTTTGGGTCTAGGGGGAGCGACCGTCCCCCTGGACACCCGGGAGACAGACTGCAGAGCTGGGCCTCCGGGAGGGGCCGGGGCTCTCAGCCCTGGGCCAGCAGGGCCCAAGGGCCAGGAACCCTTCTAGAACACGCCCCAGATGGAGGCTAACACTTGACCAGTGCTGGGCGGTGAACCTGGCCCTCCTGGAGCCTTGGGGCACTGAGACACGCGTGTTCGGTGAGCCCCCGGGTGCTGGACACTCTCCTGATTCTCAGGGCCGTCCCACGGCATGGCTGTCACGGGGCTGTGGGATTTATCGGGGGTGTTCTCTCTCAAGACAAGGGAGCAGGTCTGGGCAGGGGAAGCAGAGGCGCAGGGGGTCCCTGGAGCCCCGTCCCTCGGTGCCTCAGGGAGCTGGGTGTGCGGCCGGTCACGGGAGGGCCCTGCTCGTGGTGGGGAGGCCGGCCTCCCAGGGCAGCTGTCCCCCTTGAGATGAAGGCAGAGCTCCAGCTCCAGGACCTCCCTGGTGGCTCAGATGGTAAAGAGTCTGCCTACTGTGCAGGAGACCTGGGCTTGATTCCTGGGTCGGGGAGACCCCTGGAGGAGGAAGTGTCAACCCACTCCAGTAGTCTTGCCTGGAGAATCCCAGGGACAGAGGAGCCTGGTGGGCTGCAGTCCATGGGGTCGCAGAGTTGGACACGACTGAGAGACTAAACCACCAGAAGTGCCAGGGAATGGAGCAGCTGACACGCCCAGAACAGCTGGCAGTGAGCAGCTAAGGGGACGGGGGCCCCTGTCCACACCACGGTCCACACGCCTCTGAATTCACACGGGGGACACACACTGTCCACTATGAAACACATGTGTGCTCCCCAAAATTTGGGATGAATACACAAATCATGAGAGAGAGAAAGAAAGAGAGACCAAGAAAGAAAGAGGAAAGGAGGGAAGGAAGAAAGGTATGATGCAGAATTTCGTCATATAGGAATAGCCATGACTGACTCGGGGGTGTGTTTTAGTATAGCTTTTAATCTTTTTTTAAAAAATTAAATTACATTTTTCTCTGTTACCTTTGACCTCCTCCACTCCTTTCTTCCCCCCTCTTCTTTGCCCCGGCAACCAGCAATGTATTCTCTGTACTTATGAGCTTGGCTTTCTATTTAAAATACAATTTTTTTTTCAGACACCACATACAAGAGAGATCATAGGGCCTTTGTCCTCCTCTGATTGCTTCGCTTAGTGCAATACCCGCAAAGGCCATCCATGTTGTCACAGATGGCAGGGTTTCGCTCCTTCTCATGGCTAACGTTCCACTGTTGCACACACGCCACCTCTTCTCTTTCCATTAGCCCGTCCGTGGGCACTGGGGCTGCTTCTACGTGTTGGCTCCCCAGGTGGCTAGTGGAAAAGGGTCACGGGCCCACACAGGAGAGGCAGGAGACCCACATTCAATCCCTGGGTCTGGAAGATCCCCTGGAGAAGGGAATGGCTACCCTCTCCAGTGTTCGTGCCTGGAGAATCCCATGGACAGAGGAGCCTGGCGGGCTACAGTCCATGGGGTCGCAAAGAGTCGGGCACGCCTGGGCGAGTAAGCACACGTGCCTGCCCATTTTTAAGCTGGACTCTTCGGCTTTTTTGCTACTGAGTTGTATGAATTCTCTATGTATTTTGAACATTAGCCCTCTATCAGATAATATGCTCTGCAAATGCTTTCTCCTGCCTTCTTACTTGGAGAGGGCAATGGCACCCCACTCCAGTACTCTTGCCTGGAAAATCCCATGGATGGAGGAGCCTGGTAGGCTGCAGTCCATGGAGTCACTAAGAGTCGGACACGACTGAGCGACTTCACTCTGACTTTTCACTTTCACGCATTGGAGAAGGAAATGGCAACCCACTCCAGTGTTCTTGCCTGGAGAATCCCAGGGACGGGGAAGCCTGGTGGGCTGCCGTCTATCGGGTCGCACAGAGTCGGACACGACTGAAGCAACTTAGCAGCAGTAGCAGCAGCAGCCTTCTTACTTTGTCAACGGTTCCTTTGCTGCTGGGAGGAAGGTTTTCAGTTTGATGTAGTCCCACTTGTTTGTTTGTGCTTTTGCTTCTATAGCTCAATATAGCCTTTTATTCTTTTAATGTACTTTGTGCCTGAGGATATTCTGCATACGGTGACTTTCGGGTGTAATTTGGAAGACAATGGGATGACACATGAGGGCAAGTTTGACGGATGGAGAGTGCAGATCTGGTATGTCACAGGGAGCACTGTCGGCCTTTCAGTGCAAAAAATAACCCTATGACTTGTATCATTAAATATAAGCTAGAACATCACCATGTAGGAACTCGTAACTCAAGGACTATGGCAATAAAAATTGCCTTTATGTGACTCAGGGTTGCTTTCTTTTTTTAAAGGGGGAAAGCGAAATATTCTGTCCAGTCACTGCACTTGGCCTGGTGTCCAGCCTGCCAGCGCCTTCCTGGCGGAAGGACTGGGCAGATACAGAAATGAGGCACCCTCAGACAGGCCTGGACTCTCCCTCGGAAGCGCAGGGTCGTGGGTCAGGATGAACCAGACGGGGGTTTTGACCTAAGAGAGGACAAGTTCGTGTGGTCTCTCCAGCTGGTCAGAAGCACCTTTGGTAACCTGTGCCCAGAGGCGGGGCGGGGGAGTGCGCGTGGGGCCGCACTGGCTTCACCGACCAAGCCCCGCCCGCCCCGACCCCGGTCCCCAGGCTGGAGTCTGGAATCCTTAGCTTTGAATCACCTCAGTGGGCTGGGGGAGTGCGGTCACCTTTAAATGTCTTTCCAGAGGCGTTGATGAGAAGGACAGAGCAGGCCTGCCTGTTAACCCGGGAGCCTCTGACCTTCAGGAGCAGGAGGGCCTCGGGCTGGGAGTGGGGTTCCGGACCCCTTCCCCGACCTCCCCGATGGCCTCCGGCCCCCCGCGCGCCCGCCTCGGGCGGCACAGCGATCCCAGCCCAGGGGGCTGCCTCGTCCTTGTCACCCACACAGTGTGCTGGAACCTGGGCTCCCCTTGAACAAGACTGTGTAAGCCTGTTGACCACGACCCCCGGCCCTTCTCCCACACCGGTGTCGCCAGCTGGTTGCTGTTGGCCCCCAGGCTGCTCCACCTGCCTCCCGGGGTGGGTGTCTGCTCCCCCCGCAGCTTGGATCTCAGCACCCTCTAGGCCAGGGTCTCCCGTCTTCGCCTCCCGTCTGCTCCACAGCCCGCGTCCTTTCTTCCCCGGTGGCTTTCTGCACCCCGCGGCCGCCGCGGCCTGTCCCGGGCTCGCCCGCTCTGTCATTGTCTTCACCTGATCCTGTGCTCCCCTCACGGTTTCCAAAATGAGCTTCTGGCTCCCCCATAAGCCGTTTTCGGGGCACCATCTCCCCTCCGAGGCTCTCAAAAGAAGTTGTGTCTGACTCGACCTGCAGCGTTTTTCAAAGGCCCCGTGCTGGGGCTTTCTCTCTTCCTGGTCCTTGGGTGAGAAAGGAGCGGCCCCCGTGGTTTGACCACAGCCTGGAGAATGGACAGCCCTTGGCCTGGACGGCTGAGCCAGGGAGGACGCTGTAGCCCCTCCTTGGGCCCCTGGGCTCCCCGGCTCCCAGAGGACACACTCCGGTCTGGCTCTGCGGGGAGCCCCGTCCCCCCGCTGGGTGGGCAGACACATGGATGGGGTAGCTCCTCCGGCTGCGGGTCATCAGGGCTCCCTCTGCCCGCTGCCCTGCAGGCCACTGTCCAATAGACCCGGGCCCCTCCCAGCAAGGCTGTCCCTATCACTTGCTTCGTTGGATTCTGAAGATCTATCAGCAGAGCCCATGGACAGAAAAACTTGCTTCTGATGCTGGAAAAGAGAGACGAGATGAAGCATCTCCCCCTGTCCACCCTGCAGGCTTCTCTGCGCCCGTGCAGGAGGGGCCGCCTCCCTCCTCAAGGTTCCTGAGTGCTGTCCTTCCACGAGCCTGGAGTCGGCGAGGCTGCATTGGGGCCACCCGGAGCCAGAAGCCCCAGGGCTGTTCTAGCATTTCCCGCCCGGAGGACTCTGCTCCTCTCCTTAACGAGGGCTTGTTTTTGTAGGACAGAGGTGATGCCTCGAGTTCTCTCTGCATCCACTTTGGGTCTGGCGTCGTGATGGGCGCAAAGCTGATGCTTGGCTTGGGGTGGTTCCCTCTCCTGTTGGGCCGAGAGCTCGAAGCTCCTGGGTTCGGAGTCGGTGGAAGGACCCGCCGTGAGATAAGCCCACGTCCACATTAGGGTCTGCTGCAGGTGTCTGCGTGGTGGCGTGCTCTTCTGGGCTAATGTGTCCTCTCACTGCTGATCAAGCGTCTTTCCGTCACGGTGGAATCTGCCTCTGTTGAGCCTCAGTTTTCTTGTCCGCAACATGGAGGTGATGGTACCCATTGCCTTGGGCATTTTTATGGGAAGCGTGAGGCCTGGTATGGGCTTCCCAGGGGCTCTAGTGGTAAAAACAACCCGCCTGCCAACACAGGAGACGTAAGAGATGAGGGTTCGACCCCTGGGCGAGAAGATCCCCTGGAGGAGGGGATGGCAGCCCACTCCTTGGGAGGAGGCGTAACCCGGCTGCTCACCTTGTCTGCCTGGAAGGAGACAGGTGCCCTGTTCGTGGGCCCTCGAGGACGCAGACCCTCCCCAGCCCCACGGGCACTGCCAGGCGGGCTCAGCTCTCCCAGCTTGCCAGCTCTGCCCCACTCCGCCCTGAGCTCTGCCTGCATGTGTTTTTCCGGGCTCAGCTCCTTCCTTGGGCCTCGGGCAGCGGGAGTCCATCTCTGCCCAGAAGCCCGCCCTGCCCTTGGGCTTTCTCCTCACTTCCGTCAGGCCCTTTGCCCTCCTCCCCTCACCTGCTCCCCTCTACATCTTGATTACCTCTGTCCTGCCCCCACCTCCCGCCCCAATCTGACCATAAGTCCCCCAGAGCAGGGACGGGAACTGTTCTGATGACCGTGTCACCCTCAGCAACCAGCAGCCAGTCTGAATCGTGAGAGGACCTTTAAAAATTTTTCAATTGTGGTAAAAGCACATTTTTTTTTTTTAACCACAAAAAAGACCCTGATGCTGGGAAAGACTGAAGGCAAGAGGAGAAGAGGACAACAGAGGATGAGACGGTTGGATGGCATTGCTGACTCAATGGACACGAGTTTGAGCAAGCTCCGGGAGATGGTGAAGGACAGGGAGGGCTTGTGTGCTGCAGTCTCAAAGAGTCGGACACGACTGAGCGACGGAACAGCAAAACCCATCACGTGAAACTGAGCCTTGTGATCACCCTAAGTGCGCAGTGAGAGCGCACAGTTCAGCGTATTAAGTGCATCTACGTTGTCGGCCGTCACTACCAGCCCTGACTCTTTTCATCTTGGAAATCAGAAACTCTGTCCCCAGTCAACACAAACTCCCCACCTCCCTCCCCTTCCAGCCCCCCACCTAGCTCTCGTCTCTGAACCTGACTCCTGCAGGGACGCCCTGGGGAGGGAACCATGAAGGATGTACCCTTTCATGTCTGGTTTATTTCACTCAGCAACATATCTTTAAGATCCGCCCCTGTTGTAGCCTGAGTCACAGCGTCCTTCCTTTCTAAGGCTGATCATGTGAGGAACACATTTCGAATGCGTGCTTACACCCCCTCTGAGACTTAACCTCTGTTTGGACCCTTCCAGGGCAGGGGCCCACGCATTACTGGGCAGCTCCGATACCTAGACGGCTCTCTCTTCGTGCTGAGCTGGTCCTGGCACCGCGCTCTGGGGTCAAGGAGACGTCCACTCCTCCAGTGCCACAGTCGTCCTTCAGAGACCCGGAGACCGGAGTCCCCGAGTCACTGGGTCCTGGGTGGTGGTGGGTCCCCCATGGAAAGCCCGAGGCAGCCGGGCATCACACTCGTTGCCCACTGGCTGCCCAGGGGTGCAGAGGTGTGGAGCTGGTGTCTTGGCCGAGCCTCTGCTGACCAACCTGGACGTGGGTTTGCTTGAGGCCAAATAAGAATGATGGAGCCTGTTTCCCTCTTGAATCTCACTCCACCCTCTGCATTGGCCTCCGTGGGCAGAGCTGAGCGGTCATCTTTGGCAGCCAGGGCCGCCCCACGTGTGAAGAAGCGAGTCATGGAGCCCGGGGCTCCCAGGGTGTCCGCACCACCAGTGTCCCCACTCAGTGTCTCCCATCCATCAGCACCCTGCACACAGCGCCCACGTGCTGTGGAACTTGGGAGCCTGGGGCCCTTGGGGGCGACAGAAAGGGAGGGGTTCCTTGACAGCCCGTCTCCGGGGAGATCAAGAGGGGCCTGGCTGCAGGGCGGCTCCTGCCTTCGGGGGGCAGTCAGTGACGGGGAGTCACGGGGTGCATGCGGACCTCCCACAAAATACACCCACATTCCGCTGTGAGTCCCCGAACCTGTGAGTGGGATCTTATTTGGAAAAAGCACCTTTGCAGATGCTAAGGATCCTGATATGAGGAGGTCACCCTGCATTCTGGGACTGGCCCTATATCCAAAATGTGTCCTTATGAGAGAGAGGAGAGGAGAAGCCACAGACCCAGGGGGAGGAGGCTGCGTGATGTCAAAGGCAGGGAGTGGGCGATGCGGCCACGGGCCCTAGGGCGCCTAGTGCTCCCAGGAGCCGGGAGAGGCCGGAAGGGCCGCCCCTGGAGGCTTCAGAGGGACCACAGCCCGGCTGGTTTTGGACCCACATCCTCCGGAGCCTTGAGAGAATCAGCTTCACTGTTTTAAGCCTCAGCACTTGGTGCTCTGTTACGGTCCATGTAGGATTCTCATCCAAGTGCTCCGGGAAGCCTTCCTGGACCAGGGTCCCCAGACGCCCATTGTCTTGGGGCGGGGGTGGGGAGGAGGCCTCCAAGGAGGGCCCAGTAGGTAGCCTCGTGGGAGGTGCACAGTGATTCTGGAACATTTCAGAAGGTGGTGATTTGACATCCCTGGTTAAATACAGTTCACTGGTCACCGCGTGGCTCAGAACCCTGGAGCCGAGCTCCTGGCCATGCTGCTGTGGGTCGATCAGAGGGCAGCTGGCTGGTCCTCTGGTGTTTCTGGGTTAGCCTCCTCTCAAGGGCTGGGTGGGAAAAGAAAGGATTGCCCAGCAGCAAACCTCAGCCTAGTTACTTTTGAGAAATCACTGCATATTATGTTTCATGAGACATCACATGATGTGGAAAATGCCTGATAAATACCAGGAGATGCCACCCGCCCACCCGCTGAGGGCCAAGCGCTCAGCGGGGTCTGGGGAGGCAGGGTGGGGCCTGGGGCTCTGTGACCTCTGGCAGCGGGCCCTCCTCCCAGGCTTGACCAGGGGGGCTGTCTCTGCACCACCACCCCGAGGACTGCTGCCAGGCATGCCAGTCTGGGCAGGGGAAGACATGGCTGTCAGTCAGCGAAGCTGGCTGGGGCGTCAGAGAGAGCGAGCAGGAAAGTCCAGGAACTGCCTGGTGGTCCGTGGTGAAGACTCAGCACTTTTAATGCTGTGTCTGGGTTCAATTCCTGGTCAGGGAACCGAGCTCTTACAAGCTCCATAGCATGGCAAAAAAAAAAGAATTCAAGTACTCCAAAGCCCAGTCTTTGCCCCCAGATGGGTGCCTCGGTGGTCCGTGTGTACTGAGGGGTTCCCTGAGGGAGGGGTCAGACACTGACCACCCCCTGGGTGTGGGGCAGGGGCTCTGGCAACGATGCTGCCCTGGGGAGAGACGGGGGCGTCTGTGACCTCGGGCAGGGTGCTCCTCCTCTTCCAGTGGCAGGGCCCCTCTGTGCACAGAGGCTTGGCCCCCTCTGCACCCCCACCCTGAGCCCTGACTGCCCCCCGCCCTCTTTGGTTCTCTCCAGGTCCACGAAGCAGTGTACAAAGTGCTGGCCTGGGATCCGACCCTTCTGTTCTCTGCCGACTGGTGGAAGCCTTGCAGAGACCCCCAGGCCCTCAGGACCCCTGTTTCTCCCCAGGCCTCTAGCAGGTAGCCCAGCTGAACGCCGCCTGAGGGCAGCGGTCCCCTCTGCACTCTGCCTACCCCCGGCCCCGCCAAGCCCCACACCCGGCCGTCAGCGGTCTGCAGGTGGACTTCACCTTCAGATGCCTCTGATCCTCACCCCCCAGGGCCATCAGCTTGGTCCTGGCCACCTCTGCTTCTTCCTGGACTGCTCCCTTGGCCTGGACCTGGTGCCCTGGCCCTCACTCCGCCTGCCATCCAGACTGTGGCCAGGGAGAGGCTGGCCCCATTGCCGCCCACAGTGGACAAACCCCTGTCCGAGTGCTGTGACCCTTAGGTCTCAGCCTCCAGCCCCGGCCGGGGCTCCGGCCTCCGTCAGACGAAGGAGCATCGGTGAGTCCAGGGAGGGCTCGTGGCTGAGCTCGCCCGCCTCAGGGCCTTTGCCCCTGCTGGCCCTCCCTGATTTCACACAATCTCTGTCCCTCTGCACGGACATCTCCCTTGATCTTAAACAGCCTGTTTCCTGTACTTCACCCTGCCCCTTCTGCTGCTGCTCACCCCGTCCCCACACTGCCCCCCCAAAGGCTCCCCCTCCTCCTTCCTAAGCTGCTGCTTTGCTTTCACCACTTACTGTGGTCACCCTACCCAAGACCCTGGAGCCTGCCTCCTGCTGGCTTCGATGTCCTCAGCAACCAGAACAGTGTCTGCAAACCAAGACAGTCTTGTTGGAGGAGTGGGGTCTGTGTGTGCTCAGAGTGAAGGGTCACAGCAGGAGGAGCCCCTGGCGGCAGTCCAGTCCTGGCCCCATGGTTTAGGATGAGGCCAGGGCAGGCGAGGAGGTGCAGAGAAACGTGAGTAACCCGGGGCTCCCACCCGCGTCCCGGAGGATCCTGTCCACCAAGTGGGACCAGGGACCACTGTCTCCACTTGCAGAGGGAGAAACAGGCCCACGTGATGGGTCGACTCCTCAGCCATCCCTCCGGCATCCAAAGCCCCAGCTCTTTCTGCTGCTGCAGTCTCGGCAAGCAGGCTGGGACGACCCTGGCTGCTAGGGAGGTGCAGCCACGGCCAGATCAGCGTCTGTGAAGAATGGAGAGAAGTTCTGGGAGGTTCTGGTGTGCCTCCCCTCGTCCACCTGTCTGTCCCGAGGAGGCTGTCCACCTGGGCAAAGGCTGGCATAGCCAGGGTCCTCGCACTCCACAGTTCTGGAACCCATCTGTCTTGTCTGCACCCATCCGTCTGGTCTGCTGCTCTGGGAAGTTCCCCTGAAGTTCCTGTCCAGGGACAGACACGGCTTGGACACCTGGCAGGACCATCGGCTCGCCTGGTGTGTCCCGGGGAGGGCCCTCCTCATGCGGCTGTAGGTGTCTTGATGGGAGCTTGGTGTGTTGCTGCTGCTTCGGGAGCCCAGTCCCCCCCCCAGGACCGGCTCCTCTGCTGGGGACCCCCGGGAGTGCCAGGGAAGGGCGCTGGCAGGACCCCAGGGCAGCCTGAGGGGGGTCTGGTCACTCACAAGTGCGGAAGGTCTCTTGGTGCCAGTACAGCCCCCGGGGCTCCTTATATGAACAGAGTGGAATCGGCCCTGGGTGGGGTGCAGGTCTCCTCGCTGGCCGAGGGCCCTGGTCACCTGTAGAGGTTACTGTTCTGATGGGCAGCTGGACCCAGGACTCAGGTCTGAGCTGAGACTAGGGTCTCCTGGTGGAAGAGCACGCAGGGACAAGGAGACACTGCGGTGCGGTCACCAAGGGAAGGATCAGCTCCCTGGGGCAGTGACAGGCCTTCTGTCCCTGGCTGGGGGAGGAGAAAGCCGCTTCTGAGACCCTGAGACACCCCAGGTGACTCAAGCCCACCCCGCAGCGTTCCAGAGACACCAGGCCACGGTCTCTGCCTCTGGGGTGTTCCTCCCAGAGGTACTGCTGATTTCTGATGCTTGATTGAGTTGTGCTCTGTATGAATATTAGTAATCAGGGAACTAAAATGAACCAGAATGGGCGAATTTAATTCAGATGACCATTATATCTAGGGCTTCCCTGATAGTTCAGTTGGTAAAGACTCTGCCTGCAATGCAGGAGACCCTGGTTTGACTCCTGGGTTGGGAAGATCCAAGAAGCGATAGGCTACCCACTCCAGTATGCTTGGGCTTCCCTTGTGGCTCAGCTGGTAAAGAATCCGCCTCCAATGCGGGAGACCTGGCTTGGGGAGATCCCCTGGAGAAGGGCAAGACTATCCACTCCAGTAATCTGGCCTGGAGAATTCCATGGACTGTATAGTCCATGGGGTCACAAAGAGTTGGACACGACTGAGTGACTTTCACCATTTTATCTGCTACTGTAGGCAAGAATCCCTGAGAAGAAATGGAGTAGCCCTCATAGTCAACAAAAGAGTCTGAAATGCAATACTTGGGTGCAATCTCAAAAATGACAGAGTGATCTCTGTTTGTTTCCAAGGCAAACAATTCAATATCACAGTTATCCAAGTATGTGCCCAACCAGTAATGCTGAGGAAACTGAAGTTGCCCTTCTAGAATTAACACCCAGAAAAGATGTCCTTTTCATCACAGGGGACTGTAATGCAAAAGTAGGAAGTCAAGAGATCCCTGGAGTAACAGGCAAGTTTGGCTTGGAGTACAAAGTGAAGCAGGGCAAAGGCTAACAGAGTTTGCCAAGAGAATTCATTGGTCATAACAAACACCCTCTGCCAACAACACAAGAGACAACTCTACACGTGGACATCACCAGGTGGTCAACACCAAAAGTACACTGATTATATTCTTTGCAGCTGAAGATGGAGAAGCTCTACACAGTCAGCAGAAACAAGACTGGGAGCTGACTGTGACTACGTGACCATCACACTATATAATTCTGGGCCATTTCGTCACCCTCTAAGGGCTGACTGGGGCTCCGATCATGAAATCCTTATTGTGAAATTCAGACTTAAACTGAAGAAAGTAGGGAAAACCACTAAACCATTCAGGTCATACCTAAAACAAATCCCTTATGATTATACAGTGGAAGTGACAAATAGATTCAACAGATTAGATCTGATAGACAGAGTGCCTGAAGAACTATGGACAGAGGTTCATGACATTTGACAGGAGGTGGTGATCAAAACCATTCCTAAGAAAAAGAAATGCAAAAAGGCAAAATGGTTGTCTGAGGAGACCTTAAAAATAGCTGAGAAAAGAAGAGATGTGAAAAGCAAAGGAAAAAAGGAAAGATATATCCACCCGAATGCAGAATTCCAAAGAATAGCAAGGAAAATTAAGAAAGCCTTCCTCAGCGATCAATGCAAAGAAATAGAGGAAAACAGTAGAATGGAAAGACTAGAGATCGCTAGAAAATTAGAGATACCAAGGAAACATTTCATGCAAAGATGGACTCTATAAAGGACAGAAATGGTATGGACCTAACAGAGGCAGCAGATATTAAGAGGCAGTAAAAATACAAACAAGAACTATAAAAAAAAGACCTTCATGACCCAGATAACCACGATGGTGTGATCACTCACCTAAAGCCAGACATCCTGGAATGTGAAGTCAAGTGGGCCTTAGGAAGCATCACTATGAACAAAGCTAATAGAGGTGATGGAATTCCAGCTGAGCTATTTCACGTCGTAAAAGATGATGCTGTGAAAGTGCTGCACTCAATATGCCAGCAAATTTGGAAAACTCAGCAGTGGCCGCAGGACTGGAAAAGGTCAGTTTTCATTCCAATCCCTAAGAAAGTCAATGCCAAAGAATGTCCAAACTACCGCACAATTGCACTCATCTCACACGCTAGCAAAGTAATGCTCAACATTCTCCAAGCCAGGCTTCAGCAGGACGTGAACCGAGAACGTCCAGATGTTCGAGCTCGATGTAGAAGAGGCAGAGGAACCAGAGATCAGATCGCCAACATCTGCTGGATCATAGAAAAAGCAAGCGAATTCCAGAGAAACATCTACTTCTGCTTTGTTGACTATGTCAATGCCATTGACTGTGTGGATCACAACAAACTGTGGAAAACTCTTCAAGAAATGGGAATACCAGACCACCTGACATGCCTCCTGAGAAATTGATATGCAGGTCAAGAAGCAACAGTTAGAACTGGACATGGAACAACAGACTGTTTCCTAATTGGGAAAGGAGTATGTCAAGGCTGTATACTGTCACCCTGCTTAACTTATATGCAGAGTACATCATGTGAAATGCCAGGCTGGATGAAACACAAGCTGGAATCAAGATTGCTGGGAGAAATATCAATAACTTCACATATGCAGATGACACCACCCTTATGGCAGAAAGTGAAGAGGAACTGAAGATCCTCTTGATGAAAGTGAAAGAGGAGAGTTGAAAAGCTGGCTTAAAACTCAACATTCAAAAATTAAGATCATGGCATCTGGTCCCATCACTTCATGGCAAATAGATGGGGAAACAATGGAAACAGTGAGAGACTTTATTTTCTTGGGCTCCAAAGTCACTGCAGGTGGTGATTGCAACCATGAAATTAAAAGGCACTTGCTCCTTGGAAGAAAAGCTATGACCAACCTAGACTGCATATTAAAAAGCAGAGACATTACTTTGCCAACAAAAGTTTGTCTAGTCAAGGCTGTGGTTTTTCCAGTGGTCATGTATGGATGTGAGAGTTGGACTATAAAGAAAGCTGAGCACTGAAGAATTGATGCTTTTGAACTGTGGTGTTGGAGAAGAGTCTTGAGAGTCCCTTGGGCTGCAAGGAGATGCAACCAGTCGATCCTAAAGGAAATCAGTCCTGAATAGTCATTGGAAGGACTGATGCTGAAGCTCCAATACTTTGCCCACCTGATGCAAAGAAGTGAGTCATTGGAAAAGACCCTGATGCTGGGAAGGACTGAAGGCAGGAGGAGAAGGGGACGACAGAGGATAAGATGGTTGGATGGTATCACTGACTCAATGGACATGAGTTTGAGCAAGCTCTGGGAAATAGTGAAGGGACAGGGAAGCCTGGCGTGCTGCAGTTCTTGGGGTTGCAAAGAGTCGGACACAACTGAGCGACTGAACAACAACAAGTGGGCACTTGATCTTTCTGGTGGCAGCTGTTCTGGGTGGATGTTTGGAGCTGTTCTGGTGGATGACAGGTGACAGGTTCCGTTTTCTCTCCTCTGACCACCAGGGATGCTGCTCCTGGGGGCCCTCCTCGGAGTGTCTTGTCACTGGCCTTGGCCAGCTGTCTCCACCCTGAGAAGCAGTAAGTCGGAAGGTTGATCAGGAAGAGGGGTGTCCTGCCTCCTCATCAAGGCTGGGATCATCCACCCCCTCCTGTCCCCAAACTTTTCGGGGGCTCTGCCTCTTCTGGAAATGGGACGACTACCTGGGTGGGGGCAGGGCAGAGCGCTCGTTTGCCTGAGCCGCACGTGGCCCGGGCTCCAGGCCTGTGTGATTGTCGTTGGCTTCACTGCGGAGTCTTGCCTCTTTGGTGCTGTTTCACCAAGTGGCCACCATCCTTCTGTCCCCGTGCCAGTGTTTTACCGTTGTTATCACAGACACCGGTGTTCCGGTGGACATGTGCTGTTACCTCCGGTCTCTGCCAGGATGCGAGGCCCAGGGTCGGAGCAGCCCCGTGTATGATCTTCTTCAGAGCTCACCCTGCCTCACTTTCCATCGAGTGCTGACTCGGACTGTGGCACGGATGGGCAGCCTGGGCTGTGTCCTGCTCGCGGCGCTGGGGTTGTGGCGATGGTGAGGAGAAGCGTCCTGGCCGCTTGTAGATTAGGACCTACTGGCTGAGGGCGCGGGGAGGGTGCCCACTGCCAACCCACTGTGCGCTCTCAATGGGATTCTGCAGGGAAGAGGACCCGTCTGTCTGTCCGTCCATCACGTGCCGCCAGCTCCGGGTCCAGGCCTGAGCCCATCGGCCCCTGGAGCCGTGAGGCCAGACCTCAGCTAGGCTGCTGCGTTGCTCCTGAGAACATGTCGGCCGTGTGCATGGAGAGGAGAGGAGGGAATGGCTGGGAGCCCGGCCACTTCCCTCTCCTGCCACAGGGCGCGAGGTCTGGGGTGGGCACAAGGAGCAGCGGAGGGTGCCACACCTGAGTGAGGCCCTTGAGCCCATCCACAGCCCCAGGAGGACAGTACCACTGCGCCCATCTTACAGCTTGGCAAGGCGAGGCCTCGGGGAGCAGCACGCGTCCAGGAGGCCGCCGAGCCCCAAACCGGGGCAGGGGGCTCCCTCACCCCGCCCCCACAGGGCTTCCCCACCGATGCAAACCCCGGTGGGGGGGCCTCAGTGGCCAGGCCTCCCTCACTCTGCCCCCACGGGGCTTCCCCACCGACGCACTTTCTTCAGCCTCTGTAAACACAGTTCCCGAAAGCTGGTGACAACTGAAGCCCTGGACACTTTAGTGAGAGTACGTTCACCTTTCTCCCTGAGCAGAAACACCAGGAGCCAAGGCTCAAGTCCAAGTCCCCACCCTCTGCGTGGCCGAGGGGAACTGAGCCCCGGGGACAGAGGGGGGACCGCCCCTCAACCAGCGGCCACGGATGTTGGCGTGTGATTGGTCCTGGGCCTCTCCAAGTGTTTTTTTCCAAAATTGTTAAAAATAACAGTCCTGATTCAATTTCACTCCCAAGTATCCACAGGCTGGCACTGCGGGAGGAATGTGCGTCATGGACTCCGGCTGGTCAGGAGGGGCCTGGGCTCAGAATAGGCCCAAGGCTACCAGCCCTGTGGACAGAAAGTAATAACCCCACGGCCCCGGGGCGCTGTGTCCGTCACCCCACCTCACGCACGTGTGCACACACGCAGGCATGCACGTGCACTCCATGGCACGCTCACACTTGCCCCCAAATACCACCCCTCCCCCTGCACACAGGCATGCTCAAGCTTGCATCCACATTCCCAGGGGCCCTATCTCCCCTGGTTCTCACACCCCACCCCAGGACCCCTCTCTCTGCCTTAGCACACCCTCCAGCATGCCCAACCCCACCCCAAGGTCAGGGTGCCTGACTCGACTCCCAGGGCCCTGCCGTCAGCTACACCAGCCCCCTGGGGTCTGCACCTGGCCCAGCCTCCCTGTCCCAGCAGCTCCCCATTCTTCTACCCTCTGTCCACGGCCCCTGGATGGGAGCCCCTGCAGTACCCACCTCTCCTCCAACCCTTGACCCTGTGTCTCTCAATCCTGTCCTTCCCTTCAGCTGCCACCCCCACCCCAGCCTGGACCTGAGCCTGGAACCAGTTGAATTTCCCTTCCCGTGTTTGTTAGCAGATCAGAATCAGGTTGGATGTCCAACCGTGGTGCATATGAGCATGTGTGTGTCGGTGTGTGCACACGTGTCTCTGTGTGCACATGTCTGTGTGTGCATGTGCACCAGTGTGCGTGTGTGTCAGTGTGTACATGCATGTATCCATGTGTGCATGTGTGTGCACACGTGTCTCTGTGTGCATGTGCATCAGTGTTTGTAGTGTGTGGACAGGTGTCTCTGTGTGCATGCGCATCAGTGTGCGTGTGTGCCTGTGTGCATGTGTCTGTGTGTGCACGTGCACCAGTGTGCGTGTGTGTCAGTGTGTACATGTATGTGTCAGTGCATGCATGTGTGTACGTGTGTGTCAGTGTTTGCACATGTGTGCTTGTGCATCGGTGTGCATGCATGTCGGTGTGTACATGCATGTATCCATGCGTGCATGTGTGTGCACACGTGTCCCTGTGTGCGTGTGCACTCCTACCCACACGTAAACGCTGCGTGCCTGCACTGTGTGCACACGTATGGTTGCACGCGTGCAGGGCATTTTCTGGGAGGAACACCTTGCTCTTTCTCATCCGCTGCCCAGCCTGGTAACCAGAGCCCAGCATCAGCTTGTGACTAAGGCACACTCTTACCACTGTGGGCATTTCAGGTTTGGGAAACTTCCCGATGGTCATGTAGCATTCTCCCCGAATACGGTCTCCTTTTCCTGCATGTTCTCTTTCACTTTTTGCCGGCGTTCCAGCTCTGATTTCTTTCAGGCTCCAGTACCCAGGCATTGGGGTGTTTGCGCTCTTCTGGACTATGACTCACGTCAGTCCTGATGAGTCCCAGCCCGTCCTGGGCAGATCGGCCGATGAAGGAAAGCTGTGCGGCGGCCCGGACCCTCCCGTCGCTCTAGCCGACGAGGCCTGGGGGCCAGGGGGTGGTCCAGGGCTCCAGGCCAGCGGCAGGAGATGCTGAGGGTGGTCCAGCTCCGAGGTCGGGAGGGGTCCGAGCCCACAGCCCCTGCGGCCCTGCAGGCTGCGCTGCTCTCAGGAGGTGGTGTCTGCCTTCTCGTTCGGTTTGATCCCCCTGGAGTCTTCCCATTCTGTAAGGTCACAATGCCCTTTCAGAGAGGAGAAAAATGAGGTGTGGTGGTCCTTAGCCCGCCACATAATACAGAGCTCTGACCCGCAGCCTCCAGCACCCAGCAAGGCTGGTGGGCACAAGCCCCTGAGCCCACTGCCAGCAAACCCACCGCCAACATTCAATTGAGCAGAGAGGAGGTGCTGTCTCCAAGGGGCCCCACCAGACTCCAGGGCTCGAGGCTGGGTGGTGCCCTCCCAGTGGAGCCGACCTCCCCTTGGAATGCTGAGGACCCTCCTCCTGCAGCGAGTCCACCAGGGAAGGAAGGGGCCACGTAGTGACTGGATGGGCTCCAAGGTGGAGGGCAGAGCCCCCGCCCCATACTCCCCTGAAACAGGACCACAGAGGGGGAAAAGAAGGACATGACAGGCCCAAGGCCACAGGCCGAGAAGGTGCACCCACAGGACACAGCCCCGCGGAGAAGGGGCCAGCGAGGTGGATGTGGGGGTGAGGCAGCCAAGAGCCAAGACGCTGGGAGAGGCAGGAGGTTTCCTCCCCGGGAGCCTCCCCTCGGCGATGATCCCTGCCTTGCCGATACCTGGGGTGGGACTTCCGGCCTCCAGGACTGTGAGAGAATCAATGTCTGCTGTTCTAAACCTCCAGCTTGTGGTCATTTGCCCAGCAGCCCTCTGTCCTCTGAACTGTGCACCTTCCCCGTTCCTGTGCTGAAAGCCCTAATGATGTGTGACTGTGTCTGGAGATGGGACCTCTGGAGGTCATTAACATGAGGTGCGGTGATACATGTGGGGCCCCGATCTCACGGGATGGTGGTCTTTTTTAAAAAAAAGATTTATTTATCTCTGGCTGCACTGGGTCTTTGTTGCTGCATGCGGGCTTTCTCTCGTTGCGGAGAACGGGCTTCGTTGACCTGAGGCATGTGGAATCTTCCCCAAACAGGGATCGAAACTGTGTCCCTTGCGTCGGCAGGCAGATTCCTAACCACTGAGCCACCAGGGAAGCCCAGGACTGTGGTCTTATGAGTAGAGAAAGAGGGAGAAAGATTTGCCCACTTCACACCCCTCTCTGCCCTGAAGACACGGCCAGGA
Source organism: Bos indicus (assembly GCF_029378745.1). Classification (NCBI taxonomy): domain Eukaryota; kingdom Metazoa; phylum Chordata; class Mammalia; order Artiodactyla; family Bovidae; genus Bos; species Bos indicus. The sequence continues at coordinate 115,740,437 of NC_091765.1, read as the reverse complement.
TGGGAGCCATTAACCAAGACCCCGGCTGTGGAGCTGACACGTGGGCTTCACCAGCTCCTTTGAGTTTCCTCCTAGGGTTCAGATGTCCAAAAGGAAGGGGATGGGTCAAAGGTCATGCACTCTCCTCTGGGTCCTGGTGCAGAACACTGCACTGTTTCCTGGAGACCCGCTGTGGGAGACTCTTCTGCACCCCGTTCTTGCCGCCTGGACCACCCCTCTGGGAGGCGGAGTCGAGGCTGGACACGGCCCGTCTCCCTCCAGGGGGTCATGACACCTGTGCTCCGGTGACTTGAGTCTGGACAGGACAGCAGGTGATAGATGGAGGTTTCCCTGCACTGGGGACCTGGGCTCGCGGTGAAGTCTCTAGGTCTGTCTCCGCCTCCTCCTGACAGTGGGCGCCGGGGCCCTGGCTGCCAGAGGGAGCCCCACCCCAGGGGGCTCTCTGGGCCCTCGGCCTGGGTAACTGCAGCTGACGATTCCATCCTTCCCCTCCCTCCCCCTGCCTCTCCCTTCCTCTGCCTCCCACCGCTTCCTTCCTCTCTTTTTCTCTCCGACTTGTCAATTCAGTTATTTTTTTGGCATACAAAAGGTTTAATTTTCTGTAGTCAAATCCATCAATCTTTTCATTTGTGCCTCGATTCACTTTAAGTGAGGAAAGGCCCCCCACCCCCAGGGATCTGTGAAAGCCGCCTACTTGAGCTCGGGGGCGCTCGGGGTCTGGTGCACATGTGCGGTTGCGCGGGGTGGGGAGCGCTCTGCTCTGAGCGCTCGGGGGTCCCAGGGGAGGCCCCTCAGTCCCCCTTTCTCTGGCAGGTGCAGGGGAGTGCGCTTCTCTCAGCCCTCCCACTCCAAGTTCTTGGCTCCCTGCTGGCTCCCATAGGGGCCTGCACCGAAGCCTGGCTGTCTGCTCCCCGTTTAAGACACGTTGTCCTCTGGAGAGACACCCCCCTGCCGCCCAGGCCGGCCTCTGCAGCTCCAGCCCCGAGCCCAGCACGGGCCGAGGACAGCCAGGCCAGTGATGAAAGGTGCTGCGTGCCCGGGGTCTCTGTGGGCTGGTGTGTGGAGTTAGTCTCACAGTTAGCTGAGGGTGTGCCGTGTGCCGACTCTGTCCCAGGCTCTGGGAACCCGGGGCGCGGGGTGCGGTGGGCGGAGGGCACACATGAACCTTGACCCCTGGGAGCAACTTGGGCGCAGGCTGTGCTTGCCGCGGAGGCCGGTGGGCGCTAGCTGGCCCCGCCCCTCCGGCCCCGCCCCTCCGGCCCCGCCCCTCCCTTCCTTCCCTTCTGCGCACGCCTCTGTTGGTTTCTCTTTTTTTCCTCCCAGACGGCTGTTCATTTTTATTTTTACTTATTTTTATTTTTAAATTTAGTTTAATTTTATTTTGGCCGCACCTTGAAGTAGTCAGTTCCTGTCCGACCTGGGATCAAGCCTGAGCCCCCTGCAGTGGGAGTGTGGAGTCCTAACCACTGGACTGCCAGGGAGGCCTCCTCTGTTAGTTTCTACTTGCTGCTACAAAACCAGTTTCCACAATCTCAGTGGCTTAAAACAACTCAGACCAAGGATCAAACCCATGCCCCCTGCAGTGGAAGTGTGGGGTCCTAACCACTAGACCACGAGGGATTTCTCTACAGTGCGTATGATTTTTAAGTACACTGGACGGAATATTTAGAAGTATACTGAAATATTTGGGGGGAAGATCATGTTAATCAGATCAGTTCAGTCACTCAGTCATGTCTGACTCTTTGCAACCCCATGAACCACAGCACGCCAGGCCTCCTTGTCCATCACCAACTCTTGGAGTTCACCCAAACCCATGTCCACTGAGTCGGTGATGCCATCCAACCGTCTCATCCTCTGTCGTCCCCTTCTCCTCCTCCCTTCAATCTTGCCTAGCATCAGGGTCTTTTCAAATGAGTCAGCTCTTCCCATCAGGTGGCCAAAGTATTAGAGTTTCAGCTTCAACATCAGTCCTTCCAATGAATACCCAGGACTGATCTCCTTTAGGATGGACTGGTTGGATCTCCTTGCAGTCCAAGAGACTCTCAAGAGTCTTCTCCAACATCACAGTTCAAAAGTATCAATTCCTTGGTGCTCAGCTTTCTTTATAGTCCCAACTCTCACATCCATACATGACTACTGAAAAACCATACCCTTGATGAGACAGATCTTGGTAGTCTAGGAGATCTAATCAGTCCATCCTAAAGGAAATCAACCCTGAATAGTCATAGGCAGGAGGTGAAGGGGATGACAGAGGATGAGATGGTTGGATGGCATCACTGACTCAGTGGACATGAGTTTGAGTAAACTCCAGGAGTTGGTGATGGACAGGGAGGCCTGGCGTGCTGCAGTCCATGGGGTAGCAAAGAGTCGGACACAACTGAGCAACTGAACTGAACTGAGTCTCAGGCCAGGCGTTCAGAATCAGTGTCTCTGGGGAAGCCCGCATGGGGGAGGGGTGCTCCCTCCCAGAGGCCCCCGGGGGCCCACCCCCCACCTTCCAAGCCCAGCGCTCTGCTCTCTGCTGCCCTCATCAAGGCCTCTCTCTCACTCCCACCTCTAGCCTCCCTCTGATGACGATCCTGTGGTCATGTGCCCCCCCCCACCCCTGTGAATCTAGGGAGACCTCCCTCCCAGGACCCTTCACCACATCACATCTGCAGGGTCCCCCTGGTCACGTGAGGTGACAGGTTCGAGGGATCTGGACACGGGGGACGGTGTCTTTGTTCAGCCCACTTCAGGCCCTTGTGACATGGTCCTGTTGGCTGTGGAGTCAGCCAGAGATGCTCAGGAGGGGTGGGTGCAGAGCAGATCCCCCAGGGAAATGCCCCTGCCTCCTGGAGCCTCGGGAACCCACGCTGGCGAGTTTCCCCACCTCTTTCCCTTGATCCCGAGCACATGGGGAGCTGCAAGGCGGGGAAGCAGGGGTCATACCAGGCTCCCCCCACCGGGTGCAGGCTCAGCTGCAGGACCCTTTGGCCCAAGTGTGCTTCACTGTGGGCAGGGGCAGCTGCTGGAGCCCCCTGAGGGTCTCAGATTAGGAGTGTGTGTGTGAGTGTCTGTGTGTGTGCAGCTATGTGTGCACCTGCGTGTGGCAGGGTGTGTGTGTGTGTGTGTGTGTGTGTGTGTGTGTGTGGCGTGTCTGTCTTTGGGGTGTGGATGTTGGGTCTTGACTCTCAGTCTCTGCATTGTGCTCCATGTACAGTGAGCCCCTACATACAAACGAGTTCCGAGCCGAGAGTGTGTTCGTAAGTCCAATTTGATTATAAGCCCAGCAAAGTGAGCCCAGGTACCCAAATAACACGATCGGTTATATAGGACTATCCTGTAATAGGTCTATAATACTTTCCACAAATAATACATGAAAGACAAACACCAAAAATAAACATTTTAAATCTTACAGCCCAGTACCTTGCAAAGTACAGTGAGTAGTCCAGAACAGCAGTGGGCACACAGGGGCTGGCATCCGGTGAGTGGACAAGAAGAGCCGCTGACTGGAGCGGGGAGAGGAGGCGGGAGGTGGCAGAGACGAGGGGGCGGCAGCAGCAGGAGGCGGGGCGAGCTGCAGTGCCACTCATGCTTGACGCTGAGGGCACAGCGTCTGGCTCCTTGCTGGATACAAGTCTGTCGACTCCTAAAAAAATGACCCAGTGACATCTGGGTGGTAGCTCTATTTTTCTCATCGTAGAGGACTCAGTAGCGCCGGATTGTGCACTGAACGGCTGCTGCGAACTTCGTGCACCATCTGCATTTGGGTCCAACGCCCCAAGAGCTCACAGTGCCTCCTCAAGTGAAGAAAATCCCCTGGCGCTTCCTGCACCGCGAATGCCTTGGCTTCTTCACTCACTTCTTCCTCTCGTCTCTCCTCGTCCTTTCTCCAGGCCTCCAACCCCATCGGGTCTTTACTATGAGCTCCTTGAGTTACGGGCTGACAGTACCACGCGGTGAGGTACACAGAAGCGCAGACCCCTGGACAGGACGCACGCGCGGGACAGCGTGCGCCAGACACGGGCACTAACACGCATGAGCGAACATGCGCACACGTGTTCCCCTCTTTGAAAGTTCACAGTTTGAAGGTTCGTATTAGGGGGACTTTCTGTATTAGATCCCACGGGGGCTTCCCTGGTGGCTCAACTGGTAAAGACTCTGACTACAATGTGGGAGACCTGGGTTCAATGCCTGGGTTGGGAAGATCCCCTGGAGAAGGGAACGGCTATTCACTCCAGTATTCATGCCTGGAGAATCCCCATGGACAGAGGAGCCTGGCGGGCTACAGCCCATGGGGTCCCAAAGAGTCGGACTCCACAGAGCGACTAAGCACAGCACACAGCGTCTGTCCCGTGGAGCCCCCAGCTGGCCAGCTGCGTACAAGCTTCAGGAGCTGTTGTCACCAAGCACATCCCAGGGAAGAGCGGCCTGCGGGCTGTTCAAGGTCCCACATGTGGGGTGACGGGTGAGCCGGGACCCTCCTGGCTCTGCTCACCACCTCTCGCAAGAGAGAGCCTGATCACGAATTGGACAGTTAGTGGAGAGGGGACGGGAGACCCCTGCCCAATGGGTGAGGGTGCTAGATTGTACCCTGAGGTGCGGCAGACCATGTGCCAAGGCACTGGCTGGCAGGTGGGGTCCCGTGGGCAAGGCCCGGGGATGGGCGGTGTTGGCTGAGGCAGGAGGCTCTCTGTCTGGGCAGGCGATGGCCCCATCCATTTTGTGTGGCCAGAGAGCCCCTGGACAAAGCACGGAGGGCGAAACGTCAGTGGGAGGAGTTCCTCCCACAGGCCATGTTACTTCCCCGGTGCCACCTCCTCCAGGAAGCCTGCCCTGGTCTCCCTGGCAGGGTGGGGCACGTCCCTTGCTCCTGGCGCAGCATCACCGTGTCGCCATCATCTCTCTCTGGGTGGCCTCTCTCCCTGGAGGTTGGGGACTGTGTGCGGGCCCTGGCTCTGTGTCCGGTGGGGGGCTCTGCACGGGTCTGGGAGTTGGTTGTCAGTGGAGCAGATGGTCAGGGAGCCCAAGGAAGTGGGGTGGTGGGGAAGGGAGAGGAGGCAGGGTCCTGCCTTGCCCTGGAGGACGTCCTCAGGGAGCCACAGCCGCAGGCGTTCTGGGTCAGGGGGCACGGGCCCAAGTGGGGAGGGAGGGGACAAGCAGGAAGTCACTTTCCCTCACCGACGAGATGGCCCTGATTCCTGGTGGAGAGAAGGGACCTGCTTCCTCCCCATTTTCTCAGCTCCAGTGCTAGCCGGCCGCCTCTCACTCCCTATGATGGCTGCACGGGGGCCAGCGGGGACGGGGGACCATCCTTCCCTGTTTCCGTGGAAACTGGTGGGGTCCACCAGTGTTCCAGCCAGGCCGGGGGGCTCCCCCAGGAGAAGACCAGCAGGATGACCTCAGCCTGAAGCCCCCGGGGCCGGGCTGGGGCCTCCACGCGTGCCTCAGCCTCTTCCCGTAAGGACAGCGGTTGGAGGCGGGGAGGTGGTCCTGGGACATCATGGGGGGCCTGGGCCCAGAGAACAGGATCCCAGAACCAGGGAGTTTTGAAAGGATCTGGGGGGAAGGAAGAGATGGGGAGAAAGAACTTCCCTGGAGGCGTCAGAGCAGCCAGAGGAAACCCCCTGACACATGACCCCTCCACCCGGCTGTTCCCACAGCACGGGGCTCCCTGGGGGCAGTGGCGTGGCCAGCAGGCTGCCTGCCAATCAGAGCTCTGTCCCTGAGGACCAGGTAAAAGCAGGAAGGATTCACACGCTGGTGGAGGGGCAATCAGTGGGCATCCAAGGCCAGGGAAAGCCCCAAAGGCTCCGGGAACCCAGGCCAAGAGTCCCTCTGTGTAAACAGGATCTGTGAGGCTCGGGGTGGGGTGGGGCTGTCCCAAGTCAGGAGCAGAGTGAGGGTAACCCAGCGGCTCTGCCCAGCTGGGGGCTTCTATGAATTTACCTCCACAGGGACTGTGGAGAGGGCAGGAGGAGCAGGGCCCCGCCTCTGGGTGCTCATCGGCACTGAGCAGATCATCCAATGGAAATATTCACTGGATTTCCTGGCCACTCAGGGAACACCCCTCCCTGCCCACCTCCAGCCTCGTCCTCAAGCACCTGGATCCTTGTGGTGGTTCTGAGCATCCTGCTGTAAGGAAGAGTTAGTACAAGGTGAAACTCCAAGGAGGGGTTGCCAACGTTGTGAAAACCCGTCAGGTTTCTTGGATGAATGAGAGCGAAGTGGGAAACGGTCCCCACTCATGGCCAAGAGGGATTGGTGAGGGTGTGTGTATCGGTCAGCTGCTGCTGTGTAAGGACCATCATGCAGCCTCTGAGTGGTACGGTGGGAAGAGACCGAGGGAGCCCTGGCGGATGAGGGGAGACCCTTGGGCCACAGACAAAGCCCTTCTGATGTTTGCAGATGGCGCTGTTGATGATCGTGCCTGGAAAGTCAAATCAGAGAACGATGAGAAATCTATCGCCTTCCAGCCCCAGAGCTTCACCTGAATGCTCGCAAATATCCCCAAACCAACCAGTGACTCTTTTGTCCGTTTTAAGGAGTAGCATTTAATTGCCATGGTGACCGTGAGCTTGCTAAGTGCAAAAGAAAATAAGCTTGTTTCTCCAGCTTTGGTTTCCCGCTGAGGGTGTAACAGCCCCACCAAGCAGAGTGGCTGCGATGATCTGCTGCGATGTGGTCTCTGGTTTCCAGGGCGCTCTCTGAAGACGGAGTCGTCTCTCACGCACTCACCCTGGGCTGATGACCCTGGGAGGGGTGGCCGCGGGCCGGGCTCTGGAAGCTGCCCAAGAGGGGTGAAATATTCCAGCGGCGAGTCCAGGTGCCAACAAGAGTGAGTTTTATTCTCTCTGGTCAGATTGGACAGGTGCGTGGAGGCCGGGGGTGCTGTGCTCAGGCGTGTGAACAGAGGCAGCCTGGGAGCGTCTCCTCCGCTGCCTTCTCGTTAGACAGAAACCGGGTCCAGTTAAACAGCCCAAAAGGAGGGTGGCTGGAGGCGCAGCAGGGACTGGCTAGACCAACGGGAGCCAACGACTGACGCTAAATCAGGAGTAAAATGTGAAGGTGGTTACTGGAAGCAAGATGGTGAATATCAGCACTAATGATGAAGTTTAATTCACGGGAGGAGGGGGCTCTAAAACATGAGAGAAGTCAGCCAAGGCAGGGGCCCGGGCGATCGCAGCTGCGCCCTCTGACAGCGCAGCAGTAAGGGGCCCTGGGGAAGCCCCAGCACCACCAGGAGCCCCCGAGACCCAAACGCCGCTCGCTCCCTGTCAGCAGAGTCAGCGGAAGAAGGAGACGGTTTTGATAAAACTGAAGTAAACAAGTTCAGAAATAAAAGGTCCGCGGAGGTGATAATTAAACTTGAGCTGGCTCTTTGAAAACATTCTGTAAAATGAACAAGCCCTGGAAAACGTGATGGGGAAGAGTCAGCCCTCTTCCGCCCCGGAAAAAGCGGAGGCAGGTGGGGTCGAGGGCTCGCTGGGCTCAGGTGGTGGGGGGGGCCTCTCCCTGCACCAAGGTGCCCCCGGTCCGGGTCATTCTCATCTCTCCAGCTAGAGCTGGTGGCAGAGACACAGCTGAGCTTGGAGGAGATGTGGGTCAGAGCAGACACTAAAAGGGGACAGTGAACCAGAGGGGAGAGGATGGAGCCTCGGAACCACGAGGGACGTCCATCCTGGCAAAGCTCCACGTGTCCACAGCTTGCTGGGGACATGATCACGAAAACCAGCATCATGAGCAGTAGGCAGCCTGGGTCAGAGCCCCCACCCCAGGCCATGGGAGTGTGGGAACCTTTGCCAGCATGTCCCCAAAGCCCGGCCCACCCAGGAGAGGCTGGAGCGGGGGGCGGGGGTGGTCCCTGTCACCGCACGGCACGGGCCAGCTGCAGTGGATGCCCGAGAGGATCCTGTAGTCGAGACCCCAAGCGACAGGCCTTAATCACTGAGCACAGGGAGGTCAGGGACGTGAGAGCAGGTGACGGGTTCTGATGAGTTTTGTGAGGTGTGGCCCGGGCAGTCTCTAAGGCCCACCGGTGGGGTGCCACCGGCAGGGCTGGGGCTTCGGAGACCCTCGCTTAGGGGGTCCATGCTCGGGGGTGTCCGTCCTCTGAGGGTCCACTCTCAGGGGAGCTCAGGATGGATCTGACGCTCTGCCGTCCCCACCTCGATTGTTGGCGGGTTTCGGACAACAGCCCTGCATTTTCATTCATCGCAGGGTTCTTGTGACGTGAGGGTTTCCGCCTCACTCACAGATGGGGATGGAGCAGGGCTTCTCTGACGTGGGATGCTGAGTGGCTGGGGCATGAGTCCCAGGAGGGCAGGGAGGGGGCCCTGTGCAGGGCATCCTGGAGGGGGTGGCTGTCATGGGGGTGCCCCCAGCCCCAGCAGGTACCACCCTTTTTCTCCCCGAGAGTCTGCTCAATGGACAGCAGCTCCTGGGGCAGGGGCAGGCCTCCCCTCCCCAGACCACTCCCCCTCCCCAGACCACGCCCCCTCCCCAGACCACGCCCCCTCCCTAGACCCAGACCCTAATGGGTCTGGAGGGCATACTCAGAGACGCCTGATGGGGCATGGGTGAGGGTGGGGGCCGGAGGTCCTGGAGGGGGAGACACGCCCTGGGGTTTCCCCCTGGTGGAGGAAGGCTGGGAGGGAGCAGAGGCCCGGTCCCTGCCCAGGAGGACCCTTTCCGGGAGCCAGTTCTTCTTCAGACAGCGGACCCCTCCGAACCGCGGGCAGATGTGCCTCATTGGCATGCCAGGGCCCTCTCGGCTCACTGCACAGCCAGCGCCCAGAGATCTGATTTCAAGATCGTTACTGAGAAGTCCAGCTTTCCTGTAAGCATGAGTTATTACTCGGGAATCAAAGCCCAAGTGAAGGAAGATGACAAAAATCTGCTGTCTGCCAAACACGTCTGCTGGGGGGTGGAGGGCGATAAACACTGCCAAGGCTGTCTCCTGCGCACTGGCGCCGTGACCAGATGAAACCGGTTCAGCCGATCCCCGGCGGGCATGGGCTAGTTCTGGGCACTTGGTGCGGGGAGGGGGGAATACCAAAATTCGTGATTGGAGTCCATGGCATTGCTTGAGAGGCAGACTGGGTCAATGGAGGAGGTCATGGGGGCTCAGACCACCTTAGGTCTCAGGACAGCCAGGCGTCCAGCTGTGTGCTCGCTCCCCTCCCCCCACTTCATCCATCCATCATCCGCCCATCCGTGGAGCACAGGAGCTATCTGAGTGCACAGCCTGTGTGAGTGATTGGTCCGGAAAGAGCCTTGTGGGAGAGATGGGTGGGGGAATTTCTGAGAGGACGGGGCAGCCTGGGAGGCACAGGAGGGCAGAGGAGGCTCCCAGCACAGCGGGCAGTGAGGAGGGAAGAAGGCTTTTGTGGGAAGGGGTCCTACGCTGAGTCTCGCTGAACAGGGCAGGCGAGGGCCCAGGTGGGTGGGAACCACAGAGCAGACGGGGGTGGGGGGCCCGTGAGCAGGGTGTGGAGGCCAGACCCAGGCACCCAGAGCATCCTGCACTGCTAGGAAAGGAGGAGACAGGGACCCAGCTGGCAGAGGCCACAGTTCCTGAGACAGAGGGGTGCCGGGACATTGTCCTGTGGCCTGGGAGCCTCTGCAGAGTTCAAACGTGGAGTGGGAGATAAAGGTTTAGAAAGGCCCACGGGTGAAGTGCTAACACAGAACAGAGCTCAGCAAACCTTTCTGCACGGGCAGGACGCTGGGTCTTTTGGTTTTCTCATCTGCGCCCCGTGGGAAGGATGACGCAGGCTGGACGGGTGCCGGGGTGCCCGGGGTGGTCAGCTTAACTGAGAGACTCTGGCATCGGCCAGGTTTGCCCTCCAGCCCTCTTTCGCCTGAGTCTGAGGGGCCCCTCTCCGTGGGGCTATGCTGTGGACTGACCCCCACCCAGCGCAGCCGACCTTGCCGTCTCGAGGGCTTGTCTGGCCCTGCACTAGGTCTGCCCTGTCCCCCGGCACCTCCCCGTCCTCACCCCTGCCGTCGCCCTGCCAGCCCTGGAGGCCGCATGTGGGCAGTGATGAGCCCTGCCCTGTCTGAACTGTGGATTCATCACCGCCAGCTCCTCAGTTCAGTTCAGTTCAGTCGCTCAGTCGTGTCTGACTCTGTGACCCCATGGACTGCAGCATGCCAGCCTCCCTGTCCATCACCAGCTCCCAGAGCTTGCTCAAACTCATGTCCATTGGGTTGGTGATGCCATCCAACCATCTCATCTTCTGTCATCCCCTTCTCCTCTTGCCTTCAATCCTTCCCAGCATCAGGGTCTTTTCCTATGAGTCAGCTCTTCACATCAGGTGGCCAAAGTATTGGAGTTTCAGCTTCAGCGTCAGTCCTTCCAATGAATATTCAGGACTGATTTTCTTTAGTATTTATTTGGACTGAGGACTGAGTCATTTGAGAAGACCCTGATGCTGGGAAAGATTGAAGTCAGGAGGAGAAGAGGATGACGGAGGACGAGATGGTTGGATGGCATAACTGATGGGTGGACGTGAGTTTGAGTAGACTCCAGGAGTCGGTGATGGACAGACAGGGAGGGTTTCGTCCAGCGTGTCTGGGAGGCCCTGTCTGCGCTCCATCCATCTCGGGTGGGGGTGGGGGCACTTTACTGGCCGGCTTCCTGGCAGCTACTGCAGCTGCGGAGACCAAATTGGCTATTCATCTTGTGGTCAAAATCCCAGTTGAGCCACGCCGCTGCTGCCGCGGGCATCACACACCAAGCACGCCTCATCTTTGCATACCCCTAAGTCCAGCTCTGTGGACTGAATTCAAAAGCAAAGTGTATGAAGCCCAGCCCACTGTGAGGTCTTCTGTCTCTAAAGCGAAGCTGCTGGCCGTGCATGAGACGCCCGGGCCCGTGGGGGCTCTGGATCTAGAGGGTCCTCCCGTCGGGTCTCGGGGCCACCGGGGTGGAGCCTGGTTAGTTACGCCGAGGTGTTTCTGTCCCCAGTGAGACTCAGAGGGCCACCCTCTAGACTCCATCAGGCCGGTGGGGACAATCTTTAACCGGGTCATAGGTGCCTTGATTGATACTGTCCCTGTGATGACAAGGTTTTAGGGCTCCCAGCTGCTGGATCCTTACTGTTAATTTCCTTGGCATGAAAATGCATCTGAGCTCATTTCAGTCCTGTCCGTGAGCTAAAGAAATCCCCCATTTCAGACAAACAGTTTAAGCAAGAGAAAATGACTAAGCGAGCAATTTATATAACAACCATTAAGATAATTTGACGCTGCGTTTTGATTCAGGGCACAATATTCTCTTGAAAAGAGACATTCTCTGCTTTCTTGAGCATTTCCAAAAGACTGAGAATTAAATCTCATCCCCAATAAAAATAAAAAGCTTGGTTTTCCATCTCAATATTGAAGTTAAGCTGAGGCAGGAAACAGTCTTTCAAATTATGCAGGAGTCTCATTAACACTCAGATTTTATATAATGAAAGCTGCTGACATTTATGGGGTGTTTAATATTTACCGAGCCCCAGCTTTAGAACAGAGGCGACTGTGGCCCCACTTTATGGGGGAGGAAGCTGAGCAGAGATGGGTGAGGGCTTCGCCCCGGGCAGCCTTGGAGTTGGCCAGGCAGGGGACCCTCAGTGGAGCTGAGGCTGGGGGTGGTCAGAGCCCTGCGGGTGTGTTCTCTGCAGGTGAGGGCAGCACCGGGAAGACTTGGGGTGAGGAAGGGTTGCCAGCTCGCGTGAAGCTCACTCTCCTGCATCACAGTGTCCCAGGCCACCTCTGAAACATGCAACCCTGACCCTGTCCCCTCCTCCAGAGATCTCAGGATGCGGCAGAGGCCCACCGCCTTAGCAGACGTCCAGAGAACCCGAGACCGCCCAGCTCACCTCTCCTTCCTGTCTGCTCTGGAAGTGCCGGTGACCCCAGATCTCTGTGGCCCCACCTGCAGACTTGGTGGCCCGGCTTCACCCTTGCGTGTGGCCTGAGAGCCCTCCCGGGACCTCCTAGCTTGGAGGGCGCCCACCAGTCCTTAGTCACCCTGCACCGATGCCTGCCCGCTTCTCTTTCCTTGGGTGGGCTTTCACTCTCGCGGACAGCAGGTTCGGTGGCTGTTTCTGCCCCAGCTCTGCCGCCTGGGAGCAGAGCTTTTCCCGTTCTGGCCTGAAACCCAGAGGCCCCGCGAGGGTGTACAAGGAGGCTGTGGGGCACACCGTGGGCCTCTCACCCACCCCAGGGCACCCATCCCTGCCGGGCGACTCCCGGGGCAGGTGCTCCTTTCCCACTGGACAGCCTCGCAGCTGCCCAGAGGCGTTGGGCTGTCCCAGCCTCCTTGCCCTGAAGTCCTAAGGTCCTCCGGTCACCGTTGTTTTGGAGTAAGTCCCCAACTTTGTTCTTCTTTCTCAAGGTTGTCTTGGTTATTCTGGGCCCCTGGCACTTCTGTATGAATTTTAGAATTCCTAAAATTTGTTAAAACTTATCGGTTTCTTTAAAGAAGTCACCTGGGACCCCGGTCACGTACGCAGAGCCGTCCAGGATCATGGCTGCCTGGGAGCGGCGGGGTCTGCCTGTGGGATGTGGACAGCCTGCTCAGGACTGTCCACAGTCCTCCAGGTTCAGATTAAGTAGGTTTCTGAGAGCTCGATGGGCCGCGTGTGTGTGTCTATGCGTCTGTGCGTCTCTGCATCTGTGTGTGTGTTCGTCTGTGTGTGTTCATCTGGGTGTCTGTATGTCTCTGTGCGTGCATGTGTGTATCTGTGTGTGTGTTCATCTGTGTGCGTCTGTGTGTGTCTATGCATCTCTGTGTGTGTGTGTGTCTGTATGTGCATCTGTGTGTGTCTATATATCTGTGTGTGTCTGTGCATGTGTGTGTGTGTATCTATGCGTCTATGTGTGTGTGCATGTGTCTGTGTGTGTGCATCTGTGTGAGCGTGTGTGTGTGTGTATCTATCCGTCTGTGTGTGTGCATGTGTCTCTGTGTGTGTGTCTGTGTGTGTCTATATATCTGTGTGTGCATGTGTGTGCATGTGTGTGTGTGCATGTGTGTGTATCTATCCATCTGTGTGTGTGTGTTCATCTGTGTGCGTCTGTGTGTGTCTATGCATCTGTGTGTGTGTGTGTACGTGCATCTGTGTATGTCTATATATCTGTGTGAGTCTGTGTGTGCATGTGTGTGTGTATCTATCCGTCTGTGTGTGTATCTATCCGTCTGTGTGTGTGTGTTCATCTGTGTGCGTCTGTGTGTGTCTATGCATCTGTGTGTGTGCATGTGTCTCTGTGTGTGTGTCTGTGTGTTGCATGATTTTCCAGGAGGGGACCCAGAGGGCACAAACAAGGTCCTGAGCTCTGGCTCAGCCAGCCTGGGCTGGAATCTGGCTGTGAGACCAAGCCCAGGTTAGGTAACTGCTCTGAGCCTCAGTGTTCCTATCTATAAGATGGGAAGAATGAGGTTGTGGTAAGGATCAGATCCATTGCTCGGTGTCGAGTGCAGACGTAGAGACACACTCGGGACCTGTAGCCGCTAGTACTGTGAGATGTTCTTTGCTCGCTGCTGTGGGTGTGCGGTCTTCAGAGAAGAGCAGAGGGACTCCAGGGACCCCGCGTCCAGCAGCTGAGAGCTGACCTGGCGGGGGCAGGTCACTGACTTCGAGGCCCCCTCCCCGGGACAGTCCCAGCTCCCCTGGGGGGCAGGTGGAGAGATTGCTGCCAATGCCCTGAGCCCCTGGGGTGTGAGTGCCAGCAGAGGTAGCTGGGGCCCTGAGGAGGCGCCCGTGGGGTGCAGGGTCAGATGGGGTGAGACTGGCTGCCTCCAGGTTCCCTCCAGATCCGGAGCTCCTGGGGCTCTATGCTCTGGAGCATGACAACTGCTCGGTAGATTTTACTCTAGCAGCATGATTAAATTTTCATACTCCTGGTCGTTGGGGCATCTGCTCAGTGGCTCTTTGTACTTGGCCTGCTCCTTTCCCCTGCCAAGCGCATAACCCTTTGGTCCTGGAGAGCGGGTCCAGACTTTCTTCCAGGGACCCCCCTCCGCCCCTACCCAGAGCTCCCCATGCAGCCGCCCACCTGGGTCCCCTGCGTCAGGAAGGCCGCCTGGGGCCCTGTGTGGAGCCTGAGCTGTCGAGTCACAGGCCTGGGTGGGAATCGGGGCTTGGCATGGCCGGGGCTCTACTTGCCCACCTGTGAAATGGGCAGGACGTGGTGGGGGAGGGGAGGAACCCGAGGAGACGGGCAGCGAGCGCTGCTCCTGTGAGTGGCGCTGCTGCTACGTGGGGGCATGTGTGCTCGCTCCGCAGCCCTGGGCCCTGAGACCACCTGCACTCAGCATCTCGTCAGAGCCTAGGGGTGAGGAGGCCCGGCGGCTGTCTGCTCCTCTCCAGTGGCGCTGGCCTGGAACAGGAGCCCCACGGCCCACCCGATCTGACTTGCCTCACCCTAGGACACCCCAGTTGGCCTGGGGTTCCCCTGCTTGACCACAAAGGAGACAAGCCGTGTCCCATGAAGTGACGTCTGGTGGGTTCCCCAGGAAGCAGAGATTCAGGGTGTGGATGAGGAGGTGAAGAAGCGTGCCTCCCTGCCCCTTGTCTCACTAGACCTGGCCTTGGCATCTCGGGGTGGTTCTCCCAAGGTTCACCCCCAGGGCCCAGGGGAGTCCTGTGACATGGCCCTGCTGGGCTCGGGGCTGCAACCTCTGCAGACTTGCTCTGAGATCCTCAGGCCCCAGCCTCTCCCCTGGACTGAGGTCCGACACTGGGACCTGGATGACCTTCAAGTCCTTCCCTGGAAGGGGCCACAGAGACACATCTCTCATGGGTGCCTTGTCCCCTTTGCCAGCCAGACCTGAGGTCAGCTCTGGGAGTGAGGAGGCCCAGGGGGTCCCCGGAGGCGGTGGGGAGGGGCGAGTGGAAGGGGCTGGACATGTGGGCTCAGGGTGATCCCTCAGCCTCGAGGAGGATGGGGCTCTGCTCAGCAGCTCCCAACTCTCGCCCCGTCCATGAGGAGCCGTGGGGAGCATCAGGACTGTGTTCTGAGATTTCCGCAGGATCTGGGGTGGACAAGGGTGGGCAGAGGAGCCGCCTGAAGCCAGGGGCCTTGGGAATCTCCCCGCTCACTGCGTTTCTGGGTCATTTTGCCCTGTGTCAAAACTCCAGACAAAAATGACAACAATCACACAATCCCGCCTCGTGTTCCGAGTGCCTTCTCTAGGTTCACGGATGGGTGAATCCAGACCCACCCTGGCCCCCAGCTCTGCCGCCTGCTCCCTGCAGAGGGTGCAAGTTCCACTCCGGCCCAGCCAGCAGACCCCCGAGGGCCTCACCGCCCCTGCCCCCGCCACCCCGGCGGGCTGGGAAAGGCTGGAGCATGGTGGCCAAGGGCATCCACGTGGGATACTCTGCCCTCGGACCTGGGCAAGGCCACTCTTATCTGCAGCCACAGCCCCTGATGGAAATGAGACGCTGCAGAAAGTGTCATTGGCTCCTGCCCAGAGCCCACATCCCTCCCCTTAAATAATTTAGACAAATACACATCCCTGTCACAATGGCTGCCCAGTGCCCTTTTATCAAAACCAGAGAAGGGGAGGTGGCCACGAGCCATCAGATTCGGGGAAGATGCATAATGTATGAGCGGAGACTGTTCCCCTCCAGCCACCGCGAAATCAGAGTGACTCAGCCTCGACCTGGCAGAAATTAAAGTGATGCTTGGTCCTTTGCCTTATAAATAAGGATCTGACTGTGGTTCTGGCCGAGCTGTCTGCTCAGTAGGTGTATGTATAATTGGCTCGGTTCCGGGACCGCGGTTCCGTCCTGCGGTAGGAGCGCTGATCTGGGCCTGGGAGAGCTGGCCGGGCCTTGGTGGTCATTTTCTGGGCCCTGCTCTTGGAGACTGGGAACAGCAACGTCCTGTGCTTTCCTGGAAGAAATCCCGGGAGACGCTGAGGTGCCCGGGGGATGGCGGGTTCTCCTCCCAGTGGGGCCGGGGTCTCCTGGCCCCAGGCTGGGGGCTTCTCAACACGTGGGCGATGGAGCGGGGTGAGGGGTGTGGCACGCAGCTCGGGCTGCACCTTTGCTGAGTTCTGTGCGCAGGATGCTGGGCTCACCTGTCCTCCACATGGGGACCGCCTTCTCTCTCGTTCTCTGGCCTCTGATTGTTATAGACGGGATGGTGGCCTTTGGTTTGACCTTCACCAGCATCTCTGTTTGGGGGTTTCAAGATATTCTTTCATGACTTACCTGCTCCATCTGTCATAACGGCTTCTATTTTCAACCTGAGGACTCCTGTCTTTCACCCTTCTGGAAAACGCCATCATCCTCTGAGAACTGGTCCTTGGGTTCTCTCTTCTCACCAGAAGCATGGCTTCTGGTTCATACTGAGTTCCCCCCAAACTAGCCCAATGCTGCTTAGGGCCCGCCATCACCCCATCTCTCTAAGCTGCTCTGTGCTCCTGGGAAATCACTTCGGTTATGTTCTAATCATCGCCAGTCCCATTTTCCAGCTGTGACAAACCTGTACTGCCCGTCTGTGGAACTGTCTTCTTCAAAAGCTACATTTTTGAAATAAAAATAGAGTTGCCATATGATCCAGCAATTCCACTCCTGGGCATATATCTGGAAAATGTCACAGCTCTAATTAAAAAAGACACAGGCACCCAGTGTTCACAGCAGAATTATTTGCAGTAGCCAAGTCATGGAAGCAGCCATAGCGTCCATCAACGATAAACGGACAGAGGATGTGTGTAAAGTGCACAGTGAGGTGTTACTCAGCCATGAAAGAATACAACATTGCCATTTGCATCAGCATGGATGGACCTGGAGATGATCACGCTAAGTGAAGTAAGTCAGACAGAGAACGACAAGTACCATATGATGTCACTTACGTGTGGAACCTAAAATGTGACCTAAGTGAACCCATCTACACAACAGAAACAGACTCTGGGTGCCTCTAGTAAGGTTATGCTCGAAATCCAAGCTAGGCTTCAACAGTACGTGAGCCAAGAGCTTCCAGATGTACAAGCTGGATTTAGAAAAGGCAGAGGAACCAGAGATCGAGTTGCTAATATCCATTGGATGATGGAAAAAGCAAAAGAGTTCCAGAAAAACATCTACTTCTGCTTCATTGACTACACTAACGTCTTTGACTGTGTGGATCACAACACACTTAGGAAAATCCTCAGGGATGGAAATATCAGACCACCTTACCTGTCTCCTGAGAAACCTGTGTGCAGGATAAGAAGCGACAGTTAGAACCAGACATGGGACAGTGGACTGGTTCTAAACTGGGAAAGGAGTGCGTCGAGGTTGCGTATCGTCACCCTGCTTATTTAACTTCTGTGCAGAGTACATCATGTGAAATGCCAGGCTGGATGAGTCACAAGCTGGAATCAAGATTGCCAGGAGAAATATCAACAACTTCAGACATGCAGATGGTACCACTCTAATGGCAGGAAATGAAGAAGAACTAAAGAACCCTTGATGAGGGTGAAAGAGGAGAGTCAAAAAGCTGGCTTAAACTCAACACTGAAAAAACTAAGATCATGGCATCCAGTCCCATCACTTCATGGCAAATATATGGGGGAAAAAATTGAAATAGTGACAGATTTTATTTTCTTGGGTTCTGAAATCACTGAAGATGGTGACTGCAGCCATGAAATTAAATGATGCTTGCTCCTTGGCAGGAAAGCTGTGACAAACCTAGACAGTGTACTGAAAAGCAGACACATCCCTTTGCTGACAAAGGTCCATATCGTCAAAGCTATGGTTTTTCCAGTAGTCATGTATGGATGTGAGAGTCGGACCACTAAGAAGGCTGAGCACCAAAGAACTGAAAGGTTCAAATTGTGGTGTCAGAGAAGACTCCTGAGAGTCCCTGGGGCGGCAAGGAGATCAAACCTGTCAATCCTAAAGGAAATCAACCCTGACTATTCACTGATGCTCAAGCTGAAGCTCCAGTACTTTGGCCACCTGATGTGAAGAGACTCATTGGAAAAGACTCCAATGCTGGGAAAGACTGAAGACAAAAGGAGAAGGGAGTGGCAGAGAATAAGATGGTTATGTAGCATCACTGATTCAATGGGCATGAGTTTGAGCAGACTCCGGGAGATACTGGAGGGCAGAGAAGTTTGTGCTGCAGTCCATGGGGTTGCACAGAGTCAGGCACAACTTAGCCACTGAACAACAGCATTGGGTGCTGAGTTTTCTTTTGTTCTTTATTGCTGAGCAAGAGTGCACTCTGAGACCTCCCCCGTCCTCCCGCCCGCCTCATTGAATCACCTGGGTTCCAGCCAGAGTGCCCCCACTGCACTCGTCTCCCCTTAGCATCTCCTTGATGACCGTGGTGATAGAGGAATGACTTCTCTGTCCGCTGGCCTCATGTTACAGCAGGAGAGCCAGAGGGAGACCCTAGCTTCCAGATTGAGGGAACACGCTGTGCTCCCTGCAAGAAGCATCCTTTCCTGAGAAACTGGAACTTTCAACTCCAGCAAATCCAAGGCCCCGGGCTAGGCAGCAGCACGCTTTAAGTGGGTTACCTGGAGTAACAGCAAGAGGGCGGCTCTCACCTCCAAACCCTGGCTTCCAAATGTGTATGAGGGATCGCAGGAAATAAGACTAGGTACTGGCCACTGGTTTAACACACGTCGCATCTTCAGGGCAGCGCCCTCATAGCTCCGGGAGTGTGTCTGCTCTTCTATCAGGCCAGCCATGTCCAGGTGACGTGGTGTGTGTGTTGGCCCAGGGAAATCCATGGACATAAGCCCGTAGCCACACGGCTTTCAGAGGAGACTGAGTTCCTGGGTGGAATGGGAGACCATGGCAGTGGCGAGGACTTTCTTCAGCACCATGCAGAGCGGTGCTGGGCCCTCCCTGCGTTTAGGAAGACCGTGGTAGTCCCGAACACCTGCCTGTCCCCAGGAGGGCGGTCACAGCCGAGGACAGGACCTCAGCTCCACGTGTGCAGGCTGCAGTGTTACAAGCGCAGCTTCACCACAATCTTTCTCCAACCCCTCCTTTTGGAAGGATCTCAAGGAATTATAGTCCCATGGACAGAGGAGCCTGGTGGGCTGCAGTCCATGGGGTCACTGGGAGTCAGACATGACTGAGTGACTTGACTTTCACTTTCACTTTCATGCATGGGAGAAGGAAATGGCAACCCACTCCAGTGTTCTCGCCTGGAGAATCCCAGGGACGGAGGAGCCTGGTGGGCTGCAATGCATGGGGTCGCTAAGAGTCAGACATGACTGAGCGACTTCACTTTCATGCATTGGAGAAGGAAATGGCAACCCACTCCAGTGTTCTTGCCTGGAGAATCCCAGGGACGGGGGAGCCTGATGGCCTGCCGTCTATGGGGTCGCACAGAGTTGGACACGACTGAAGCAACTTAGCAGCAAGGAATCACCCTTGTGGCTCAGCTGGTAAAGAATTCCCCTGCAATGCAGGAGACCTGGGTTTGATCCTTGGGTTGGGAAGATCCCCTGGAGAAGGGAAAGGCTACCTACTCCAGTATTCTGGCCTGGAGAAGCCCATGGACTATAAAGTCCATGGGGTCGCGAAGAGTCAGACATGACTGAGCACCTTTCACTTTGGTGGAATCATCCTACCCACCTGGGCCCCAGGGGTGGTGCCTCGTTTCAGGTCAGTGCTGGCCCCTGGCAGACGGTCAGCAGGCAGAACCTGCAGCAGTGCTCTGGCCAGGCTGGGCACTGGGCCCTGCACAGCCCCCAGCACCACTGCCATCCCTGCGCCCGCCCCCTGCCTTGGCCCCCGTGCTGTTTCCCGATCAACCTGCCCAGTGGAATGCAGGCCCGGTACAGGCCAAGCTCCAGACTTTTCAAGAGAAGGCTGAAGTTCGGATGGTTGGGAAAATGTCCTGGTTTTAAAATACTGATTACTAAATTAAATTTAGAACAAATAAACATACATGCCAATACAAAAAAGAAAAAAAAAAACATGAGGGGCTTAGACTGACGGGTGCTTGGGGCCCCCACCACTTGCCGATGGTTAGCTTAGCTCTCTCTGCTGGCTGATGGGGCTGACCGGCTGTGGCCACTGGGCTGAGTTTTCTGCTTGTGTCTTAAATTATGGAAACAGTCTGACATCCACACTGCGGGAGAGCAGCTGGGCTTGCACAGCTGACTTCCTGTGTCACCGCGGTTCTCTCACATGTGCTGTGGGCCCCACGCACCCCTGGAGACCGGAGGACCACCCCCACTGACCTCCCAAGCAGTTGGGGCAGGCCTGAGACAGGCTCAGAGGACACGGGGGCCCTGGAGCCCGGGTTTCGGGGGTCAGTGGCTGTGGAGGGGGCAGGAGGACGAAAGGTGGGGGTGACCACCTCCACCCTGGTGCCCAGTGCACAGGTGACTCGGGGATACGTCTTGGGGGTGCCTCTGACCAGTCGTCCGCACCCAGGAAGGTCCCCAGGAGGAGCGGAAGCCAAGTTCATGCTGTTCTGAGGGTGGGGGTCAGGGAGTGGGCAGTGGTGGATGTAGGCCGTGGGCTCTCAGGCGGAAGGGCTTCGTGTACGAGACTCCCCTGGGCAGGTCCTGCCCCATGCTGCCTCCTTCTGCAGAGAACCAGGGACCCTTTACGGGACAGAATAAGAATGTATACAACCGTAGATTACAAGCTTCGTTTTAAGGAATATTGAATATGGTGAAAAAAAGGATGCTGACATCCTGTGGTCCTAGTTATTAAAAATCGTACAATAGATACAATCATTAGAGCTTTAATAAGAATCTACACAACCGTAGATTACAAGCGTCATTTTAAGGAATATTGAATATGGTGAAAAATGGTGCTGACATCCTGAGGTCCTGGTTATTAAAAATTATACAATAGATACGGCCCTCAGAAAAAAATGAGAAACGACTTGCCTGTCTAACACCAAGGAATAATTCGGATAAATCCAGCACCATCCGTAGGTCGGAATTCCACGGAGCAATTCAGAACGGTGCTTCTAAGGGCCTCGAGGCCTCGGGGAAGGTGCTCTCTGGCTCCGTTTCACATGACTGTCTGTGTGACTGTGCTTCTTGCATTTCATGTATTAATCATGTGAAATAATTAATTCTAAGATGTTCTTTTAAACCCCGAAACTTGACAAACCTCCAAGATGTGGTATGGAAATCAGCCGTGTTCGTCTGAGTGGAGAGAGCATGGCAAATTCACCAGGGACTGGGCTGCTTTAATTCCCTGAAACCATTTCATCGTCTGTCACGTGGGAAGTGAGGGGAGGGAAGAGCTGCTTCAGGGAAGTAGACTCTGGAAGTTTGGAAGCTGGGAAGACGGCTCCGCCGGGCAAGAAGCTGGGGAACATGGGGCAGGAGCTTCCCGGCGGCCTGTTTTCTGGGCTCCTGGGAAAGGCCCAGCATTTCAGATTTGGGTTCATGGTAGAGGTCATTGCCTGCCCACGGGTCCAGCTCGTCCCTGGAGTGCAGGGCAGCCGATACATGAAGAATGGGTGGGAACGCCAGCACCCCAGTCTCCATCAAACACCCAGGAGGCACCACTCTGCACTCTCCGCCCAGGTGCCTGGATGGCAGTGCTCAGCTCTGAGCCCAGGGAGGGCAGGGGGTGCGTGGGGGAGGGTCCCGGGTCCTTGGAATCACAGAGGATGCCGTCTCTGGGAAGTAACACAGAGGGATCCTGGAGCCCAGAGACAACTGCCATCCCCTGTCTCGTGCCCCTCCCCAGTGGCACCCCCCCAGTGACTCACCCTGGTCCTCATCGCCCCAAGGCTGGTGCAGGAGGGAGGTGCAGATGGGTGCTGGCGGGAGGACTGCCTGGAGGAGGGGGCATGGAACAGGTGCCAGGTGGGAAATTCTTCACTGATGTGGGAAAAGACCAGCTTGTGGAAGAGCTTCCAAAAGATGTGGGCTGCCTGCAGTCACCTGGTTGAGGCACATCGCTGGTGAGCCTGGCACAGCCTTCAGGACACAGCCTTCTGGGTGTCTCTCATTTTCCTCTCAAGCTCACAGGGTCACCTAGAGGGGTACGCACATCTGAGTTATGGGGGAAGCACTGCTCTTTATCTGACTCTTGTGCCATGTGACTCAGTTATGTAGCCCAGTGGTCAGGATCTGCCGCTGCAGAGGGTCCCCTGCAGGCTCTGGGGGCGTTAGTGGTAAAGAACCCATCTGCCGAGGCAGGAGATGTAAGAGACGTGGGTTTGATCCCTGAATGGGTCATGGCAACCCACTCCAGTAATCTTGCCTGGAGAATCCCATGGACAGAGGAGCCTGGTGGGCTATAGACCATAGGGTCGTAAAGGGTCGGACACGACTGAGGTGACTTAGCACGCGCGGTCAGGAATCTTTCAAAGGTGCGTCTCTCCCTGCATCCTTAGCGACCTCTTTGGGGTCAGTTCCTAGCAGTGCGCCTGCCAGGTGGAATCTTGCCAAGCCTGAGGTGCACTTGGCCCCAAGCTCTGCAGAGGTGTCTGTGGGGACCACTCTGTGTGTGAGGATGGGAATGTTGGGGCATTTTTAAGCAAGGCATGATCGGATCTGCACTTTCAAGGGTCTCCATGGCTGCTGAGTTAGGGGCTTCCCTGGTGGCTCAGACAGTTAAGAATCCGCTTTCAATGTAGGAGACCCAGGTTCGATCCTTGGGTCAGGAAGATCCGCAGAGATGGGCATGGCAACCCACTCCAGTATTCTTGCCTGGAGAATCCCATGGACAGAGGAGCCTGGCGGGCTACGGTCCACGGGGTGTCAAAGGGTTAGACTGGGTGACTAATGCTTTCACTCTCACAGGCTGCCGAGGTGGAGTGGTCTTTGGGGGCACGATGGAGGCAGCAGGACTAGCTCGGAAGAGGAGGCCGGCGCTCTGGCCAGAGAGGCTGTGCCTGGGGGCTCACCAGGGGAGGGCAGCAGGTGGTGGGGAGGGATGGGGTTCCCCTGTGCTGGGGGGCAGAGCCAATGGGACTGGCTGACAATGCAGTAGAGGTGGGCGTGAGAAAGGGGGGTCACGGGTGACTTTGGCCACAGTGCTGATGTCACAGATACGCATGGCATCTCCCCAAGGGAAGGTCAGGCTTCCCACTGTGGGAGCCAGACGTGGCTACGGGACCTGCGGCCAGGGATGTGGAGGGGGACCCCCATGTCCCTCTGGGCAGCTGCCCAAGAGCCAGTGTACGGTGAAGCCTGTCTGCCCGGGTCATCTCGCGATGCAATGAACAGGCGGGAACACAAGCCGAGCTCGCCCACCTGAAGCCCCTGGGACGTGCGTGGTTTGGGACGCGTGTGGTTTGTTGCATCATCTGGGCTGGCCTGGCTGCTTCAGGCTCCAGAGCTTCTGATCTGAGCCAGGGCAGGACGAGGTCATCAGTGGACTGAGAAAGGTAAGATGCGTGCTGGGGGGAGCAGTTTGGGGACTGCATGAAATCTGGAGCCCTGCTGATGTCGGGGGACAGTGGGGTTTCCCGAATGTCGATGCTGTTTCAAGCCATAGCAGTCACACTGGCTGACACAAGCTCTGGCTCGTATGTCCGACTCTTCCAAGGGCTTTACACGGACTAACTCTGGGTCTTCGGGGAGGAAGCGGAGACACAGCAAGCCTAAGTGAGAGGCCAAAGTCCCCCGCTCCTCAGTCACAGTACAGAATTGACCTCGGGGTCCTTGCACGGAACTGCTCCACGTTCCCCACCAGACCAGGGCAGAGGGCTGGTCCCCAGCCCCGCCTGCCTGTGTTGTCCAAGTGGGCGGCTGGGCTGGCCATGGCCCTCATGGCTCAGGGGTCCTGGCCCACCTGCTACCTGGCCTGTGTGGCCAGGCTCCAGGGGCCATGGCTGTGTCTCTTTCCCCTCTGGGCCTCCGGTTTCCACGGCAGGGGTCCTGGCTTCTACATCGACTGTTCAATAATTACAAGGGCTTTTCTGACTTCATTGTGGGGGAGAGAGAGCTCCCACAGGCAAGGAGTTTAAACAAGAGTCGCCAGATTGTTCAGGCATCAGCTTCAAGGCTTGCACTTAAGCCGATTACTCCTGGTGGTAACAAAGGAACAGGTGTTTCCAACTCTCTTGAAAAAAGTGTATTTGTGAAAGTGAAAGTCACTCAGCCCTGTCCGACTCTTTGCAACCCCAAGGACTATACAGTCCATGGAATTCTCCAGGCCAGAATACTCGAGTGGGTAGCCTTTCCCTTCTCCAGGGGATCTTCCAGACCCAGGAGTCGAAGCGGGGTCTCCTGCATTCCAGGCAGATTCTTTACCAACTGAGCAATGTGAGTATTTGCACGCTGACTCTGGTACAAGTAACATGCTCGCCTTTATCTCCGGGGCCCCGGTGCCCAGCACATGTCAGCGTCAACAGCGCTGACAGGCAGGGTGGTTCCCGAGCCCCTGCCTGGGCTTGTTCAGCTGCAAGCTTCCATCCTCCCTGGGTGAGCTGGGGCGGACCACTTTGCTTCTCTACGGCCTCGCCTCCAAAATGATGATCCCCTTATAATTTCTGGGATGGTTAAGTGCGGCAAACGTAGTCCGCTGGAGAAGGGAATGGCTAACCACTGCAGCATTCTTGCCTTGAGAACCCCGTGAATAGTATGAAAAGCTTAATTGAGAAGCTATGTTGAAAGCATCAGTGCAAAGTAGCTGCTAAGCAAAGGCTTTTGGGACGGTTAGACACCTGCCTGGGGTATGCGGGGTGCTGGGGCGGGCGCGGTCATCCCCGGGAGCTGTGTGTATTTCTTACACACCCTCCAGCTGCGTCTGCGGCCTCGGGCCGTGGCCTCAGCCCCCCTTTGTCTGTGTCTCGCTTCGTGCTACCTGGTGGGTTGCAGGTGGAGACGGCACCTCCCTGAGCTGTTTTGCGTGTCCTAGTTTGCATAGGGGATGGGCTCAAAATAGGCAAATATTTATCTGCATTTGTGTTTCCTCTTCTGTGTAATCCCTGTCCCTGCCTTCATCCACTTTTCCGTCACATCACTGTCATTTTCTTGTTGGTTTGTGAGAGCTCTATACATGTTCTGGCTCCAAATCCCGTACTGAGTTCTCTGGGCTGCAGTGAGGAGCTTACCTCGTCACTTTTTTTTTTTGGTGTCTTGTTTTGTTTTCACCGCAGTTGCTTGAATCCATTTTGCATCAAAGTGTCAATTCCTCTTCATTTACTTGTAAATATTTCAGTATGTGTTTTTTAAACATGGAGCATATGTGCAGGATTTTAATAAACAGAATTCATTACCTTAATGGAGCTAAATCGATGAAGCTTTTTGCTGTGTCTAGGGGTCTTTGTGGCTTATTATGAAATCTCTGCCCACGCCGAGGTTATGAAAGTGGTTTTCCTTTATTCTCATTAAGTTGTAGAGATTTGTCTTTCATGCTGAAATCTTTAAACTGTCGAAGTTTGCGTTCTTTTGGTGCCTGTTGTGAAGAAGGAAACCAGTTCACTCTTATGCACACAAATCGCCATTTTCCCATCACCGCGTATGAAGGGGGTCCCCCCTCCTCTCACAGATTGGCAACCCACTGCTGCCACAAACATCTCTCTTTTTTCAAAGTCATTTAAATTAGTTAGTTAATCTTTGTTCTTGCCATGTGGCATGCAGGATCTTAGCTTCCTGACCAGGGATTGAAGCTGTGTCCCCTGCAGCGGGAGTGCAGATCCAACTGTTGGGTTGCCGGGAAGTCCTCAGCCACAGGCTTTCTCTGTGCTGTAACTGGATTCCGGTGGAGGCTCCATCCACATTCACTGGCTACTTTGCCCATCTTTGCTCAAAACCACCTTCCTTTAAGATGTGACAACATTCCTTCACCATGAAGTGAGATATGATCTATACATTTTTCATTGCTCCTCTTGTCAGATTGAGGAAATTTCCCATCTAGTCTTGGTTTGATAAGAGTGTTTGTGATGAATAGGTGTTGAACTTCATGACATTCTCTTACTTTTCTGGGTGTATTGAGGTGATCTTATCAATTTTCTCTTTCAGGGGTGAATTACCTGGGATGGTTTTCAAATGTTGGACTCAGTTAACATTCTGGGAATAAATCCACTTAGTCATGAAGTTTTACCAGGCATGTTTCAGCATGTATCATGGGTTCCGTTTGCTAATACTCTGTTACGAACTTTCGTATCTATATTCATGAGAGATTCCAGCCTGTAGTTTTCTTTTCTCATAATATCTTTGTCTGGTTTTCATACGGAGTGTCACAAAACAAGGAGGGAAGCGTTATTCACATCAGGATGGGTCGGTGGATATGGGGTTACAAGCCAGGACTACTTTGCTTTTGCTGCACGTTTCCCAGGTGTGGCCACTGGGAAGCCTTTCGGTGGCTCCTGTGCCCCCGATCAGCCCCTGGTTGTGTGCTTGTGTGTACTCTTTCTCCGAGCATGCTCTTGCTTTCCGGCACTGCGAGAGCCAGAGCGGTGCTGGGATCAGCCATTTCGCCAAGGAGCCCTGGTTCCTTTTATTGGGAGAAGAAGTTAGAAACGAAGCATCGGGCACTAGGTGCTCACTCCTGCTGGGGAACCGTTCCTTTTGGGGCCTTCAGATCACAGAGCAAGGAGACACGTGTGTTCATAGTTACCCATGGATGCACACACACACATCTGTAAAGGTGTCTGCGTGTAACCGTGTGTACCTATGTTAAATCGTCACAGGGATCGTTCTAGTCGCCTCCTCTTGCTTATCCGTAGCTTTCCACACGCAGAGAAACCTGGTTTGCACTGTGCGTCATCCATTTATTAAATCGTTCGATTCCAGTAAACACGCTTTTGTTGCTTTTGGTTGATTTGTGTCTTTCGCTTTTCATCCATCCCATGGAAGCCGCTGAGCACACTGGTCTAAGTGCTTGCCAGGGCTGCAGTAAGCCTCCTCTTTGATTCCTAATGTTCGTGATTTGTGTCTTTTCTTTTTCCTTGATCAGGGTGAGAGCTGTATTTCGCCAGGGCTGGGGCTTTGCTGGTTGAGTGTCATAAACGCGGCAAGGGGTAAGAGGGCTGAAGGTGTGTGTGCGTGTGTGTGCACCTTAGAGACCAGCTGAGCGATGAGGGGAGTGAGGGCAGGAAGCGGGTGAGAGCCCCGAGGGTGCGCGGAGGATGACGCACTTCGATCCCTGGGTGTTCAGGGGCCGCTGGCCCGCGTGAGACGGGAAGACAGGACCCTGCAGGCCATGATGAGGAAGATGCTTGGATGGGAGGAGGCTATGAGTTAAAGGTCATGCCGAGTCCAGGGGACACCCACGGGGAGACGCTGCAGGAGTGGACGGCACGTCAGGAGAGGAGGTCAAGGAAGCGGGAGTCCGGCCGGGCTGAGCTGGTGTTCCTGCTCTGGGCTCCATCTGCAGAGACACACCGGTCAGCTCTGTTTCCCACGGGGACGAGGAAACAGCAGGGCCTGGCGCTGTTTGGACCTTCACTGGGCCACCTGCCTGCAGGGTGACCTTGTCCTGGTCGTTAACTAGTCTGAGCCTCGGCGTCCCCGTTTTTAAATTGGGATAATGGGCACTTGCCCAGTGGTCCCATGGGCAGGACTCTGAGGTTCCCCTGCACAGGCATAGGTTCAGTACCTTCAGGGAAATAAGATCCGCTAGGCCGTGTGGTGCGGCCAGATTTAAAAAAACGGGTGATGATCCCCACCTCATAGGGCTGTCGGTCACATTTAATGAGGTAAGAAGCCATGAGTGTTGCCTGGCACGGGGAAGAACGCAAGAAAGTTGAGTCCCCCGCTAGCTATGTTTAAAGATTGTTTTGGTGCACTTCCTCTCTTTACATCTACCAGGAAAATGATCCTAACAAACGTGGTCAAACCAGGCTGCGGGTCTGCTCCCATACCCATCTGACCGCCTCTGAACTGAACTCATTCCATCATGACTCTATTTCCAAGTAAGGTCACATCCACAGGGACCAGGGATTAGGACTCGGGTGTATTTTGGTGGGGAGGGGGACCATACGACCCATAACAGCATTCACCCAAAAATAACAATAAAATACAAGAAAGGTGGACGTAGATGACAAAATACTGGCAAAAATTGCCTGCTGTCGAAGCTGAGGCTGGTTAACTGGGGGCTTGTTACACGAGTCTCTCTGTTTCGTGTATGTTTGGAAAATTCCATAATCAGATTTTTGTAAAAAAAAAATCATGCTTTCAATGAATATTTAATAAACTAGAAAATGTTGAGTGCAGAAGATAATATACAAAGCTAGACATATAATAGAAGCCTGTACAGAAGAAATGACTCCAAAACGCTCAAGGCTGTTTTCTCTGGGGAGTATGAGGCTTGCTGTTTTCTTTCTGCTTCTCTTTTTTCCTTGGCATTTAATTTTTTTGTATTTTCCAGAATTCCCACCCTGAGTGTGGATTATTTGTATAACCACAAAATAATTTTATTTGAACAAATCAAGCCATCCCTCTACCCATCTATTCACATGTCCATTCAACAAGCAGGCCTTTCTGGAGCCCCTGGCGCCGCCAGTGGGAAGGTCTCTGCCTCCAGGGTGGAGACCCCGAGCCCTGGGGCAAATCTCAGGCATCGCTGTGGACTCAAACCACTGCCGTGGAGGCTGGAGAGGCAGACCCTGTAGAATGCTTGAAGTCATTAACGATCTGGGTAAAAACCAATCCGGAGGCTGTCAGTGTTTCAGGAGGACGATGAGTAAGCCAGGGGACCATGCTCCTTAATCAAGGCGGGCCAAACAAGGAGCTGGGAGCCCAGCAGGCACAACTGGGGAGCTGTCCCCCTGCAGGGAGGCAGGACGGGGCTGCTCGGCAGGGAGGGAGCAGCGAGGGAGAGGCCTCCGAGCCGCCCAGCAGGAGGCTTCAGAGAGCCCCGTGTGAGCAGCAGATGGCCCCGCCCAGGGCCTGGTGGGGGCGCTTGGTGGTTAGGGACAGGCCTGGAGTCGGCAGCGCAGCGTGGGCCTCACTCTTGGATGCGACGAAGGCCACCAGCTTGTGCGTCACCAGGGCGACCTGCCCCAGCCCCTGCTCCCCCCCCAGCAGCCCGGCTTTCCCTTCTGTGAAGCGGGGCTGATGGTGCCCAGCTCTGTTGTGAGATGAAAGACCCATGTTCGGATATTCCTCAAAACTCCGCTGCAGACACGCTGTCCCCCGGGCCTCCACAGGGATGAGACCCAGGACCGCCCCTCCCCCCAAGAGCAGAATCCCTGGATGCTTGTGTCCCTTATCAAAACGGCCTGGTATTTGCACACGTGCTAAGTCACTGCAGTCATGTCCAATTCTCTGCGATGCCACGGACTATAACCCGCCAGGCTCTGTCCGTGGGATTCTCTAGGCAAGAATGCTGGGGCGGGTTGCCATTTCCTTCTCCAGGGGATCTGCCAGACCCGAGGATCGGACCCGCATCTCTTATGTCTTCTGCACTGGCAGGTGGATTCTTTAGCCCTAGCACCACCTGGGAACCCAGCAACCCCTTCCACACACTTTAAGTCATCTCTAAACTCTTCGGTGTACCTAATACAATGTAAATGCTGTGTAAATAGTTGCCATTGTGTAGGGCAAATTCAAAGTTTTGCTCTTTGAGAACTTTCAAGGTTTTGTTTTTTTTTTTAATATTTTTCATCGATGGTTGGTTGAATCCATGGATGTGGAATCTGTGGATATGGAGGGCCAACCACAAAGGCTCAGCAAAGACGAAGGTGGTGGTGACAAAGACCATGGCGGAGGGACAACGATGGGGAAGATGAAGCCACGACGAAGGAGGAGAGGGGAGGACGTAATGCAGGATTAAAAGAGGGTGAAGATGACGATGATGGTAGAGCACGACAAAGATGGCGACGAAGATGGCAGTGATGGCGATGAGAAGGAGGAAGAGGAGAAGGAGGGGGTGAGCCATGCCAGGGGCACTAATGAGCAAGACCCCAGCCTCAGCCTTGCCTTCACAGTTTGCATTCTGCCAGAGCAGACAGCTGGGCTGACCACCCAGGTGGGCAGACAGGTGGGTGGTCTGCACTAGGTTTGGGGGCAAGTATTGGAAGGCCCCTCACAGGAGATGCCGCTCCTTCAATCCTGGGTGATTGATTAGGGGTGAGCTGAATTTTGACCCGGTTGGGTTAAAATGAAATACATTTTGGATTTCTGTTGAGTTGGAGTTGGACTGAATTGAACCGAAATGTACTGCACTAAATTAAATGTGGGTTGAGTTGGCTGAAGTTGGGTTGGTGGAATTTGCTGAGATCTGAGAGCCTTCCAGTCTCAAGGGTCCCCCAGCAGCCCAGAGCTCTGCCCCATCTGGCTCGGTGGCCCTGGGAGTGTTTGCAGAGCTGGTGATGTCTGTGCACAGGGTCACACCCACCTCTCCCCCAGCACTCTCTGCCTCCCATCTTCAGGGTGCCCTGGTGGTCAGGGATCCCCCACTTTTGACGGCCTGGAAGTATATGTGGGGATGTGTGTGTGTGTGGGTTTGTGTGGGTGTCACGGGAGGAGGGGGTATATAAGCACCCATCCCAAACACGGGCTGGGACCCCCTTCTCCGCAGGAGGGTCTGCAGGTGGCAGGGACTCCACAGGAGCCTGTCTGTGGCCCCTGCTCACTTGCAGCTGGGGCTCCTTCAGCAAACCCTTGCAAGGGTTGGTCCCTAGGAGTACGGTCATGGCTCCTGGCCCTCCCTCGAGGAACCCTGAAGGGGCCCAACTGAGTCCACCACAGGGGGCTGTGGGCACTTTCCCACTTGGATGCCCCAGGGACAGGGGGCTCGCCGCTTCTCAGCCAAAAACTGATTCTGTCCCTCCTGGGAGCTGCACTGGTTCGAGTTCGGTTTCTAGGTGCCTGCAGAAGCCTCTGGCACTTTGCCAGCCCCGTGTGCTTGGGGCTCTGACCCCAGCATCGGGAGGTGGGGGCTCCGGAGCCACCAGCCTTACCAGCTCTCTCCAGGGCGGCTTCTTGGGCCTGGCAGCTGCCCAGGGCCGGACAGGACCTGGGTCTCACCTGGCTGCTCATCCAGCCCTGGGTAGGGGTGATAACGCCCTCCTCCCAGGAGGCTGGGGGCAGAGGCTGGGAAAGGGGGGGAGGCAGGGAAGCAGGCCAGGCAGGCAGGTCAGCCCGAATAGGTTGAGGCTCCTTGATGTTGAGGTGGGTACCCGCTTTCTGCCTCAGACTCCAGCCCTGGCCCCTCCCAGAGACAGCGAGAGACCCAGCCTGCAGACAGGGGCAGCTGCTCTGCACCCAAAGCCTGTCGTCCAGCGACCCAAGGCCCCGGGGAGCCCAGGGCTCAGCCAGCCCCGGGTCCTGGCTCCCTCCCCTCCTGCAGCCTGGCCCCCACCCCAGGACTGCCCAGAGCCCCTAGTCCTCTACAGAACCAGTGCTGAGTGCTGCTCCCCGTTGCCATAGAAATAGAAAGCCTCTGTGGTTTGCAGCCTAGGTGATGCTGGCTCCTCCCTTCTCTGCCAACTTCCAGGTCTCCACCCCCCACCCTCGGGGGGAGGGAGCAACACGGCTCTGGGCGATTCTACCTACTTTCAAGTCACATCACTAATAAGCCCCCGGCACTGCCAGGAAGTCCACTAACAGATGAAGAAGCAGGCCCAGAGAGGGAAAGCAGCTGGCCCGAGGCCACACAGCTCCCATGGGGCAGGGCAGGGTCTGGCTCCAGGGCTGACCTTCCAGGCTGGCCTGGGTTCCCCCAAGGTCATGAATCAGGAGCCTCCCAGGGAGTTGGGAGGCTCCCTCCCGCACAAAGCCCCAGGTTGCTTGGTGTCTGGGGTGGAGGAGATGTCTACACTGGTGAGAGTCCCCACCCCAGGCCTGAGTCCTGGGCAAGGTCCCCTCGGCCTGTGCTTGGCAGCGAGGGCCCCCAAAGAGGGAGGAAGCACTGTATCAGTGGACAAGGCATGCTGAGGGCGGTGGAGCCGTCCTTGGGAAGCTGCACCGGTGAATACAGGACGTTTGTCAAAACCACAGGGTTCGGATCACAGGGAGGCCATGTGCCGTAAACTCTGTACTTTGGCTAATGACGAGGTAGCTGAGGCAGCTTGTCCATGGTCCGGTCCAGGACACACGGCTCCCCTGACGGGGGGAACTGTCAGGGGAGCTGGAGGGGGGCAGGTATGGGGACTCTGGGCCCCCGCCCACTGTTTCTGTAAACCTAAAATTCCTCGAAACTGTAAAGTCCATTAAAAAAAAAAAGAAGAGAGTCGGGGACCAGCAAGGGGTGAGGGAGGCGGCAGTCCGGCGGGAAGGGGTGGTCCTGGAATCTGTCCCCACCCCCTGGGACTTGTGGCACCGGTCATCTGGGGGAGGCTCAAGGCTGTCCCCAGTGCTGTGATAGGTGGCCAGGGGGGCGCAGTGGCCTTCCAGAGCATTCTGGGCGGAGATGTGACCCCCAGGCCTCCAGAGGCCCCATCTGGCTCGACCGGCCAGGAGAGGGGGAGAGTGAGGAGCGTTCAGATCCACAGTGGGGGCTTGTGCAGTAGGAGGGGTGGGCACTCAGTAGACATCAAGGCCCCGGCCCAGTTTTTCGGGGAACCAATCACTTTGTCGTGTCCGTGTGATGTCAGCCGAGACCCAGGTGGGAGACCACCGTGCCAGCCTCCAGGGAGACTGGCCAGCATGAGCTCCTGGGAACCTGGGCTGCCCCGGGGGGCAGCGGGCCGGGCCCCCTGTGCCAGGTGGCAGGACCCCAGAGGGTGCTTCATCCACCCGCCTCCTGGGATCTTCCAGCCAGAGCTGCCTTGGGCCGTTACACAGAGCTGGAAACCCACTGACGCCCTCGGAAGCCAGGGACTGCATTTTGCTGTAATCTGCAGCTCTTTTGATTTTATTTTATTCGCTCTTCCCTGTAATTATCCCATCGGTGGGTGAAAATAAACCTCGACAAGGAGACAGCCTCCCAGAAGGAGGCATGATGTGGGAGCCACGGGAGGCGGGAGGAGGGGGTGGCTTCCTCTCCCCTCGGGGGGCTAGACGGCGGGGGCGGGGTGCCCCTGCAGGCTCTGGTCATTCTGGTTTGTCCGCGACTGTCCCTGTTTAGCACAGAAATCCCAAGTGCCAGGAACCCCGTCCTGGGTGAATGGGGTGGTTGGAGGACCTTTGCACAAGCTCCTGAGGGCCCCTGGGACCACCCACCGCGGTCAGCTCCTGCTGGGGCCCCACCCCACGTCCAGCCTTGGAGCTTCTCTCCTGACACCCTTTGTTCGCCCCGGACCTTGGGGCTCTTCTCCCTTTTCTCCCTCAGGAAGCCCACCTGGATCCATCCCCCAGTTCCACGCATGTCTCCCCCACAGAGCTCCAGACCCCAACTTTCAGCTGACGGCCAAGCAGTCAGGCTGCTGAAGAGCAGAGGGGTTACACTCTCGGCCTCGGTCTCCCGTTCTGTGAAATGGGAATGGCCGTGACTCTGCTTGTGGGGACTGCAAGGACTACAGCGACGAGTGAGGTCAGGGGCTTCGACCCAGTGCTCGTCCCATCAGTCAGCCACAGGCACCTCTGACAGAGGGTCTCGGAATTCCCGAAGCCAGGGCGGGGATCTGCATGTTACAGACGAGAGGCCCGAAGCTCAGAGAAACGAATCAACTTGGGAAGACCCGGCCAGTCAGGGCCCAAGGCCAGGTCCACACTGCCCGGCTGGGACCGCAAGGCCGCCCGTCCCCCTCTACCCAGCTTCCTCCTGCGGGGGGTGGTGTGAGGTCGTCCTGGACCAGCCTTTGGGGCAAACTCTGTGCTTCAGCTCTCAGAAACATCTCCTAACTGTGCCAGTGGCAGAAACAGGGAGAAGGCCGTGCATCCAGAGACAGCTTATTCACAGGAGAGCCGTCTCTGTTATTTAGCTCTGGAACAAGGAACTCCGCTTTGGGGGAAATAAGAATTATTTTCCCCTTTTCCCGCCTGGACTGAATCGCTGGGGGTGTGAGACTGGCTGTTGGTCATTACTTCCGCTCCCAGGAGAGGTGCCTCCCGGAGCGTTTAAACCTCTTGGCCTACTTTGTGGGTGCCCTGTGGGGACCCCCACCCACCGGCTGCTCCTCCTCCTTGGGGGCTGGCCTTTGGAATAAGAGCATTAAGCATTTTCACAGGGTTCTCAGCGGAGGCGGGGAGGTTTCCCTTCCCCTCCCTGTGGGGACGCTCGGCCATGTCTGCTGACACTTTTGGTTGTCACAGCTCTGGAGTGGGGAAGCCCGGTGTGAATGGTCATGTCCAGTGGGGGCCCGAGGCAGGGACCCCTCTGGGTCAGGGAGCGGGATGGGGAATGCTGGGCCAGGGAATGCTGGGCCGGGGAGTACCAACCCATCCCCCCTCACTCCAACTTCTCAAGAGTTGGAGAAGACTCTTGAGGGGCCCTTGAACTGGAAATCAGAACAAGGAAATCAGTCCTGAGTGTTCATTGGAAGGACTGATGCTGAAGCTGAAGCTCCAATACTTTGGCCACCTGATGTGAAGAACAGATTCATTGGAAAAGACCCTGATGCTGGGAAAGATTGAAGGTGGGAGGAGAAGGGGACGACAGGGGATGAGATGGTTGGATGGCATCAACGACTCAATGGACATGAGCTTGAGCAAGCCCCGGGAGTTGGTGATGGACAGGGAGGCCTGGCGTGCTGCAGTGCATGGTGTTGCAAAGAGTCAGATATGACTGAGCGACTGACCCGCAGACCCCAACTTTGCCCCCTGCCTCGGTGAGTATTCCTGCTCCCTGAACACAGGGACGCTGCTGTCCAGGGTGACCTGCCATGTCCGGGGGCTGGGGGAGGGTGGAGAGTCACTTTCTGGCCCACCCAGTTCAGCCAGACCCCTTTGGGCTGCCTCTGGCCAGGCCACTGGGTCCTGTGGAGGGACAGCAGGCCACCCCAGGCTGGGTCTGCTCCCCACGCGGGACCCCCCTGCCCAGGGGCTGAGTCGCGGGAGCCGCTGGCCCTGGGGCCCTGGGCTACAGCCAGGCCCTGTGGCAGCGATGGATTGCGAAGACCGATGACGCTTTGTAAAATGATTTTCTTTTCTTTCTTCTTTTTTTTCCCCCAAAGAAACTGAAGAAACCTGTGGTTTGCATATCTGCTGACCCAGCAGGAGGCTTCCACTGACCCACCCAGGGTCAGGAAGAGGCCTGAGCCAGCGTGTGGAAAACACTGCCAGGCAGACCCCAGCCTGTGTGGGGGGAGCGGGTCACAGGTCGGCCGCCGCAGGGGCCCTGGGCACGGGTGTGGGGTGGGGGCAGAGAGACGTGCCCCCTCCCCAGGAGGGTGTCATGGGTCTCCTCCTCGCGTCTGTCTGTCCATCTCCCGGTGCCGTGAGGTCAGGCTCTGCAGTCCTGCCTCCGGGGCCTCGGCCTCCTCACCGGATGCACGGAGGCTCCCGCTCGCCCGGGAAGGGGGTGACCACACCCAGGGGCCAGAGAGTCACTGGAGGGAGCGTGTGACAGATTTCAGCGCCACGTGGCCCCCCGTGGCTCTGCACGAGGACACGACACCCAGAGTTTGTGGTCACCTCGTGCTCTTCCTTCCCGCCCTGACTTCTGGAAGCGTCCCACTCTCCTCCCAAATGGGGCTGTCTGGTGATGAGAGGCGAGGGGGCTCCTGGTTGAGGTGGGGGCTTCCCTGGTGGCTCAGCTGGTAAAGAATCCGATTGCAATGTGGGAGACCTGGGTTTGGTCCCTGGATCGGGAAGATCCCCTGGAGAAGGGAAGGGCTACCCACTCCAGTGTCCTGGCTGGAGAATTCCATGGACTGTACAGTCCGGTCCACTGGGAAAGAGAGTCGGACACGATGGAGCGCCTTTGGTTTCGCTTCCCCCGTCTCAGCCTCTCCTCGTTTCTCTTTTCCAGTCCCCCTCCTCCACCTACCCCTTCCCCGGGGCAGTCAACCACGCGTCCGCGGGGCTCCGGCTGTCCTGCACCACCTCCCCGGACACACCGAGGCTCTGCCTCTTGTCCCCAGCGCTGACCACAGACCCCGGTGTCCACCTGCCTCCCGGGTGTCCCTCAGAGCCTCAGCTGAGGCGCCAGACGGGCCCCATCCTCCTCCTCACTCATCGTGCGGGGAGTCCAAAGGCTCCAGGGCCCAGACTCTGGAACCTTCCACAGCGTGGTTTTGGAAGAGGCCAGGAGGGTGGGGGTGGGGGGCAGAGGCCAGGGCCGAGGATGAGGAGAAGAGCCCGGCAGGGCTGTGGGGCAGGCGACCAGGGCGTCCCGGGAGGTGGGCTGAGCGCCAGCCGAGGGAGGCGGCTCTGGGCCGGACGTGTGGCTCCCACGTGTGAGCTGTGTGGGTGCCGGGACCCGGAAAGCTGCGGTTTCAGGAGCCCCGGGGCGGCGTTGGGGGGGGGGCACGCAGAAAGGCACTCACCGCACAGATGTTGTCATTAACTGTCGATCTCCTATCGTCTCAGCTGGTAAAGAACCCGCCTGGAATGCAGGAGACCCTAGTTCTATCCCTGGGTCAGGAAGATCCCCTGGAGAAGGAAATGGCAACCCACTCCAGTATTCTTGCCTGGAGAATCCCATGGATGGAGGAACCTGATGTGTTACAGTCCATGGGGTAGCAAAGAGTTGGACGTGACTGAGAGACTTCACCTTATTTTCTGAGAGCTCCCGAAGCTGGGTGCTTTTGCACTAGGCCCCTGACTCGAGTCCGGGCCCTGCCCTCCAGACCCCCGCAATGCCTTGCTCTGTAGGGCCTGGCTGGCCATGTGTTCTGTCCAAGTGCTCCATGCTGCGCTGTGAGAAGGTTTCAAGCTCTTGGGAATCTGTAGCCACCCCACCTCTCCCTTCCCGCGGGGGCAGGGGGCTGGTGATGGGGAAAGGCTGTGGTCTGGCGGCCCGCCCAGAGCTCATCTCCGCCCCAGGTCGTGCCGTGGGGAGGGCAGGGGGTGGACGAGGAGACTGGGTGGGAGCGGCCTCTGATGGGGCTGGGCAGGCCTGTGGACCAGTCTTTCCCCCACCCCAGGCCTGGGTTTTCCCTCCTTCACGACAGGATCGACCATCTCTGGATATGGCCGAGGTGGGTGGTGGACCAATCAGGCTTAAAGGATTGAGGCCCACAGGGCTCCTCTCGGGAGGGACACCATGCCAGCCCCACTCACACACAGCCCCAGCCCCACTCCAAGCAGCTGAGGGTCCTGGAGATTGAAACCCCCCTACACACACACAGTTCTTCATCATCACATGCTCCCCGATCCTTCTGCGGACACTCAGCTCAGGAAGCTGCAGGTGCCGCCCTGGAGCCTCTCACCAGGGCCTCAAACCCAGAGCAGGATGGACGTTCTAGTGGCTTCTCTGTGCTGTGTCATGAGGAGGCCGGAGGTGGGGCTCGCGGCCTCGACACAGCTGGAGGGGCGGCACCACGCCGGGAAGCTGAGCGGGGCTGGTGGTCTCCCTCTGGCTGGCCTGGGGGCCTTTCAGCCCCTTTTGGGCCCAGTGGTAGCTTGGAAGGTAGTGTCTCCCAACTCCATTCTCGTTTATTCATGGTGCTCAGATTGTCCAGGCCTCCCCAGTGGTGAGGCTACAACCTTCCACCTCAGGCTTCTGCCTGTTTCCCCCTTGCCGCAAAGGTTATTTTTATATTTCTCCTATCCATCCACAATCTGCAACCCATACACCATTCCATCCGCATACCCACCCACCCACACATACATCCATTTATCCATCCATCCATCCATCCACCCACCCACCCCCCCCCCACCCATCCATCCATCCACCCACCCACCCATCCACCTACCCACTCATCCATCCACCCACCCATTCATCCATCCATCCACCCACCCACTCATCCATCCACCCACCCATCCATCCACCCACCCACTCATCCATCCATCCACCCACCCACCCATCCACCCACCCACTTGTCCATCCATCCACAATCTACAACCCATATACCCCTGTATTCACTTACCCACCTATCCTTCCATCTACCCACCCATCCATCCACCCACCAATCCACCCACCCACCCATCCATCCATCTGTCCACTCATCCATCCACCCACACATTCATCCATCCACCCACCCATCCACCCACCCACTCGTCCATCCATCCACAATCTACAACCCATATACCCCTGTATTCACTTCCCCACCCATCCTTCCATCCATCCACCCGTCCATCCATCCGTCCATCCATCCATGTGTCGCGCCATCTGTCCGTCCACGGCACTCATTTGCGTGCGTGCATTCACTGGCCAGTCCCGCAGCTTTACTCTCTCCCATTCTTCCTCAGGTGCACACCCTCTCACCATCCAGCCCCTCACCATCTGCACTCACCTGTCTACCCGTCTGCCCATCCACCCACCCATTCATCCGTGTGGATCCACTGAACACCTACTTGCTCCATCCCAGGCCTCGTGGGTCCCAGGCACTCCGACATTCCCCAGACTGCCCATATTTAATATTAGATCAAAGCATCCGGCCTGCTTATCACGTCTTGTGCTTTGAGGATCCTGATCGATGTCCAGGTGTCTGGAGAGCAGCCTTATGGTGTCATGTGTGAAGTGGAATTTCCAGCGGGGCACAGGCTAGAAGGGTGTGTCCATTCCCCTGATGGAATCAGCTACTGTGGGGGGAGGGAAAGGTGCCACCCTAGAATTCTGGAATGGAAATGGAATTTGTCATGGAGAGAGCCCAAAGTGGACTGTTTCTTGGCACAGACGAGCTGTTGCCGCTCTGTCCTAGGGCTTCCCTCTGTGCCCCTGCAGCCCCTGGGGCGGGGCCGGGGGTGTCGATACGGTCATGGCCGCTCCATCGTGTGCCTTGAGGGGAGGGGTGCTGTCCTCCTGACCACTGACCTCAGTGCGCCTAGGAGGCAGGTTGTGCCCCGAGGGGCCCAGAGGAGTGTGTAAAGGAGGGTCCTCCCCCACCGTCTCCCCAGATTTGGAGGCAATTTGTGGGGAGCAGAAGGTGAGAGGGGCTTGCATTTAATGGGGAGGACTCACTGGTGGGGAGGGCAGCGCAGAGCTGCTGGCCTGGAGTGCGAACGGGGCTGGGGGAGGAGCAAGGGCTGCAGCCTCGTGCACTACCCCGGGGTGGGGCCCCTGCCCGTGTGTCACCCAGGAGCCGCCAGAGTCAAGTTCTGAGGACCCGGGGGAGGCGGGGGCAAGCCTCGCCCCAACATGCCACCGATGAGCTCCTTCAAGGGAAAGAGACCGGTGCGTCCTCCTCCTCGGCCGCCTTGACCTGAATCTCTGCTCAACCGAGGCCCCGCCCCAGGGTTTACATAATTAGTATCTCCTAACCTAATTACAGAACTTCCTGCTAATTCCCAGGGTGTACTTGAGTGCAATCTGCACTCAGGTGCATTCTGGAGAAGGAGGCAGAGAGTATTGCTTGGAAGTCAGACCCACCGTCTTAAATCTTTGTGCTGCTGCTTGCAAGTTGTGTGACCTTGGGTGTGCGGCTTAACCTCTCTGAGCCTCATTTCAGGGATTCTAAAATGGGGGTAGGGATGTTGTTGACCCTGTAGGGTGTAGCAGAGTGGTTGAGAGAACGTGCCTTTCCTTCCCCAGCCACACGTATTACTGGCCTGGAGGAGGGGCTCTGGGGGGTGCCTCTCCCCCTTCCCTCCCTCCCCTTCCCCTCCCCTCCCCACCCTCCCCCTCCCCCGCTGGTGGAAGCAGACAGCTCTCCCAGAACACTTGCCGGCTGGAAAGGGCTCAGCCTCTTGCATTCTTGTATGAGAGTCTTAAATATAGGCTAAGACAATTAGGACAATCCTGCAGATGAGTTTTGAGAAATTGGTCTGGCCGCAGAGTGGGTGAAGAGAGCCAGCCGCCCGCCCGCCTGCCGACCTGTTTTGCGGAGGAAACGGGATAACATCGCCCTGATTTATTGCCTTATTTACTGAGCAAACCCCTGCGCCCAGGCCAGCCCTGTGGGGCAGCGGTCCAGGCTCACAAGGAGAGGGGGATGACTCAGGGCCTGCAAGGTTCCCCCCGGGTCTGGGCAGGGGGGCCGCGGACCTCAGGCTGCTTTGTCATCCTGCCGCCCACCTCTCCCAGGCCCCAGCTGGCCCATCGTGTCCTGGGGGCCGCCAGCCCCACCCATCCCTGTCCCCCGATGGCCCCCCTGTCCCCGTGTCTCAGGTGCTGGGACCCTGCGGGGGCCTCACCCTGCCGCCCCAGCCCTTCGGCCACGAGCTCACCCAGCCTCCCCGGCAGGAGCTTCTGCTGGCCCAGACAACCCTCCTGGGAGGAGGTCGCCCCTCCGCAACCCCGCATGAGCCGCACAGCTGTCCTGTGCTGTCTGTGTCTTCCCCAGGTTTTGGAGGTCTCTCGCCCCGCCCCTGGGCTCTGCCTGGGACAGGCTCAGGATCTAAACCCTTTACGACACGGACGTTCGGCTGACTCTCCTGCAGAACACAGCACGCGCCAGGTGCTGTTCCAGAAGTTTCTACGTGTGTTAGCTCACTCACTCCTGGGACAGCCACACTGGAGGCACCCTGATAACCCCCCTGCTTTGCAGACGGAGAGCCTGGAACATGGAGCGTGAGAGCCTCACAGTGACGGGAGGGACAGGAGCCGGGAGGACGCTCCCTGCGGCATCTCTGCCCAGCACGAGCCTGTGGGGAGGACGGGGCTGTCCCTGCTCGCCCCGGTCCCCACCACCTCCAGGGTCAGCTGCCCCATCCCTGCCGATCTGCCCCGTCCAGGGACGTGGCTCTCAGCCCCCTTCTGTCCACCGCTCCTGCCTTTTCGTCTACAGATGTGGCCTGGTTACTGCCCCCGTGGGGCCCGTGGCTCCTTCTGGCGTCCGAGCTCCTCCCTGTCTGTGGCTGCTCACCTGTCACAGTGGTTGAGAGGGGGTCCCCAGAGATGGGTGCCCGTCTTGAGCGCTGGAACCTCAGAATGCAATCGTATTTGAAAAAGGGATCCTTGCTGAGAGGTAAGCAGTTGCGGATCACTAGATGAGGTTGTCCTGAATCACCTGGGTGCCCCCCAAACCCAACAGCCACCGTCCTTGTGAGAGACACAAAAGACGGAGGGGCCCTGTGACGACAGAGCAGAGGCTGGGTGGATGTGACCACAAGCCCAGGAGCTCCTGGACCCCCAGGAGCTGGGAGAGGCGGGAGGGTCCTCCCCCAGAGCTTCTGGAAGGAGTCCTGCCACCTTGATCTGGATGTTTGGGGCCAGAAATGTAAGAAGATAAATTTCTGTTGCTACCAGTCACCCAGTTGGTGGTAATCTGTACGGCAGTGGGAAGACACTCGTGCCTCCCTGGGGCGGGGCGGGGGGTGATGCCCTATTGCCTCCACTTTGCAGATCCAAGACTGGATGTCGTTTTCCGAGGACGATGGGCTCCAATATGACTGAGCCTTCCTCTCGCCCTGGGGTACCTCGAGGCAGGGTTTGGGGAGCACATGGGGACACAGCCCTGGGCACCTTCTCAGCCCCTCAAGGGCCGCCTTCTCTCTCAGCTGGCACCCTGCCTGTGCCAGGCGGCCCCCCCAACCATCCATGTTGATGCAACCGCCACTTCAAACGCTGGGGGCTGGGTCCTGGGTGGCTAGGTGATGTGAATGCAGATAGCAGGGGTTGGCGCCCGGCGGGGAATGGTCAGGAGACAGAGGGCTTTGGGCAGCGCCCCCTCCACGGACCAGCCCGTGTGAGGTTCCTCTGTGTAAACCATCCTGAGACACCCCCTTGTGCCGACCAAGCACGACAGCTTGCCTCTTCCTGCTCACAGTCTGGTGGCAGCCAGCGTGGGGGCGTCTCACCCCAAGCCCCTTTCCTGGTCTGCTTCCCGTCCCCTGACAACCCCCTCCTGGCCTTGTCCCTCTCATGAGAAGCAGCGGCAGCTTCACCCTTGCCTCAGGCTCCACTCTCCGGAGGGCCTGGCTGAGACGGGCAGCCGCACATCCTGAGCCCCTCCGCCTGCCCATGGTCCCCCCTCCCGCCGTGTGCTCCTGACTCCTCACCAGCCTCATCCTTCTACCGAAATTTGCCCCTGGCACTCTGAAGGTGGCAGAAAAGCAGGCCGAGACAGCCCTCTCTCTGAGTCGGCCAGCAGCGGCCAAGATCCCCTTCAGGTGCTCACTCATCCCTTCCTCAATCTGGGCTGGCTTGGGAGTTCTGGGAAGTTAGAAGGGCCAGAGGTTTACTGGGTGATGCTTGTGAAAGACAATGGGGCAGGCAGGGCCTGTGGACGGCGGTGCTGGGCTGGCCCCTGCGAACGGGGAGGCAGAGGACGGACAAGGACCGAGGGCCTGGGGCTACGGGGAGGCTTGGGGAGGGTCCCAGCCGGCCCACAGCGGCTCCCGGGGCAAGGCTGCTGCAGAGGTGGCTGCGAGGGTCAGCGACGGCGAGCCCGGCCCCACCGTGCCTGACCGCTGCCGGGCCGCCGGGGCTGTCACAGCCTCAACTCAGAAGCAGGTGCCGTGGCTGTGTTTCTGTGTGTGTGCGTGCGTGTCCGGTGGGGTGTCTTGAGGGAGATCCGAGTTCTCTTCCATCACTGTCCATAAATGTGGATCAACTGTGTGCCTGGCCCGAGGGACACCCACAAGCATCAGACCCCTCCGCAGTCCAGATGG
The DNA here is from genome assembly GCF_029378745.1 of Bos indicus. Taxonomy (NCBI): domain Eukaryota; kingdom Metazoa; phylum Chordata; class Mammalia; order Artiodactyla; family Bovidae; genus Bos; species Bos indicus. The sequence goes on along the minus strand of NC_091765.1, from coordinate 115,698,103 downwards.
GCACCAGAGGGGAGAAAGGCAATTCAGGGTCCAGTGATGTGGCTCCAGGAACCACCGGCCCAGGACTCCGGCACCTTCTGTGCTCCCAGGGGGGTCCCATGATCCCGACCCCCTCCCATGCCCCCGTCCTGCCCCCACCAATGCTCAGCTGGACCCTTTCCCTCGCCTCAGCGCCTGCAGCGTCCTCAGGGACTCTGAGCTCTCAGAGGCTCAGGTTGCCATGGTCACCAGACTCTCCTCTCCCCAGGACCTACTTATTTCTGATTCAGCACACAGCGGGGTGGGCTCGGGGGACCCTCGGTGTCCCTGCCACGCTGGGGGCCGTGGGGGAGGTCACGTGGACACGAGGTTCCCCTGCCGACTGAGCCCTCACCGGCCAAAGTGAGCCGGAGGCCGGGGGAAGGTTCTGGTCTTCCTTGTTGGTGGGACTTCAGGCTAGAGCTGGCAGCTGAGACGTCAATGAGGTTCTGTTAGCTGACTCGCTGTGGGGACAAGGATGAAGCCCCACGCCAAGTTCAAGCTGACCAGCCTGCCCCTCCCCCCATGCAGGCTCCTTGGCTGTAGACCCCTGGGATGGCCAGGGAGACCCCCGGATCTCCCTAACACCCCGATCTGTGGCTCTCCTCTGCATCCCCGGGGGTCCTGTCGGGATCCTGGGGACGGGGGATCCTGCTCAGCTTCTCAGCTCTCCCTAGAGGCTTCTCCCGAAGCCCCATCACATGTCCAGCGGGGATTTTACCACCAATGTGACAAAGTCCCCATCACAGTGCTCCGCTTCAGAGCAATCTGACATTTTGAGAGAATTAAGGAAATGAATGTCAGCAGAGCGCTTGGCCGTGGAAATCATCACTGTCTTCCCACAAGTGTGATTGTGCGGGGCTCGCTGGGTTTAACTGGCCTGCGGCATGCTGGTGCCCTGGGCAGGCTTCTCGGCCCTGCGGGGGGCCAGCCCCCAGCCCCTGGGGTCAGGCACAGCCATGAGCCCATCCAGTCTGGACACCGCTCGTGACAGGGAGGAAGAAGACAGGGACAGAGACGCGAGCCCGCTGTCCTCGCCACCAGTGGCTCTTCTTGGTGACACATGGATTTACCTTGCTAAATCCCTCCCTGCCTCCCCAGGGCAGCTCCAGGGGGCAGGGACTTGTCAGGTCAGCTCGCTCCCAGTTCCCCAGAACCTGGATGGGGCCTAGCCCACAGTGGAAGCTCGAGATTTGTTCAATAAATGGATGGATGGATGCATGAGCAGATGGATGGATGGATGAGTGGGTGGATGATGGGTGGATGATAGACGTTGGATGAGTGGGTGGATGAATGATGGCTGCTGGCTGCCTGGATGCCTGGGTGGGCAGGTTTGGGGAGGGTGGGTGGATGGATGGTTGAGAGAAGGGGGTGGATGATGGACGAGTGTGTAAGTGGATGAATGGGCAGATGGGTTAGTGGATACGGGCTTCCTAGGTGGTTCCGGGGTAAAGAATCCACCTGCCAATGCAGGAGACGCAGGAGACACGGGTTCCATCCCTGGGTCGGGAAGATCCCCTGGAGGAGGGCATGGCAACGCACTCCAGTATTCTTGCCTGGGAAATCCCACGGACAGAGGAGCCTGGTGGGCTCCAGTCCATGGGGTCTCAGAGTCCGACATGACCGAGAGACTAAGCCTGCATGCACACACGGGTCAGTGGGTGAGCAGGTGGACGGAGGGGTGGGTGGGTGATGGATGTTCCCCAAGTGCCAGGCCCTGCTCCCCCGTTCCTCACCAGCTGCTGGAGGAGGTGGCTTTGTCATCCACTCCCTGCCTGCGTGTGATGCGTATTTCACAGTTAGCCCCAGACTTGCTCTGAGGAGGTGGACCACTGCCGAAGGGCACATGCGGCAATGTGTCCACTTACTGTGGAGTCCTGAGGGCACCACGAGGGCTCAGAGCCAGGGCCAGGCCTCTGGCTAGTCCCTGTGGCCTCAGCCAAGCCTGACCCACTGGCACATCTTCCCTCCTTCCCGGGCGGGGTCCCTGTTCCCGGCCAGCTTTGGGCTGGGGCCTTCACAGTTCGGCCTTTGACATCAGCTGTGGGCTTTGGGCAGCCCCTGAGAGGAAAGTTCATGGTCAACTTTGTGGTTAAGAACGAGTCCTTTCCTACTCTCCCCTAAACCTGAGCCAGTGTGGGGGGCAGGGACAGGAGCCAGGCTACCCCCCTGAACAGAAAGAATGCTGATATGGGGGTGCCCCTCCCTCTCCCTGTGCTCCTTCCCCACCTGGCGCACTCTCCCCCAGCAGACTCCTACACATATGTCAAAACTCAGAAGGCCACTCAGATCCAGAGTGGGGACCGAGTCTTTTCTCCCTTCCTGTCCCCACACAGGTCAGACCCTTGGGGGTGACTCACCGAAGACAGTCTCCTGCTTACTGATGAGGAAACTGAGGCCACAACGAGACCCCGGGCCCAGGCCTCACGGGCCCTGACGGCCAGTCCTGACCCTGAGCCTGCTGTGGTCTCTGCTCCTGTGATGGCCAGGTTTCTGGGTCCCCTCGGCCAGCCCACAGTCCCTAGTGATTCAAACCCTCATCTAGGTGTTGCTGTGAAGGTATTTCATAAGGGCATTCACTTCTACCCCTTTCAAGTGATCGAGTGAGGCCCACCCACCCTGGGGCGGGCTGCCTGCTTTACGCCATCGACGGCTCCGAAAGCTAAGCTCATCCAGACACCCCCACAGACACACACACAGTCGTGTTGACCGAACAGCCAGCCTCCGATCAGATTGACACGTGAGGAACCACCACACTTATAAGCGCGAGTTTGGAGCCGTGGCCCCAGTTTGGTCCTCACGCTCCAGGCCTGGGCCCAGTTCCTTCACCTCGCTGCACAGGGAGGAACGGCCACGGGGCTGCAACACAGGCCCCAGCACCCCGGAGCTCTCTCTGGGAAGACGGCGGCAGCTGCTCTGATGGTGACGGGATGCTGAGGCCCAGAGAGGGCAGGCACTCCCCCGAGGTCACACAGCAGGCCCTGCAGCAGCGGCTCACGCAGTTAGCTCTCCGTCAGCTGGGCTGGGAGGGTCACCGGTCCCCAGTGCTTCCCTGGTCCCTGGGCCCCAGCGTAGGGTGGCTGTGTTATCATCACAGGGGCCTCTGTTTTTGACCTCAGCAGCACCACACCCGACACTTTCTTTCATCTTCTCAATTGCCTCTCCCAACAACCCGGGAGGCAGGGATGATCCCATTTCACAGATGGGGAGACTGAGGTACATAGGGTGGGAGGGATTCACCCAGGGTCCCAGCAACCCTTGAGTACAGACCCGGCCTCGATGGAGTCACAGGTCAGTCATATTTTCTGCCCCCTGGCCACCCCCGTCAGCCTCCTCCTTCCTGAGTCTTGTGGGGAGAAAGGGGGTCTGGGGGGTCTCTGTTTAAGGTGCCTCTGTGTCTGCAGGGTGTGTGTGCGTGCGAGTGCGTATGCATGTGTGCGTGTGCACATGTGTGCACGCCCGTGTGATCAGGGCAGCGACGGAATGACCCCTCTAAGCCCTGAGCCCACCGTGAATCCGTAGTTGGTTGTTTTGACCCAAACTTGAACTCCACACGCTTGAACGCCACGCCACGGTTCACTGGCGGCCTTGGTTTCAAAGAAGTTTCCCGACTGAACAAAAACGAAAAGCCAACAAACAAACTTGAAAGAGCGGAGAAAAGGCCACGGGCGGCCGTGGCGGGCGTAGGGCCAGATCAGAGCAGATGGTGCAGAGTCGCATGCGGGGCGCCGAGCGGGAGCTGTGGCAGGTCCGGGAGGTGAGCGCGGGGCGCCTGCCTCGGCCTGTGGACTCCCTCCGTCCAGGCAGATCCAGGGTCCTCCTGGGCCTGGCACAGAAGCCAGAGCCCGGCCCTCCCCATAAGCCGACTCACCCTCCCGACCCCCCAGCAGCCCTGTGGAGGGGTCCAGGCCCTCCTGCAGCGATGGGAGAGGGAGCAGCCCCCAGGGCTGAGCTGGGATCTGACCCAGCACTGACTCCAGGCTGGGCACTGCCCCTCACTGCCCACCCCGACCCCGGGCATGTCCTGGCTGCTCCTGCCCTCTCGCACGCGCCTTTGCTCAGCCTGCTCGCTCCGATTGAGAGACTGGGACTGTTTCCTCTGCCTCCCTTGTCTCCGTTGAGCCCCCACGGCAAGGGAGATGCTGACCGCCCCGGGGGGCCCTTGAGGGATCAGGACGAGAACGCAGGCCGGGCCGGAGTGAGGCCCACACGAGGGCGGCCGTTGGGCTCACACTGCCCACCTCGGTACCCCCATGCGGGGGGTGGGAAGCAAGGGGTTCAGCCCTGCACTTCCTTCCCTCAGCGCTGTCTCCTCTTTCTCTCAGGGCCCCGGGGCCGGACGGAGCATCTCCGCAGCCCTGAGGAGTGTATGCCTGGATTTTTAAGTCCAGACTGGGTTTAATTCCCTGCCCTTTGGGCCTGAGTGGGGGTGGGGGCAGTCAGCGGGTAGGTTCCCATAGGCTCCATCAGCCTGCTTATTGAGCCTCTCTCCCCCGGGACCCTCCTGGGCTCCTATTCGGGGGCAGGGGTTCTGGTCCCAGGAAGGGAGGGGTGGGCAGGAATGAGTGGCCCCCCCAGTCTCTGATCTCAGCCAAGCTTGACTGCTGCTGCTGGGCCAGGCTCCACGAGCTGTCGGGTCATGATCGGGGGGCTGGGGGGGGGGCACTGATGGGAGGGAACTTTCCAGAGGCTGGCCCCACCTCAGAGAAACCCCTGCTGGGGCCCCCACCCTGGGCCTCAGGGCTCTGCTCCTAGGGCGGCTGTGTGGCCATTACTGCCCCTGCCTCTAGAGCCTCTGGGGAAGGATTTGTTCAGCCAGGACCTTGCTGAGGGCCTCCTGTGTGCGGGGGGAGCCAGACCAGGTGACCACACTGTGGGGTCCCTGCTGGGCACAAGGGGCCCTGAGGCCGGATGCATGGGGAGACCCCTGGTCCCCCACCTCCCTCAAGGTTGTATTGAGACTGGGTCTTAAAGGCAAAGCTGACATTTCACATCGGGAGGGGAGGCAGGGGGAGGGGAGGAGTTGGGGGAGTGGAGGGGGAGGAGGAGGGGGAGAGGAGGAGGGGGGAAGGGAGGGGGAAGATGCTACAACAGAGGAACAGCATCCACAGCAGCTTCGTGGTTTTATCCACAAACAGATAAAATTTGGATCCCCAGCCACTGCAGGTCCCTGGACCGGCGCGGCCAGAGCTGCACTTTAGGAAACCCTGCAGGTTCTCATCCGAGTGACACCGATGGTTGAATGTCCCAGGCGGCCACCCCGCCTTGTCTTGGGCCCCACCTCCGTGTCCCCAACCCCGGGCTCCCAGCAGTGCCCACTGCGCACCGGCCCCCCCGGACTTGGTCAGCCCCTCTCCTGCTCTCTCAGAAGACTCGGGCAGGCGGCCCATGAAAGGAGGTGTCCGGCCGGGCGCTGGCCACCTTCTCGGAGACCCCACCACGCCCCTCCTTCTCTCAGACCTCAGACTCACTGTCCAGGGAGCCTGGACATCCAGGGACGCCTCATTGTCCAATGCTCCATGGTGGCTCCCGACTCGGGCTGGGGAATCTCTGGGGCCCGGGGAGGTCGTGAGAGCTCAGGCTGCCAGCCCCTCACCCCAGGAGGAGACCCCCACACCCTGTGCTGGGTGGCGGTCTTCCTGGCGGGGCTGGGCCCTCGGATTCCTATAGCCAGCTGGGCTGTTTGCTGACCCACAAGCAGGGCTCGAGGCAGAGCGGCGGTGACTGAGGCGGGGTGACCGCCTGGCCTGGGGCCCTGGGGGAGGGCAGACACTGGCGGACCCAGGCAGGGGACAGGGGCCGTGCTGGGGGGAGGCTGGCTGAGGACTGTCGGGAGAGCTCTTTCCATTTCTGCGCCTGGAGCAGGAGGTGGCCTCTGCCTTCGGAGCAGCAGACAGGCCTCCGAGGACCTGGCCTCAGATTTCTCCCTCCCTGGGGCACAGGGACGAGGAGGTGCTTTTGAAAATCTGTTTTCAGAGCCATTTACACAGGCTCTCTGGCCCTCATTTCCAGAAGGTTCCGCAGTTGAGTGAGGCTGTAATCTCTACGCGGAAGTCAGTTCAACAAAGTATGTGCACCCTGGGCCCTCTCATTCTCGTCAGGCGGCCTCGGGCGTCCCGCCGACACCTAGGCCTCCTTCCTGCCTGCAGGCCTTTCCTGGTCTGTGTCTCTCCACCGGCAAAGCATCTCTGATCTGTCTGTCTACACCCGCAAGGCCTCCCTCAGACCAGCCCCTGGTCCAGGCAGGGCCGGAGCCTCCTTCCTGGGGCTCTTGCTGGGGTGGTCTGGTCAGCACCACTGAAGTCGGGGTCTGGGCACTGGCCTCTGACCGTGAGCCGGGCCCGAGCTCGGGGTCCCAGGAGGACCCAGTGCTTGGATGCAGTTTTCAGACAGAAGCCTCACGACCGAGGACCAGACGCTCCTGATCACCCGCCAGGTCAGCACACGCCCCTTGAACGCTACCTTATCTTTCATTTCATTGAAACGACAGTTTTAAGTGCATCATTCAAAAAGCCAGATCATTCTTCGAAGTCTATCATAAAAGCCATCTGTCTCTGGGCCTCCCCCGCTTTGATTCCCCCTCCGAGAAAGCTTTTAACTTTTCATCTGTTTTGGTTTTGGTTTGGCTCTCTGGGTTGGGCACGTCCTCCCTTGTAAATGACGTGTTATCTTGTGTGTTGATTTTTCAGGGTAGACACCACCCTTTCACTTTGATGGTGACAGACACTCGCTGAATTCTCTCAGGCCAACTCCCCCCACCCCCCAACCACACACCTCACTCCCCGTAGAGGGGAACTGCATTGGGAATTAAGTCACTATGCAGTATTAATCAGTTCCTCAACCTATGGATAGGTTTCCCTGATGGCTCAGAGGGTAAAGCGTCTGCCTGCAATGAAGGAGACCTGGGTTTGATCCCTGGGTCAGAAAGATCCCTGCGTCAGAAAGATCCCCTGGAGAAGGAAATGGCAACACACTCCAGTACTCTTGCCTGGAAAATCCCATGGACAGAGAAGCCTGGTAGACTACAGTCCATGGGATTGCAAAGAGCTGGACATGGCTGAGCGACTTCACTTTCTTTCTTTCTTTCAACACATGGATTAGATGTTTTAAATGAGACTCATCAATCCATCTCCAATACTTTGGCCACCTGATGAGAAGAGCTGACTCATTGGAAAAGATCCTGATGCCAGGAAAGATTGAAGGCAGGAGAAGGGGACGACAGAAGATGAGATGGTTGGCTGGCATCACCGACTCGATGGACATGAGTTTGAGCAAGCTCCAGGAGTTAATGATGGACAGGGAGGTCTGGTGTGCTGCAGTCCATGGGGTCACAAAGAGTCGGACATGACTGAGGGGCTGAACAACAACAACATCAATCCATCAATCTCTAGTCCCACGCTGTGTCTCATCGGTACTTTTCCCGGTCTCCCTGAGGTGAGCTCTTTGGGGGCTACATTCTACATTTTCTTGTATTTCCAGCACAAATTCTTCCCCTGAACTTTTTACAAAAGCCTGTGAAAACTCATTCTCCTCTGTGTCCCCTGCAGCGGGTGGCTGGTCCAGCCCAGTCTCCTCCATGGAGATGCCAGCCTGAAGCCGTCTTTGCTCTCTGCTCAGTCTCTCTCCTGGATGTGTGCGTGGTAGGTTGCTTCGGTCATGTCCAACTCTTCTCGACCCCATGGACTGCAGCCCACCAGGCTCCTCTGTCCATGGCAATTCTCCAGGCGAGAATACTGGAGTGGGTTGCCGTGCCCTCCTCCAGGGGATCTTCCCGATTCAGGGATTAAACCTGTGTCTCTCGTGTCTCCTGCTCCGCAGGCGGGTTCTTCACCACTAGCTCCGCCCATGTCTTCCTGCAGCTGGTTTCACTCTCTCCTCCTGTGCAGCAGGTCCTCCAGGAGGTCCTGGCTGGGGACTCGGGGGCTGTGCGCTTCCTAAGCGATACAGGGCCCCGTCTGTCCCTGTCTCTGGGTGGCGGCCGGTCGGGCTGTGGAATCTGGGTGCAAGTGAACTTTCTTGGCCATGGATGCTCCACCCTCTCCCAGCCTCCAGGACGCAGCAGAGAAGGTTGAATACGTTCTGCGTCCTGATCTTCTGTGGCCTGTTTCTGCTCCCCTCCCCAAGGAAACCTTACTTCCCGCGCAGGGAAGCTGCACTGGGCTGCATTCAGTGGCTCCGCTCTGCGCCCGTGCAAGGTCCTTGGAGGCTCCGGGAGCTGGATGGAAGGTCTTCACTCTGGGACAGAAGTCTGCCTCCCTCCCTGGCTCACCCCGGCTTGTGCTCTGGGGCTGCTCCCCCAGCGCTCTTGCCTCACGTCCTGCCCATCTTCTCTCTGAATCCTTGCTCTCCCTCACCCCCGTGTCCTCATCATTAGCTTCTCAGTCCTCCACCGTCAGCTAATTAGTGTGCAGCAATTTTTCCTTTTTGCTGAATGCTCACTTTTATGGGGCCATGCTCTTATTTTTGTGAATGCATTATCTTTCCTCATCTCTTTGAGCCTCTCTCTCTATTTCTCCGGGAGTTTCCCCCCCGTCTCTGTTTATTCCCAGTTCTCTTTTCCCGTTTGAGTCTGCATTTCTGTCTTTTGTGTTGGATGCCTTCTCGATGTTGGTGACCCAGGGTGCGTCGCCGTCCATCGTATGTGGGTCAGGTTCTGTGAGCTGCACCCACACTCACTGCCACCCAGGGCGGAGCCTGGCGCAGCAGGCTGTCTGCTCCTGGTGCTGCCCTCCCCCCACTGGCAGAGTCCGAGCAGGGGGTGCTCGTGACGGCGTTGTCTGTGACTCTGAAAACCTGGACAAACCTACACGTGCTGATCCGGGACATCCACTGCACGTGGCTGGTCCAGCCTTCCGGGGAACACTGTGTGCTCTGCAGTGATGGGCAGGGCTGTGTCCACCGCTCCCGAGGTCCATCCAAGACACAGGGGCAGCTCACAGATCACCAGGTAGAGCTTGAGTCTTTATGCAGAGAGACCTGTGTGTGCGTTCAGAAGTCAATGTCTGGAACGACGTTTAACAAAAAGTCACCAGAGATTCTTATTTCTGGGTGATGAGATTTGGAGTGATTTCCTTTTTCTTGTGTTTTTCTACCTTGTCTGAATTTTAACTGCAAGTGTGGAGAAGGCAATGGCATCCCACTCCAGAACTCTTGCCTGGAAAATCCCATGGACGGAGGAGCCTGGTGGGCTACAGTCCATGGGGTCGCTGAGGGTCGAACACGACTGAGCAACTTCACTTTCACTTTTCACTTTCATGCATTGGAGAAGGAAATGGCAAGCCACTCCAGTGTTCTTGCCTGGAGAATCCCAGGGACGGGGGAGCCTGGTGGGCTATGGGGTCGCACAGAGTCAGACACGACTGAAGTGACTTAGCAGCAGCAGCAGTGGATTGCCTTTATAGTCATCTTCATCTCGGAGAACGAAAATCACTCGCCAGAATAGTTCTCTAGCTGCTTAAAAGCAGGTGCCGGCTCCCCACGGCTCACAAGCAGCGTGGCCCAGCGTCTGGATGAGACGCCCCAGCTTTCCGGAGCTGCGTGGTGCTTCCTCCCCATCACGCCATGGTCAGGCCACCATGTCCTTGCCCTGCCCCCGCCCGGCCGCACGTTCCCAGGGCCCCGCCGTGGCTGTTCCTGCTGCTTTGTGGCCTTGCCAGGGCCGAGTGCCGGCCGTCAGCACTGCCCTGGGGCTCCCTCAGGTCAGCCCGCCTGTGTGGCCCAGTTTGGGGTCTTCACAGGCACCCATCCCTGCTTTCCTGCACTGTGAACGGGTTCTGGTGTATCTTAGATTTCTCAGATCTTTTCTATGGGCTGGAGGCAGGACAATGAGTGTAGAGAGATCACAGGTGACTTATCCACTGATGTTCCCCTCCCAGGGGCCCAGCATGGTGCCCAGGACATAGCGGACAGGGAGATCCTGAAGAATCAGTGAATGCGGACAGAGCGAATTTGAGGGCGGGGACAAGGAGAATGAACGTGTAAGCTAGAATTCTCGATTCTATTCTCTTGTAAGAGATAAAATGAGAAGGTACTGGAATAGCCGTGATCCAATTTAAGTAAATGTGAAAAATCACTTTACAGCCGAGTTAAGAATGGTTTATTTAACCCAGAAATTGGTGTTTTCCTTAACAAGTCAGTAAACAGTGGCTTTGCAAAGTGGGGCTCGTGGCTCAGCCCTCGGGTGTTAAAGCCTGTGTGTGTCTATAAATATCTGCTCAATTGTTAAAAGTCAGGTTTAAACCTAGGGATGAATCAATGTAGTGTTTACTTTTCTCTTTTTTGTGATAAGCTGGATAATTGGGGGCTTATTTGCTTTGGAATGACTCAGGCTATTCCGTTTGTGGCCTGGGAGTGAAAGGTCTCTCTTCTAAGGCATGCAATTTGCACTCTGCGCTGGGGACAGCAGGCTGGTTGAATGACAAATGCTATTAGGAATCGGAGTTCACTGATTTTTTTCTTCAGATTTAAGTGCCTGTGTCTGCTCCGGGAGGGCCCTCTCTGCAGCCGTAACACACGCCCTCTGAGCTCCCCACGGAGCAGCATTGAGGCTGTTGTGGCCGGAGGCGGGGTGGTCCCCGGGTCCCCGTCGCGATGGGTCACAGCCCAGCAGGGCCGGCAGGGGAACGGTGACAGCGGTGCCCAGGGTTCCTGAGGTTAGGTGGATTTGCACTCCAGGAGAAGAGTGTGCAGGGAAGGGGTGCATCCTGCGGGGAGGAGGAGGGCCGGAGGGGAAGCCAAGGCTGCTCTCAGCCCCTCTTTGCTGTGGGGAGTGGGAACTTGAGCAATCTCCCAGGAGGGCCAGGGGTGAGGGGCCTTTAGGCCTCAGAGGGCCCAGAAGGGCCTGTGGGCCTGTGGTCCCCGTCCTCCTGGGCCCCGGGAGGGCCTGAGGGCCTGTGGTGGGAGGGTCTGAGGGCCTGTGGTCCCCATCCTCCTGGGTCCCAGGCAGAGATCCAGGACACAGTGGAGCCAGTTAGCCAATAATGGAGCCAAAATGGAGTGTTTCTTCTCAAGGGCGAAGCAGCCCATTTTTCTCCATCTCCAAGGCTGACAGCGTGGAATGTGCTCTGGGCACCGAGCTCGGATGATGGAAGAGGCTGGCACCATTGGACAGACAGCCCGCCGCCTGGGAGCCTGCCGGCCGCAGGAGGGGCACAGGGTGGGGTGCACCGAGGCCCTTCCATCCGTCCGTCTGGGGCACTGCATCCCCAGGTGAGCGCAGGCAGGAATGCCCGCCCCAAGCCCGCCCGCAGCTGCTGGTTCTCCAGAGGTGGGACTGGGAACCTGCGTGTTGCTGGGGCCTGGCCGCCCAGGTGACACCCTGTCCGAGTACCTGGGCTGCAGAGTCACCCCCGGCCAAGGCCTGCTTCTGTCACCAGGCAGAGAGCGCTTGCGGCTTCCGGCAGAGGTGGAGGGCTACCGGCCAGAGGGCTGCGGTCCCTGCTGGCCAGTGGGAGACCCAGCAAACGGGGGTGCGGAGGGGCGAGGAGAGGACCACCCTGCTAGGCAGAGGCTCGGGGTCGGGGCTGGGTGCAGAGTCAGGTGAGCGGGGGCAGAGAATCAGGGTGCTGGCTGTGTAGAGGATTGAGGCACATCTGCTGGGCTTTGGCCCACACTCCTCGTGGGGTGAGTGAATGATCCAGGGCTTCTAGGAGGGGTCTTAGGCCGGAGATGGGCTCTGAGGCTCAGCAGAGCTCAGGGAGTGGAGGTTGGGAGAGAGGACTGTCCTTGGTGTATCTCCCACCCCGGTAGGCAGACCCTGAGGACGCACCGGCTCCTCCTGGTCACGGGCGTGGGGAGCAGCCTCCTGCACTGGGCGCTGGGCAGGGTGGGAGCTGTGTGCAGAGGCGGTGGAGCTACGGGGTTGGGGTGGGCTGGGCACACCCCGTCCCTCTGTGCATCCTTCCCTTTGCGGGGGGGCGGTGCCCTCCCTTGGGGGGTTGCCCTCTCTGACCCGGCCACCCCCTGCTGGACTCAAGGCTCCAGAATCAGCGTTGCCCTGTGTGGGTTAGCTCCGGTTGCAGTGATGCTGCGTAACGAACCATCCAAACTCTGCAGCTTACTGCAGACAGTGTGAGCCTCTCGCTTACCAGCCTGCGCTGGGCCAGGGCTTGGCGGCTCCCAGCTGAGCACGTGCAGGGCTCCGGGCCGTGGGCTCCACGTCCACTCTATGCTCTGCCTCCCTCCCCATCCAGCCTGGTCGTGCTCTCCCCTCTGTGGGATGCAGCTGGGGTCAGATGACGCTCCCGACAGATAAACCCCAGGGGGGGCCTCTTGAGGCTCAGGATCAGTATGCACACTCCCCTCTCCGCCGCCCTCCATCGGCCAGGCTAGGGCGGAAGGGTGCGTGCCACACGGTGGTGGCCGTCTATATTCACCTGCCTCCTCTAGGAAGGGCCTCCAGGGTCCCCAAGATCGCGACAGACCCTCCCTCTGATGGCGTGTCGCAGCCCTGCGTGGGGTGCTCACGGCCGTCTGTCTGTCCACAAGCCGGATGTCCCGAGGGCGGGGTCACCGTGTTCCACCGTGGACCCAAAATGTCCATGCACAGGAGGTGTTTCGCGAGGCGTGAGGGGGAGGGACAGAAGGGGACACGGACTGGGGACCAGCCCCTCTGTCCCGTCCCTGGGGGGCCCGGCTCTGGCAGCGCCTGCTCTGTGAAGCCCTTCTTCTCCGCTGGGACCGGCTCTTCCTCTGCGGCTCCTTGCACCTTGGGCGGGTGAGAGGAGAGGGGAGGGGGGTCCCCCAGAGCGCACCCCGGAGCCTGAGGACGCAGCACCTGTGGAAGGGGCAGCCCAGAGCGTCGAGCCGCCCCCAGCACAGCTCTGCAGCACAAAACAGCCGGCTTTCATCCCGAAAAAGGGGAACCTGGCTCAGAACACCTCCGAATGCCTTTATAAAGCGAGTAATTGCTTAACTGCAATTATTTTAGGAGGTTTAACGAGGCTGCATGGGTGCTCTTTAAGAATACCTCTTCAGCTTAAAAATTCCACCCACGGCCCCCTGAGGGTGGGGCCAAGAGGCCTGCCTCCTTCAAGGGGCTCAGCTGTGCCCCAAGGCAGGGTGGCGGGGGGCGAGGGGTCCTCTGGAGGGGCTTCTGGCAAGGCAGTCAGCCCTGCCCAGGGAGGCAGAAGGACCCTGTTGCCAAGGGAATGGCCTCCTCTGCACTCTGAGGAGGCTGGGCCCCTCCTGGAGAGGATCCGCTGGGCCAGAACTCAGTGGGTGGGGGGGGATGAGGAAGAAGACGGAGGGACGGAGCAAACAGCGATCGCCTTCACGTTGGGCGCTTTTCTGAGCCCCCGCTTCCTTACGGGAAAGAGCCGTCCTTCTGGGTCCTTGCAAGGGTGACGTAAGAGGCTGCACGTGAGACGGCTTCGTGGGGATGCTCGCCAGCCCTCACTGGCCCGGGCCGGTTCACCTTCCCGCTTGGCCGTGAGGCTGGCGACACCAGCTTCTGGAGCAGCTGCCCACACCAATCGAGCTGCAAGAGACCCAAGTGAGACCTGCTCAGCCACCGCGGGAGGTCTGTCACCCGACATGCGCGTGGGCAGAGGCCTGGAGAAGTCTTCTAGGGAACAATTTATGTTTGCAGAGTCAACCCCCAAACCATGAAAGGCAGCGTGTGAAACGACAGGGAGATGAGCAGCGAGCACAGTCTAGTGAGTTATTTAAAAACGTGTCACAACCACAGCGAGTGAGCGCAGGCTGGCGCGGCCTCACGATTGGACTGCTTGCTGGAGAAGGCATTTTGAGGAAAATAACGTCTTGGGTCCAGCTGTCTGACCGGGGCTTTTTGGGCCAGACTCCTTCTTCCACTGCCTTCCACCCTGCGCGGGGCTGTCTGTGCACATGCGCTCTGTCCCCAGCCTGCCCTCAAACAGTTTCTCCACGGTAGGACCGAACCAGCCTCCGCTCTGCGTGGACAGAGCTGGGATGCTCTTAACCACTGTTGCCCCCTGGGGTCCCTGGGCCAGGGTGGGAGACCTCACCATGTCTGGGGCCCCAGAGGAAATCCAGGCGGTCACGGGGGCTCCCTGGGAGAGTCTTGGCATCACTGGATCCTCAGTTCCCACCTGTGAGGCAGGCAAACCGAGCGTCATCACGCCGTAAGGGAGGTTAGCAGGCTTGTTTCTTACAGTTCAGTTCAGTTGCTCAGTCGTGTCCGACTCTTTGTGACCCCACGAATTGCAGCACACCAGGCCTCCCTGTCCATCACCAACTCCCAGAGTTTACTCAAACTCATGCCCATCGAGTCAGTGATGCCATCCAACCATCTCATCCTCTGTCGTCCCCTTCTCCTCCTCCCTTCAATCTTTCCCAGCATCAGGGTCTTTTCAAATGAGTCAGCTCTTCGCATCAGGTGGCCAAAGTATTGGAGTTTCAGCTTCAGCATCAGTCCTTCCAATGAACACCCAGGACTGGTCTCCTTTAGGATGGACTGGTTGGATCTCCTTGCAGTCCAAGGGACTCTCAAGAGTCTTCTCCAGCACCACAGTTCAAAAGCATCAATTCTTCGGCGCTCAACTTTCTTTATGGTCCACCTCTCACACACCCCCTCATGCATCCGCCCACTCAGGCATGCTCACAGTCATTCGCTAGCATTTCCACAGCCCCTGTGTCAGGGGTTGATGAGCAAAGTGCGGGTGCTGCTCTCGTGAGGTCACAGAACCATCCGTGGCTCCCAGCTCTTTGACGCCCCCTGTTCCCCTGCGGTCAGTCTCTGTTGTGTGCTGCTTGATCCCATCGCTAGCATCTCAGTAGCTCTTTAACCTTATCTGAAGCTTTGGCTTTGGTGAAACGGATTTCAAAGGACAGGGAAATAATGTTCCATTAAAGGCTCTGAAAAAATTGATCGTCTGGCTTCTGCACAATCTCCAAGGCGGAGGTGCCAACGACTGTTGGGACTGAATTTCCATCCTTCTTGCTCAAGGTTTATCATCAACCCCAAGCTAACAGCCACTAACAGCCGCCGGAGGACAGAAGTCAGGGCCCAGGAACATCTGAGGCTTTGGGATTCCCGCGCGGCTGGGCCAGCGTGCCTCTTGCTGATTTCCTCTTTGAAAAGCACAACGCTCAATCACTGATACCCCGAACACACAGCTCCCACTCACCCGGCCCCCAGGAGGCTGGGAGGGTCTGAAGGGTGCGGGGCAGAGGGGCACCTGGGGCCTCGTCTCAGCCCCTGAGGCCATGCCGTGCCCAGTGCTTGCCCTCCCACTGCCTCTCACAGCACCCTCTCCCTCAGGTTGGGGTTCTTTCTTTCCCACCTCCAAGTCAGATGCTGTGATCCCCACCTTCTTGTGCTGCTCGGGTCCTCAAAGACTGGCAGGCACACAGGCCCTCCTCCCACCGAGAAACAAGTGGGTGTGTCGGGGCCCTTCCCCTCTGCCCCCTGGCTCTGGGGTGCTCCTGGGCCCCAGGGACTGCTCCCCGCCGCACCCCTGCATCCCGCAGGGGTGGCAGTCTTGCAAGGCCTCCTCGGCCCAGACCATCCAGGGCGACTGGGGCTTGACAGCACCACCCAACACTTTCACCCCACACCACTGTCGGTCCTCTGTCTCGGCTTCCTGGGGTTCAGAATATTTCCATCTGCGTTGACACGGGAGACATGGACAGGCCAGGGCGTTTCCAAAGGGCACACCTGGGGTGGATGCTGGTGGGCGGGGGGCGGTCCACAGGGAGTCTCTGTGCTCATTTTGCCGTGAGCCTGACACTGCTCTGGAGAGCAAGCAACGTGTGCACACAGCTGCGGGCGGCCCCGCGGAGGCCGGGGGTCCCCCTCTCTCCGCCCCACAGGGCAGGCTCCTTCCACTGCCTTGCAGCACACAGGGTGTCTCAAACTTCGGGCCACAGGCCCCTTGCAGCAGAGCTCCCTGCAACCACCCTCGGCTCCCCCCAAAACCAGAGGGCTGAGGCCCCGGAGATGCAGTTTCAGAGGGCCTGTGGTCCCTTCCCCTTCAAGGGAGCGAGGCCTAGAGGCCAGTGACCAGCGCCTGTGGGCGCGTCAGAAGCAGGGTGGAGCCCCGGGCCCTGGGCCTCAGGGAGAAGGTGGGCTCCAGGTCAGGAGGTCGCCAGACACCCCCGACCCCATTTGGGGGCTCCCAGTGCCTCCTCTGCCCCCCAGGCCTTGGCAAGTCAACTGAACCAGCCGGTTCACTCAGCCGGGTTTCCGCCTTCCACTTTGGGGGAAAGAGGCAAGTACAGCCAAGGAACCAAATCCTCACGCGGAATTCCTTACACGGTGCCTGGATCCTGCCCCCGTGACCCCTGGCACCAATAAGGCCACGGACGGGGCTCTCGGAGAACCAGGGGTTCAAGGGGGTAGCTCCCGAGAGAAGCGCATTCCATATTCCCAGGTAGATGACCTAGCTGGGCGCCCCCGCCCTTGCGGGCACAGCCTGCCAGGGGCCCAGGCTTGACTGTCTCAGGAGTACAGGGGTGGGGCGGGCCGAGGTTCCCAGGCTGCCGGCCAACTCAGGGTCCTCAGGGAAGGTGGCCCGAGCCATGTGCAGGGCCTCGCATTCCCTCGTCCCCTCCGGTGATGCTCTGCTGGACGGTAAGCCCGTGAGAGAGGGACAAGCCCCCGATCCCACCCGACCCCTTCCCGGGATCCTGGGGATTTTCTGAGTGGTCAGTGCTCAGGACTTTTTTCTTGGTTTATCGAATGAGGGGAAGCCGCAGGCTCCTGCAGACAGCCCTGTATCCTGCTCCTTGCTGGGCTGGGACCAGCCTTAGGCGGGGGCCTAAGTCTAACGCCTGAGGCAGCCCCTTACCCAGGGATGAGGCTCGGGGGTCGGCAAGGTGGGCAGGGGCGGACATTGGGAGCTGATGGAGACACTCGGCCTCCAGGGTGAGAGAACAGCCCCCGTCGTTGCCAAGGACACTTGGCCGGCAGTCCCCCAAACAGCTCTGGGCGTTCACCATCCTGTTTCCTCCCTGCTCACTGCGGACAGAGGAGCCGCCAGACGGAACCCTGAGAAAGCGGTGTTTCCACATTGGCCCCCCAGCTCGGTGGGCCGGTCGTCACAGTCTCAGCGCTTGGTGGGCCTGCCTGCCAGGTGGGGCGGCCAAACCTGGTCCAAAGAGACGAGGGAGCCTCAGACCCTGTCGGAGCCTGGGTCCCCTCCGAAGGGCACATGGCCCCGGGCTGAGTGTGCAATTCTCAGTGTACCCAGCACGGGAGAGAGTGTGACCTGGGAAGCGGACTGTGGGTGAAGGTGTAAAGTTCAGCTCTGATGCTTCCTTGCTGTGTGTCTCCAGGAAAGTTTCTGAGCCTCTCTGGGCCTTTGTTCCTCGTCTGTGAAACCGGGATGATCGTGGTATCTACCCCAGTGCTAGTCTCTCAGTCGTGTCCCACTCTGGCGACCCCGTGGACTGTAGCCCTCCAGGCTCCTCTGTCCATGGGATATGGGATTCTCCAGGCAAGAATATTGGAGTGGGTTCCTATTTCTTTCTCCACTGAATCTTTCCGACCCAGGGATTGAACCATTGAACCTGGGTCTCCTGCATTGCAGGCAGATTCATTACTTTCTGGGCCTTTGAAGGCCTAATGCGTTAATGGATGTATGTGACAGCCACTGGTTTAGAATAAATTCTCAATAGAGATTAACCAGGAGGTAGATGAGTGTGGTGGAAGAGTTAAACGTGGGGGAGGGTTAAACGCGGGGGAGGGTTAAACATAGGGGAGGGTTAAACATGGGCAGGGTTAAACTTGTAGGGGAGCGTAAATGTCCGGGAGGGTTAAACGTGAGTCAGGGTTAAACTGGGGGGCAGGGTTAAACGTGGGCTGGGCGCTTACAGAAACCTTCCACCGTGCAGTGTGCAGTAGGTGCTGCCCTGCCCTCCTGGGAGATATCTGGGCAGAGATTGTGGTACATTCTGGGGATGGTAGGTTTGGCTCCCGGGAGCCGGCCCACACCTTGGGTGAGAACTGGTCCCCCAGGACTGGCCAGTGGGCTCCGTCCTGGCGAAGGTGAGGCCAAAGCGAGGGCCCGGGAAAGCCGACAGCGCGGGCCTCACCCACGTGCTGCGGGGCGGAGCTCTGGGTGTGTGCAGTACGTGTGCCAGACTGCCTGGCACAGAGGGGGCCACAGAGGTGCCTCGGAAACCGGAGCAGGGCCAGGCCTGCCCCGGGTTCGCAGTGGGAGCCGGCCAAAGGCCACCCTCCTGCCTCCCCTACACAGTCATGCTTCAGACTCAGCGCTGATGAGTGACCCCGGGCCTCTGGGCGCCTCTCCACACAGAAGCCCCCAGTTCCATCTGCAGACGGCTCTGTACCCCCAGCTCCTCCACTGAGGAAAATAAAGACAGTCCCAGTTTGCTCTTTCTGAAAGCTCCGCAAGTGTATCTTTGGAGAGGAAATTTGTCAGCTCAGATAATTCGTGTGCCTCTCGAGACATCTCAGCAGATCATGAAAAACCCTTAGGAGCCCACAGCAGAGGACCATGGTGGAGACACAGAAGGCGGAGCTGAGAGTGGCCGGCGTGTTTCGAAAGCCCTCGATCCAGGCGCAGCAACCCGCTCCAGCCAGAGCCAGTGGGGTCTTCGGGACCCTCACACGTCTCGTCACCCAACACCCAGATGAAAAGCAGCCCCGTTCCCAGCCCTGCAGGTGCATGTCTGAGACAAAGACCCTGGGAGAGACACAGGTAGGTCAGGGATCTGGGTTCAAGCCCAACTGCGCCTGCAAGCTGAGGTCCTCACCTGCCTGAGGCTGAAGGGGAGGGGCTTTAGGAATCAGACGAGGTGGGGTGTTTCAGGGGCAGCCACAGAACAGGTCCCCACGAGGTGACCGGGACCGCCATCCCGGCTTGTAGCCACAGCTGAGACCACCCGTGGGCTCTGGTTCCCACAGCACAGACCCTCAAATGGTCACGGGGGACTGTGATTGACCACACCTGTCATTTACTGGGTGCCAGCCTCTCTCATGGAGGAGGAAATGGCAAGCCACTCCACTATTCTTGCCTGGAGAATCCCATGGGCAGAGGAGCCTGGCAGGCTACCGTCCATGGCATTTCGAAGAGTCGGACATGGCTGAGCAACTGGCACACAGGCTTTCTTGGCGCCTGGCCACTGTAGATGGGGACTTGACGAACTGGATCATCAAAGCCAGAGGGTGGGGGTTCTCCGTGAAAGGTGGGGATGACTGTGGTCCCTGCAGAGGGGCGTCCCCCAGCACGGTGTCCCGAAGGCGTGCCTATCGGAGCCTCTTGGCTGTGAATGCCAAGGCCAAACGCAGCCTGAGATTACGGGCTCGTGTCATCCAGGATCTGGGAACGTCACAGACCCTCCCTGTCCCAAGGAAGGCTGATGTCCTCTTAGGATATGTGTGACGGTCCCCCACCACCCCAGCTCAGCAGCCCTGGGGAAGAAGATTCTGATGGATCCACGTGTGCTCATCACCTTAGGGGATGATGGGTAAGGTCTAGGCCATGCACCCACCCAGACACCACGGGGGCGTGGGGATCAGCCACCCCCAAAACCAGGGGAGCAGAGGTTGGTGACCAGTGAAGGCTACAGACAAGGTGTCTGTCCAAGGCCCCCTCCAGACAGGAACAGGGGCCACTCCTGGAGGTGGGAGGGATGCAGAATCTCACCCTGTTCTCAACCACAGGGCCGGGACTTTCACCGATCGCTTTCATACAACTTGGCTCAACAACCGGGCCCCAGCTTTCCCTTGACTGAAGCAAAGCATGAGGCTTCGCTGACTTCACCAGGTTCTTGGCGGACAAACCCAACTTCCTAGAGACTAACAAGTTGGCAGATGGCTTTTGAGCCCCACTTGTTTGCCAGGCACTGCCCTGAGCTCCTAGAAGCCCTGAGTCGGAGTTGGTGCCCTTGGGGAGCCCCCAGTCCCCCAGGAGGAGGAGGTCCAGCTCTGGGCAGATGGCAAAGAAGAGGCACTGGAGAGTGGATGGGGGCAGACTCACGGGGGAGACGTGGGTGCACCTGAAGCGGGGAGCCTGGCGGGACTTTGGCGCTGGGTTGGACTTGCGATCGCGGGATGTGGTGGTGACCAGCTTCCCCCAGGGGAGCCTGGTGGCCCCTGCGCTTGTGTGGCCCAGTCGGCCATGAATAGAGACCAAGCACCCACCTGTTCCCAGGCTCTGCGCAAGGGCCCAGGCGGGAGGGAACCAGAGCTCCTCGGTGGGGCTTGTGTCCTGGTGGAGACGGAGGAAAGCCACCGACAAACAAGTGGATGGAATGGACACGAATCTTTGTAAACTGGTGCGCCCGTTCTGCGTCCCCTTCTGCCAGCGACACGGTCTATTTTTACCTTGTCAGAGCAGGTGACGTTCATAGCAGAGCCTGTGACCACGCCCGACCCTGGGTCAGGTTAGAAATGAGAAAACCCGGGGAGAACATTTAGATTGTTCCAACAGTGTAAACGCTATTCAGAGCTGGCCTAGGCCTGGGCTGAGATGCTGTCCCCTTTCCACCGGTCCTTTGTCACAGCCCCTGGATTTTCAAGGACCCCTCCTGCAACCCCAAGGCAAATGCGTTTTGTCTACTCATCACCCACTAATTGCTCAATGTCGTGTCACTTGTCAATGTTCCCTGAAGATGTAGCACAGCTCTTTTCTTTTCCTGCAGTTTTCAGCGGCATTTGTTTCTAGATATGTGCTTTATTATATCATCATTTCCTCACTAAAAATGGTTGCTTTTGTGTTACAACCTCCATTCTGCAAGTTGCCTTTTCTGCAGATTCCCCCTCTGCTCCAGTGTAGACCAGCGGCTGACCAGGCCTCCTCCCAGTGCTGCCCTGGGCCTTCCCTCACCCCTGCACAGAGTCAGGCTCCCTGATTCTCATCTTCTACCCCTTTTTCTGTCTTGGTCTTACTCCCTACTTTTGCTGGAGTACACCCTCAATGAACTTTCTCGCACCAGATGCATGAGAAATACACGTTATGCTCCTGCGATTCTGAAAATGTTTAGGGCTCCTTCAATTGTCTCTGTTTCCTCTGGGGTCAGTTTTTCCTGTACCAGCACTTGGTCCACCTGCCTGGGGATCCTGGCGATGTTCTCTGTTCAGGAGGGAGCACCTGACTGGCTGGTGTGAGCTTCCTCTGCTGTCATGTCAGAGCTGTTTCTCCTCTGGGCAGAGGAGCCACGTCCCCCGGAAGCTTAGCTTTAGGGGAATGACAAGAAGCCGCTTTGGGGACTGGCCTTTCCAGGAGCTGGAGCGTGAAAGGATTTGTGGGGGACAACTGGTGTCCCCTGAAGGTTCAACTTTGTTGCTAGGACAACTCACCCAAGGAGTCCTTTATTCCCTGGGGGTCCAAGCAGCCTGCCTGCCCTCTAAGTGAGGAAATGGGTGGGACGGGGGGACAGGGGTCCCCTCCCGCTTCTCGCCTGCAGACTGTGAGCCCAGCGCCGCCGTGTGCTTCTGTCGGGCAGTGGGCTCACCCTCCTTTTGCAGGTCCTCCTACAGGGTGTATGCTCTGATCTCCCTTCTGTACCATCCATCAACCCACGGTCCTCTCTTCCACCGTCCGGACATGTGTCAGAAACTCCCCTTGGCTGGTGGCCTGTGCGCCTCCTCAGCGCTTTCCTCCTGAGGGCATGTCATTGTCGCTGTAGTTCTGTGGGTCTCGGGGAGATGGGAGGTGAGCACAGGTTCTGGTCCGCCATGCGGGGCTGGGTGTCTCCCGGGGTTTGACAAACACAGAAGAGAAGTAACAAGGCTCTCATTTCACAGGGGAGCAGAGTCCCTTGAAGGCCACTCGGAGATTGGCCTGGAGAAGGAGACAGCGGGTGGCAGGAGGGCAGGAGGGGCTACCCAGGTGTCCAGGGGCATGAGAGTGAGGCTGACTGCGGACACTCAACTGGTCGGACCAAGGATGGATTGAGGCTGGGCAGGGACAGGCAGAGAGGAGTGAAGGAAGGAGAAGAGGGGGAGGGGGTCCCAGGCCAAGGCTCCACGTGGGCCCCCAGCAGAGGGAACAGTGGGACCCAGGGTCAGGGCTGGGGGGCCCCACCAGCAGGCAATGGGGAGGATGGCGTCCGAGGGAACTAGCTGTGGACAGGGCTGGGCGCAGGGGAGCCAGGACCTCCCGGGCCCGAGGGTCCAGGAAGGGGTGTGGCCAGGCCCCAGAGGGAGGGTTGCCCCGGACACGCTGCGGCCTTGCTTCCCTGGCCTGGCAAGCAGCGAGCCCGGGAATCAGCCTGTCTCTCTCAACCCGCCCTGTTCTCTCCAGCGGCTTCCTATTGGCCAAACACGCAAGGAAGCTAGAGGTTTAAGGGGCCCCTTGAAATGGCCACACGGGTCCGAGGGCAGGGGCCAGAGGGCGATAGGAGGGCCAGGCGGTGGTGGGGGGTGCCAACTGGCCAGCAGCCCAGGCCCTGCTCTGCAGCCCCCAGGCAGGCAGCCTGACAAGACATGTGCAGAGTCCATGTGAAAGAAACCATAAAACGCTCCTGCGAGGCACGAAGAAGACCCAAAATAGAAAGGTTAGGACGTTCCAACATCATCAAGATGTCAGTGCTCTCTAATTTAGGGTATAAATTTAATGGGCTCCTAGTAAAAATTCCAATGAGCATTTTTTCATAGAGCTACATGGTTGATGTTAACATTCGTATGGAAAAATAAACGGGCAAGAATAGCTGAGGGCGCTGAGGAGGAGGGGCTCAGGGTGGGCATTACGACACGCTGCGCAGACCTCTCCTGGGGACAGCGGGCTGATGACACGGGAGAGCCGCGGAGCCAGACCGTGGCAGCGGAGTCCGGCGTGTGATGAATGACGCGTCTCAGTTCCCCGCGGCAGTCATGATCCGTCAAGTAACATGATGCCAGGCGAGTAGATCATTGTTTGGAAAAAGATAAAATTAGATCCATTTCTCACACCAGGCAGAAGAATAAACTCAGAGATCAGAACTCTGGAAGTACGAAGCTTCGCTATACAAATACCAGAAGCAAACACAGGCGAATCCTTCTGTAAGCAGCGTGCAGAGAAAGGCTTTCCAGCTGTGAGTAAAAACCCAGCTCCAATAAAGAAAACGGCAACACATTTGTCTGCAAAAATGGGGAGTCTTGCATGAAAAATAAGTAAAGTAGAAGACACACCAGGAGAAAACGTGTGGAGCTTACCTCGTAGATAGAAGGCTTGACATATGAAGAATTTTTAAAAGGTGAGAAACAAAAGTGCAGAAATCATGTAGAGAAAAGAGCAAACTACGTGAAAAATAGTCCCCAAAAGGGCTGTGAAACGGCCCTCGGAAATCATGTAGAGAAAAGAGCAAACTACGTGAAAAATAGTCCCCAAAAAGGGCTGTGAAACGGCCCTCGGAAATCATGTAGAGAAAAGAGCAAACTACGTGAAAAATAGTTCCCAAAAAGGGCTGTGAAACGGCCCTCGGACGAGTGAAAAGCCACTTTGCGTCTCCATGTAAGAGAGACAGACTGAAGCCAGGCAAGGTGCCATCTCTTATCCATCCAGCTGGCAAAGACACAGAGTCTGACAACACGCGCTGCTGGCGAAGCTGTGGGTTAACAGGCAGGCTCAGGCGCTGCCGGTGGCAACGAAGCGCTGTCCCCCTCGTGGGTGGACAGATCCACGCGTGCTTACTCTTTGACCCAGCAGCCTCACTTTGAAGAATTCACCCCAAAGATACACTTTCAACATCACAAAATACAGGGGCACAGGGTATTCCGTCCATCAGAATTCATCGCGGCAACTTAGGGAGAGTTACAGGTGCAAGAGGAGGTGGGGACCGAGTACCGCACACCCACAGCGGGGTGGGGCTGGGCCACTCGCCAAAGGGTCTCCGCCAAGCGCGTTGGAGTGATTTCTAGGATGTAATATTGAGTGAAAAATGTCAAGGGCAACAACAGCGCAACCACGACTACCTTGTATGTCATAGAGAAAGGGAACAGCAAAAATGCACCCAGACGGCCTGTCTTTACAAGAAGACACTCAGGGCAAGTCAGCAAGGGGTGGATGAGACCCCTCCCCTGCCAGGAGAGCGGGTGGGGGACTCTCTGTGAAGTTCGCCTTTGGAAGCAGGTTCTGGTTCTACACATTCAAGTCAATTCAGTCAGCGAGGAGAGGACAGGGGAAGACAAAATTGAAAGCAAACTGGTAGAAACCAAGCTCCATGGGTCCAGAGGCACCCGGAAAACTGAAACGGAAACAGAAGCAAACCCAGAGTGATGGTCTGGACACCCTGAGCCTTTGATGGGGCTGGAGACGGGGCAGGGAAAAGGGGAGCAAATTACAACAGCCTCTGGTCGGGCTCTTGTCCGTCTAGTCAAGGCTATGGATTTTCCACTAGTCATGTATGGATGTGAGAGTTGGACTATAAAGAAAGCTGAGCACTGAAGAATTGATGCTTTTGAACTGTGGTGTTGGAGAAGACTCTTGAGAGTCCCTTGGACTGTAAGGAGATCCAACCAGTCCATCCTAATGGAAATCAGTCCTGAATATTCATTGGAAGGACTGATGCTGAAGCTGAAACTCTAATACTTTGGCCACCTGATGAGAACTGACTCATTTGAAAAGACCCTGATGCTGGGAAAGATTGAGGGTGGGAGGAGAAGGGGACAACAGAGGATGAGATGGTTGGATGGCATCACTGACTCAACGGACATGAGTTTCAGTAAACTCTGGGAGTTGGTGATGGACAGGGAGGCCTGGCGTGTTGCAGTCCATAAGGTCGCAAAGAGTCAGACACGACTGAGTGACTGAACTGAATTGAACTGAACTTGTCTGGCTGCTGAGAAGCTAAGGGCCCACCCCGGGGGGAACTGCTGTGGGAAGAAGAGACAGAATTGTGGAGTGGGGCGGGCGCCAGCCCAGGTTACCAGTATGAACTCAACATCTCTACAGTGCCCAGGGCGCTTCACTGGGGGCTCAGATGGTGAAGAATGTGCCCGCAGTGCGGAAAACCCAGGTTGGACCCCTGGGTCGGGAAGATCCCCTGGAGAAGGGAACGGCTGCCCACTAACGGCACCCAGTGTTCTCGCCTGGAGAATCCCAGGGACAGAGGAGCCCAGGGCTACAGTCCATGGGGTCGCAGGGTCAGACACGACGAGTGGATAACCCTTCACTTTTACATTTTCACAGTGTCCTTGCAGCGCGTTTGCACGTGCGTATGTGTGCCTGTCTGCTGCGTGTTTACACGGGTACATATGTGTGCACAGTTCCTCCATATATCTGCCGACATGTCTGAAAGCCTGAGTCCGTGACCCCTGGCACCCAGACGCTCTGTTTCTAAAACACTTTCTACTAAAAGGAACCAGGCTTCCAGGGGAAATGGCTGATTTTAGGGCTGTGGCAGGGAAAGCCCGCCTTGAGCCTGGAACCTCCTGTCTGCCAGGAGTAAAGAGATGCTAACAAAGGTGGGATGTCACAGAGACCGGGAGCCAGCTCGGCAGGGCACTCAGGGCCCAGCGTTTGGGGTGGTCTGAGCATCAAACTAACGAAGGACCCTGATGGATTATAGATGTTCATGCTGATGAAAGACACCTACCTACATTCACGATCCATAGATGGATCGATGGACAGAGTAATAGATGGCGATATGGGTGCATCTGTCCACACAAACATACCTACACACCTGCACACCTACCTGCCTACCTGACAGATGATGCAGAGATGGGCAGACAGGTGGGTGGGTGGACGACGGACGGACGAGACAGAAGACTCATTGCTTTCCTAGCACACTGGATGCCAACGCCACACGTGCAGGAACTGCTGGGTTGGAAAATGGACATTTAGCAGCCGAAGACTGGATCAGCAAGTCACTAATGGATGGTAAATCTAGAGGGACGTTTTGATGAGAGGCAGACCATTTCCAGGGTCTTTAAAGAGCCTGCTTTCTAGACTGCTTATCAGTTGCACGGAAATACAGCAGGTGAATCAGACGGCTCCCTGAGCAGCTCACCAGAAACAACCTCCCGGCGAGAGGCGGATGCTTGTCGTGTGCTCTCGACGTGGAAGCGGGGAGGACACGTCATCCGTGCGCTACTGCAGCCAGAATCTAACAGAGAGGAGGGATCAGACAAACCCCAAGGAACACCGTTCTATTTAAAAAAACAAAACTGTAGTCTTCAAAAATGTCAGTGACATAAAAGACAAAGACTACGGAAATGTACCAGATGAAAAGGAACTAAAGAGAGAGGCAGATAAGTGCAATTCCTGATCCCCAAGTGATCCTGGACTGGAGAGAGAAGGCGAGAAAGGGCATCATCCGGTCAATTGGCAAAATGGGAATTTCAGCGGCAGCTTAGATAAGGATGTTGGAGCTGTGCTGATAATCGCACTGATGTTATGTAAGAGAAGAGCTCTGTCTTGAAGGGTGAAGGGCTGCCGTGCCTGCAGCTGGGTCTCCAACAGTTCAGAGAAAAATTGCACATTCCCATGGGGGTGTAGGGGGAGGGGGAAGGGAGGAAGGGGGAGGGCAGGGAGGGGGAGGGGCAGGGCAGAGGAGGGGGAGGGAGGGGGAGGGGCAGGGCAGAGGAGGAGAGGGAGGGGAGGGGCAGGGCAGAGGAGGGGGAGGGAGGGGGAGGGGCAGGGCAGAGGAGGAGAGGGAGGGGAGGGGCAGGGGGAGGGGCAGGGCAGAGGAGGGGGAGGGAGGGGGAGGGGCAGGGCAGAGGAGGGGGAGGGAGGGGGAGGGGCAGGGCAGAGGAGGAGAGGGAGGGGAGGGGCAGGGGGAGGGGCAGGGCAGAGGATGGGGAGGGAGGGGAGGGGGAGGGAGAGGGCAGAGGACGGGGAGTGAAGGGCAGGGGAGGGAGAGGGGCAGGGCAGATGAGGTGGAGGAGGAAATCAACGATGAAATAAATGGGGTAAAACATTAGCAGTAATGGAATTCAGGTAAATGGTACCTGGCATTCTTTGTTCTACTTTCATTCTCGTAACTTACCTGCAGTTTGAGATTATTTCCAAATGAAAAATTTAAAGACAGCAACCCCCTGCTCCCCACCTGGGTCTAAGTGAGGCACCCAGATCATACTCTGCTGTTGACAGCCAAACACACTCCCACCCAGCAGCCTCCCCCTCTCTAGGAACCCCTCAGAGAAGCAGTGTCAGAACGCCCGCCCTCCTCAGAGTACTTGTCCAGTAAAAACAGTAATAACCCACTGCAATAATAAACCCCTCTCCGTGTATAGAGCACTCAGCAGTTTACAAGGCACTTACCAGACCCGGTAGGATCTTGATAGCAATTCTGAGAGACCTGTAACAGCTAGAATTTGTGTTATATAAAATCATGGTTCAAAAACACTGCTTTAAAAGGGGGCTTCATAGTGTTTATTTTCCTGGGCCCTGATAAGGATGAAGTGGAATCAGACAACTGTAAGTGCTGGGAATTCTCAAGCAGTTTATCTAAAGCAGTCCCTCAGGCCTCTTGGGATCAGCTAGGGAGCTTATGAAATGCAGACTCCTAGGTGCCATGCCCGGATCTCAGGACTGGGGACTGGCGTCTCCACGGTAGCAGGCTGCCCAGAGGAAGTTGGTTCAGAGCAGAGTTGTGGGGCAGACACAGATATGGGGTGACCCCGCTTCCCCCCGATAGGAGCCCGGCCCCTGGGCTGGAGCTCAGGGCGGGACCAACCTTGGGCAGGACCACACACCCTGAATCCCACTCCTGCGAGGGGCCAGCCAGGGCTCCCAGGTGTTATTACCCAATGTCTCCACTGAGAAGTTCCCGTCGGCCAGCTGGGGCCCTGCCCACCTGTCTGCCGGCTCAGCGGAGCTCAGCTGTGGGCTCCAAGGGCAGAGTCCGGGACCCCTGCCGCCCTGGTGGAGGCTGGCTTTTCAGAGAGGGGGTGTTCATATCACCTCTCACCTGAGACACAGGTGGAGGGCCTTTCCTTTGAATTTTATTTTTAATTTTTAATTGTGGTTGAATACACATGAGTTGAATACACAGGGCTTCCCTGGGGGCGCAGACGGTAAAGAATCTGCCTGCAATGTGGGAGACCTGGGTTCGATTCCTGGGTTGGAAGATCCCCTGGAGAAGGGAATGGCAGCCAACTCCAGTATCCTTGCCTGGTTAGAGAATCCCATGGACAGAGGAGCCTGGCGGGTTACAGTCCATGGGGTCGCAGAGAGTCGGACACGACTGAGCGACTTCCCTTCACACAAGAGATGGACCAGGTCTGCCCTTGTTAAATGTACAGCTCACCCGGTCAGCATCAGCTCCAGGACCGCGCCCTGCTTCCAGTCTCTGAGGTTTTATTTCAGCGGTGCCAGCAAGCTGACACAGTGGTACCGAGTTGGGGTCCTTCTGCACAGACAAGGGGGCAGGGGAGCGCCAAGCCGTAAGTGTGGCCGGGGAGTGAGCGTCTGATCACTCAGCCAGTGTGAGGTCATCGAGGAGGGGGCAAAGCAGCCGCCATGCCAGGGACATGTGTCTGTGAGTCCTGGGGGCTGGGACAGAGTGGGGGTCTCTCATTAGAGACCGGACCCAAGCTTTCGGAGAGAAAACGATTCCTTGGTCCTAAATTCTTCTGCGTTTTCCTCATGCCAAGGGCTGACCGCCATTAGCGGACGTGTCTGGTGTCGCCCTGTTCCAGTTCATCCCCTCGCTCTTCTGCTTTGCATTGACTGAGGTTTTTAAATTGAAGCACAGTTGACTTGGGCTTCCCTGGTGACTCAGTGGTAAAGAACCCGCCTGCCAATGCAGGAGACGCGGGCTCGATCCCTAGATGGGGAAGATCCCCTGGAGAAGGGAATAGCAGCCCACTCCAGTATTCTTGCCTGGAGAATCCCATGGAGGAGCCTGAGGGCTACAGTCCGTGGGGTCGCAGAGTCAGACTCAACTGAGCAGCTGAACAGCAGCAACATGTGTCTGATGATGTTGTGTTAGCTTCAGATTTTCCGCAGTGATTCAGTTACACTTGACCCTCTCGTGTGGGGTTTTCGGGCCTTCCCTCGCCTCCAACAGTGTCCGTCTTACCTGGAAGGCCTGCTCTGGCCGTTCCGTTAGCTCTGTTCACAGGGGAGCTGGTTAGTTCTAGTTCACGGCATTCCCTTTCCTCCTGGTTCCTCTCTGCCGCCTCCTGACTGCCCCTCTAACCCCCACGGTGACGGCTGGCTCTGTCTTCACCACCCGCTCCGGGGAGGGGTGACAACCGTTAAGATGGGCACACATCTCGGGGCTTCGGTGAGAGTGAGGCAGGAGCTGGGGATCCCAGTGTCCAGGGCTCCCGGGCAGGGGCCGCTCTTCCGAGAGCGCTTCCGTTTGTCCCCCTGCCAGCCCCTCTTGGCCACAGGCTCCCGACTGGGCCCCAGCACCTGGAGGCGAGACCCGCGCTCACCGCTGTGCGGGGAGGAGAGCCCGCTGGGCACCCGGCAGTTCCTGAGACGCCACCCTGCCCCCTCCCCGGGCGCCGTGGGGCGGCCTGAGCACCTGGCTCACGCTCTCCTCACCTGGCAGGGCCTTCCTCACCTTCCTTGGTCCTTAGGGCTGTGTGCTGGGCAGGGCTGCCTCTGCGACCCAGGGCCATCACCTTCCCCTCAGCCTGCATCTTGAATCAGAAGTCCCTGGATGCCAAAGGGAGGAGGTCAGAGCAGAAACACTTCTGTGTGGTCATTCTGCTCTGGACCTGGGCTTCTCAGCAAGAAAAAAAAAAAATAAATAAAAGGGACTTCCCTGGCGGTCCAGGGATTAAGACTCCACGCTGCTCGTGCAGGAGGCGTGGGTTCCATCCCTGGTTGGGAAACTGAAGTCCCATATGCCGTGCAGCATGGCCAAAATGTAAGAAAATAAAAGTAATAATAATAATAATAATCAGGTGTCCACACAGTAATCCTAAGAGGTCAGCATTTTTATTCCTACTTGGCCCCCCAGTGACACCAAGGAGAGGAGAGCCTTTTGCTCTAAGGAGGAGTCAGGATTTGAACTTGGGTCTCATGGAGTGATGGAGGTGCCATGTGAGCCCAAAATACGTGGTCCAGTCTGCATGGCCTCCGGGGGTTCCTGGTCTGGGAAGCCCTGGTCTGTCCTGTCCGTCTCCCCAACCGCCCACCATGGACGTGATTTCATTTCACACAGTTCAGTTCAGGTCAGCTTTCTCCACTTCGATGAGCACGTCTCCTGGGCTGCCCTGGGCCTCACCGGGGCTGGGGCATTGACGGTTGAGTAGGAGGTCGGGCTCTGTGTCTTGGCGGGCTGAAGGCGAGTGGACGTGTGCCTGCTTCTGAGAAAGTTTGGAGAGCTTGTCTGCTTTCCCTTTGGGGTCACCTTGATTCTCCCCTTTTACGATCTGACTTGTTTTTCCTCAGGCTGGCGGTCATTGAGCCATCCCTCGAAAGGGCAGCACAGGGTGGGGGTTGGTGCCCAGAGCAGGGAGAGGAGCCCCTGCTGGACACACGGGAGCGTCCGCACCCACCTGTCCAACCACGCGTCTGTCCCAGTGATCTGTCCCAGAGCAACGATGCCGGTGATGAAAGAGCCAGAAGCGGGGGAATAATGAGACAGCTGATTTTGTTCTGGGGCAGAAAGCCGGCCCTTCACGGAGGCTCAGAGCAGCCCCTGCGGGCAGGGACCCAGCTGGGAAGGAGGTGGGGGTCTAACCTCGTCCACCTCCGGGGCTGTGGGCACAGCTCCTCGGGCACACAGCACTGGCCCCTGCTCAGGCCTTCACATGGTAATGAGGTGCCGTCTGCGCTGTGCTTGGGGGACCCCCACCCCGATACAGTGAGGAAACCACGGCTTTGGGCGGTGAAGCGGCAGAACCAGGCCCCAATCCTGCCCTGTGACCCCAATCTCTGCTTGGAGGGCCGCCAAGACCACCTTCTAATGCGTGAAGGGTACATGCCCGTGACCCTGACCCTTCCACCACCAGAGACCACTTTGCACCAGAGACCCCGGTTCTGGAATCTTTCATGTGCCAAACGCCACTTTCCAGGTGGCAAGCAACAACAGTTAAAATGAATGCATGTTTCTTTTACTAAATGTAACCTTGGACCAAGGTCCAGGACGGAGCGCCCCTGGTCCCTGGAAACGGGGTGCAGTCAGAAAGGGGGCACCCCTAACCCACCTCAAAAGGTGCCCCCCGGCAACCAGGAGCCACAGCCCTGGAGGATGACCTGCTTCCCGTGAAGGAGACTGAGCCAGCCCTTGGGAGGCGATGGACACACTGAGATGTACAAACCCACAGCCACGCACACAGCCACACGCGTCCCAACCGCATCTGAGCAGCGCCTGGGAAGCAGCGAGTTCCCCTGGGGGCACAGCCTGGCCCGGGCACCAGTCAGGCCTGAAGGGGCCTCGAACTCCATGCTGATAAGAGATGGAATTTTCCTGGGCGTTTCTGATGACCAGTCCCAGGCTGGGATCCCACAGGACATTCTGCTCAAAGCACAGCCACGGGTGCAGACTTGCACATGGCCGTCAAGTCTACAAAAGGTGGACGGGGTGACCCTCGCCCCTGGCCTCCGTGTGCCAGGCTCCCCGGGTCCTCCCCCTGAGTGCCAGGCTGTGCCAGGCCCCGGACGTGCTCCGGCCCATCGCCTCCCGACCCCAGCAGCCTGACGAGGTCCAGGTGTGGTCTGAGTGTCTGTTCCCTCACAACTCACACGTTGAACTCGTACCCTAAGCCTGAGGGTATGTGTGGATGGGACTCGGGAGGTGGTCTGATTCACCAGATGTGGGTGGGATCTGTGTCCTTGTAGAGGAGGCCGACAGAGCCCCTCGGCCCCTCTGTCTCACGAGGACGCGGGGAGAAGGGCCGGCCGCAACCTAGGAAGACAGTCCTCACCCAGACGTGACCGCACGCGCTGGTGCCTGGCTTCCAGTAGCCAGAACTGTAAGCAGTAAACATCTGTGGTTCACGGGGCCACCACTTCTGTGGGCTTTTGTTAAAAGTGCCCAGACAGACCAAGTCAGGGACGGTGAATGGGATGACCAGGGCGTCCCTGGTGGCTCAGAAAGTAAAGAATCCGCCTGCAGTGCAGGAGAACAGGGTTCGATCCCTGGGTCGGGAAGATCCCCTGGAGAAGGGAGTGGCAACCCACTCCAGTATGCTTGCCTGGAGGATCCCATGGACAGACCATGGGGTTGCAAAGAGTCGGCCACGACACGGCTGAGTGACCAACACTGTCCCACTTTCCTGGATGACCTGCGGGGCACGGGGCAGGTCACACCGCAGCTGAAGGCCCCTCAGCCGTCGTGTCAGGCTGTGGGGAGGAGCCCCAGGTCCAGCCAGACCCTGTGGGGTTCACGTTCATCTTCCGGACTTGTGCGGGCGGCCCCACTCCCCTGGGCCTTTATCTTCCACACAGTGGTGGCGACAGCGACCCGATCGCGTGGGTGAAAGCCCAGGCCTCAGTGTGTCCTCCGCAGAAGACTCAGTCCCCAGGACCCCCACGCTGGTCACTGCAGGAAGCCGTGGTCTCCCCGGCACCCCACGCCCTGATCCTTGAATACTCATCAGTGTCGAGTCCCCCAGTGCAGTGGTTTCCATGGAGACCCACTCTCAATGGCTTAAATAGACAAGGGCGGGGGTTTTCCAAGGCCTGCACGCAGGCCAGCGTGGACGCGAGCATCCCCATCCACGGGGGGCTCCTGCTGACCTCTCTGGAGACATCAGAGATGAGGGGCGTGGGGGGAGGGAGGAGAGGGCGGGAGGAGGGGGCCTGGGGGAGCCTGGGAGCCCGGGGTGGAGATGAGACACAGAGGAGTCGGTGCCCACTACTTGTCACCTTGGCGATGCTTGCGTCGAGTCGCTGGCAGGCAGCACATGTGCCGTCCTGGACGCCACCCATCTGCACGGGTTTCCACCGTGACCCCAGCAAGTCCCGTCCTGGGAGGGTGAGGCCCCAAGCCCAGGCCTCCCACCGCCACCGCCCCAGCCGCCCCCAGGGCCACTGCGTTTGGGTGGGTCGGGGTGGGGGGACAAGACTTGCCCCATCCCAACCTTTGGACGCTGTCTGAAGGGTCATCGCCACTCACCGACCCGTCCTGTTCCGACCTGAGTCCTTGGCCCACCCTGGCTTCTCAGACCGGGCCGTCTTGGATGCTCTCTGCCTGGCTCCCAGCGGACAGTGGAACGTCTGGTGTGAGTTTGACGGTCAGCGTCAGGGGCCTCAGAATGGTCTGGGTGCTGGCCTGAATGCAGGAAGGTGGGACCTTGAGGTCCAGGAAGGCGTCCGGTCAAGGAGGCCTGAGGGCCTGCCCGCCGCTGCCTGGGGAGCAGATATGAGCCGCGCCTCTCCGCCCTCCAGCCCTCACCTGGAGGCTCGGCCTCAGCAGGACGCAATCAGAGGCCAGCTGGGAAGGGCGGGCGTCTGGGGAGTCGAGGGCAAGGTGCCCACAGACCCTCGCACCCGTGACCCAGTCTGCACTGCACCTCCGTTTGCCCCTCAGGAGATGACAGGCAGGAGGTTAAGGGTCCTGCTGGCATTGACAGCCCCGGGGCCGAGTCCATCGCTCTGCCTGTCTGAAGCAGGGGCCGCACCGGCCAGGAGCTCAGCGCTGATGCCGTGAGGCCTGTGTGCAGCTAGTGGGCTGGGCAGGCACCCTGAGCCATCAAGCGCAGATGTGGGGAGATGTCGCCCCGATTCCTCCCCGCCCCCAGTGGGCCGGCTGGCGCCCGGAAGAGCTGGCTTCCCGCACACTTTCGGGGCATTCACTGTCCACTCAGGCGTTCACTGTCCCGTTTAGATGACCGGAGCCTGTGCACGGTCAGCAGGCCGGCGTCCTCACTTACCCGCTCGCACACTCGTGTCCGTCCAACAGTCTTCTGAAGGATTCTACCTGGGATGGACCTGGGATGCTGCAAGAGAAGCATCTGGGTTCCTGCCCCAGGAGCCCTGAGCACATGGACAGACACCCAGGAAGACTGGGATGACGAGCCCCCACAGTGGGACCTTGGCAGCCCGCCAGCGTCCCGAGGAGCCCCAGGAGGGCTTCCTGAGAGAGCTGGCTGAACTAGTTCTGATGGATGAGGAAGAGAGAGCCGTGACGGGTCACGCTGGGAAGAGTGCTCTGGGCAGAGGGGTCCCAGTCACGCAGGTGGGGAGGTGGGGAGGCTCGGGGGGCCACCAGGGAGGAGCCGAGCAGAGCAGCTGGCGTGCCTGGAGCAAAGTGTGTGAGGCCGGGAGGGATGAGGGAGGCGCCAGGGCCCAGCCACACTGCCAGGTGGGTTCTTCGTACCGGCTCAGAAGCGCACCTGCCGGTGAGGTCACAGGGACGGCGGGCTCAGAGTTCGACCTGGAGGGGTCCCTCTGGGTGAGGGGAGGCTGGAGGGCCAGTCCCGTGGTGGACAGTGGAGGGCGGGGCGAGACTGGCCAGGCCGTCGCTGGGGGTGCCGCCGCCCCGTCTCCAGCTTTGTTGTTGCCGTACAGTCGCTGTCGTGCCCGACTCTGTGACCCCACGGACCGCAGCACGCCAGGCCGCCCTGTCCATCACCAACTCCCAGAGCTTGCTCAAACTCGTGTCCATTGAGTCGGTGATGCCATCCAACCATCTCATCCTCTGTCGTCCCCTTCTCCTCCTGCCTTCAGTCTTTCCCAGCATCAGGGTCTTTTCCAAAGAGTCGGCTCTTCGCATCAGGTGGCCAAAGTATTGGAGCTTCAGCTTCAGCATCAGTCCTTCCAGTGAATATTCAGGGTGGATTTCCTTTAATATTTGGACCCACTAATTCCCTTTCTGTCCCCCACAGAGCCTCAAGCACTGGGACCGGTCTGGAGGGGTGGGGCCTTGAATGTTGCCCCCTGCTGGACACCGGCTCACCTTGCAGCCATACCAAGTGATGATGCTTTAAAGTTCCAAAATGCGCCTGACGTCGCCTTGCCCTCCTCCAGGAGGGCTCTGGCTGTGAAAGTCGCTCAACCCTGTCAGACTCTTTGCAACCTCACGGACTATACAGTCCATGGACTCCTCCAGGCCAGGATACTGGAGTGGGTAGCCTTTGCCTTCTCCGGGGGAACTTCCCAAGCCAGGGATCGAA
Organism: Bos indicus; assembly: GCF_029378745.1. Classification (NCBI taxonomy): domain Eukaryota; kingdom Metazoa; phylum Chordata; class Mammalia; order Artiodactyla; family Bovidae; genus Bos; species Bos indicus. Next base: position 115,663,194 of record NC_091765.1, on the reverse strand, counting down.
CCCAAGTCTCGCGTATGGCAGGCAGATCCTTTACCAGCTGAGCCACCAGGCAAGTCCAGAAGGGCAGGGGCCGCCAAATCCCCGGGGCCTCCCGCCGGGCTTCCTGCTACTGTGGGGCTCTTCTGACATCAGGAAGGGGTGCCTTCTTGGGAATGAAAAGGAGGTATTTGCTTCCTCCTGGAATTCGTGTATGTATTTTTTCTGCTGTAATTGAAACAATATCTGGAACGAAGCATCTAATTACTCTTCTTTCCTCGAAATTGAACAATAACATGTCCTGTCGATACAAACCTTTGGTGGAAGTCACACACACGGTCTCCCTGAGCGATCCTGATGAACACACAGCAGAAAAAAGTATTTGGGTTTTAAATAGTTTCTCTAAGTATAATACCAGAGCCTGACGCTACCAACTTCATCTTTTGTTCTGCTCCATTTTTGAAAGTATCTTTGTACTCTTGGGTTCCTGCATGACAATAGCTCATAATTCGAGCCTGGAGAGGAGGCTGCCTAATTAGAATTTTTAGAGCTGGGAGAGCCTTGAGGAAATCAGGGAGGAGCCACGCATTCAGAAGAGTACACCAAGCCCTGGGCAGTGGCGAAGAGTCAAAGGTCACGGACCGTTGGATCAAGGTGAGGCTGGATGCTCAGTGGCCAGACCCACGGTGAAGAGATGCAAGCTGGTCTCTGCAGCCACAGCGAGGGGTGAGGGGTCAAATTCCAGCTCTGTCTTAACTCACCCCAGCCCAGCCCACTGCTGACCCTCTCCTGCAGGCATGCATGCTTAATCGCTTCAGTCACGTCCAACTCTTTGCGACCCTATGGACTGTAGCCAACTAGGCTCTTCTGTCCATGGGATTCTCCAGGCAAGAATACTGGAGTAAGCTGCCATTCCCTTCTCTCAGAGCTTCCCTGATAGCTCAGTCAGTAACGAATCTGCCTGCAACGCAGGAGAACGGAGTTTGATTCCTGGGTTGGGAAGATCTGCTGGAGAAGGGAAGAAACTACTCCCTCCAGTCTTCTGGCCTGGAGAACTCCATGGACTGCAGCCCAGGGGGTCGCAAAGATTCAGACAGGACTGAGCGACTCTCATTTAGCTCCGCTTGTGGTTCAGACGGTAAAGCGTCTGCCTGCAAGGCAGGAGACCTGGGTTCAATCCCTGGGTCAGGAAGATGCCCTGGAGAAGGAAATGGCAATCCACTTCAGTACTCTTGCCTGGAAAATCCCACGGATGGAGGAGCCTGGCAGGTACAGTCCATGCGGTCACAAGGAGTCAGATACGACTGAGTGACTTCACTTTCACTTTTCTCCAGGGGATCTTCCAGACCCAGGGATCGAACCCAAGTCTCCTGCACTTCCTGCTTGGTTTACCGCTGAGCCATCAGGGAAGCCAAACCCTCACCCCGCAAATCCTAATCCTGATCCAAACTGCATCTTAAGTACTGGATCTACCCTCAGGATTAACCCTAGCCCATCCCAATTCAAATCCTGTTTATAAACTTAACCCTGACCAAAGCCCAGCTAAATGCCTGTCTAAACTCTTTAGCACCTCTGTGGTATTGCTGACTAAACCTTAAGTCTAACTTTAATCCCAACCCCAACCCTAACCCTGAGCCCAGCTCGACCACCTTCACAGCAGAGAAGAGCACACATTTCTGCAGAGTTGGCACTTTCCCGCCTGCTCTCAGGCCCTCTGCGGTTGCTGTGTCCCTCGTCCCACACAGAGCCGACACCCTGTGGTCCCTGCATCTGTTCGCCCGAGTGACCCAGCGTGGCATCAACGGCCACGTGGTGCGCACCGGCTGGGCAGCACTCACGCAGGCAGACTCTGGCCCCGGGAGAACTTTCTCCCCGTTTGCTGGACGAGGAAACCAAGGGTCTGAGAGGACCCCGCGGCACCGCACGTAGGCTGCAGCAAGGCGGGAGGGACCTCTGACGGTGTGTTCCCGACACCGGTCCCGCTCCTGGCCAGGTTCTCGGGGGTGTCAGGCTCGGACTCTGGTGGTTTGCGGCTGGACTTGTCCGTCTGGCCTGTCTTGCTGTCTCAGTGACCCCAGAGGTGAGGGTCTGACAGATGTGTATCCACTTCGTGTAGCTGGTCTCAAGCGACAAGCTGAAGCCAGACCCACAGGCCAGCCTGTCAAGCTGGGGGTGTGGGCAGGGGCTGCAGGAAGCCCCTCGCCCAGAGGCGCAGACAAGCATCGGCCCACTGAGCTGGTTCCCCATGACTGCTGCGCAGAATACCATGAGCCGGGCAGCTTAAAGCAAGAGAAGCTTAATCTCACAGCTCTGGAGACCAGAGGTCAGATCAAGGTGCTGGGAGGGTGGCCCCCTCTGGAGGCTTTCAGGGAGGGTCCCTCCCGCCTCCTCCAGCTTCTGGTGGCCCCAGGCATCACCCCGACCTCTGCCTCCATCTTCTGGTGGCCTCTCCTTCCTGTTTCTCTTCTTGTAAGGACACCAGCCCTGTTGAGTCAGGGCCCACCCCATTCCAGTATGACATCATTGGACGTGATTCCATCTGTAGAGACCCTGTTTCCAAATAAGGGCATCTTCACAGGTTCCAGACATTGGACTCGAACATACCTTTTTGAAAGTGAAAGTGAAGTCACTCAGTCGTGTCCATCTCTTTGCGATCTCATGGACTGTACCTGCCAGGCTCCTCCGTCCATGGGATTTTCCAGGCAAGATTACTGGCATGGTTTGCCATTTCCTTATCCAGGGGATCTTTCCAACTCAGGGATCAAACCCAGGTCTCCTGCTTTGCAGGCAGACTCTTTACCATCAGAGCCACAAGGGAAGCTGTTTTTGGGGGTCACAATTCAACTCATAATGACCATGCAGCTTCTTTCATTTTTTTATTAGGTGTCATCAGCTTCCCTGGTGGCTCATATGGTAAAGAATCCACCTGCAATGCAGGAGACTCAGGTTCGATCCCTGGGTTGGGAAGATCTCCTGGAGAAGGAAATGGCTGTCTGCTCCAGTATTCTTGCCTGGAGAATCCCAAGGACAGAGGAGCCTATAGTCCATGGAGTCATCAGTAAGCTCTGAGGATATTTCACATGAAAAACTGGGCCTGTGTCCTCTTCCTGCATGAGACCTGGCAAAGTGGAACCCAGAGGAAGCTGTTCTCTCTTGATGAGGCAGGCTTCATGCCCCCCCACTGAGCCCCCGAGCCCCACTCCTGCCTGGTGCTGTAGACATAGAGACTGGGACCCTTGATTTGGCCAGTGTTTCTCAACTAGGAGTGATTTTGCCTTGGAGACATTTGGCAATGTCCGAGGACATTCTTGGCTCTCACAACTGGAAGATGCCTAGCTCCCGTGGGTAGAGGCCAGGGATGCTGCTAAACATCCTGCAATTCACAGGATGGCCCCTCTGACAAAGAAGTTCCCACCTCCGAATGTCAGCGATGCCCAGGTTGGGAAATCTTCAACACTTTCATCTTGGTTCGTGGCTGCCCTGTTAAAGACTACATTTCCCAGCTTCCTTTGTGAAAGATGTGGCCACGTGACAACATTCTAACCAATGGGGTGTCAGCATAAGGGCTCTAGGCATCCTCCAGTTGAGCATGCCCTGTGATTGGCAGATGAGGCCCTCACACCCCCACTGAGTGGACCAGGGATGTGATGGCAATGGCTGGCACTAGAGCAGCCAACTGAGACCTCGAGGTGGGAGCTGCTTGCTGGGAATGGCCAAGGAAAGGTGGAAGGCACCAGGATCCTTCACCCCCATCAGGCCACCGTGCTGGTCCTGCCCAGACTTCTGCGTGCGTCACCTGTACCCTGACTTACTCCCGGCCAGTCCCGTTCCCTCCTGTGACGAATTACTAGTTTAAATCAGAGCTTTTCTGGGAAGGAAAAACTCAAGAAGAAAACATAGCAGATCTTGCTGAATCCGAGCCTGCAGTGTCCAGGCTCCAACACAAACATTCCAGCGCTCTGGGCAGTGGCGAGGATAGCTGGGCCTGCCCCCCGCCTTCTAGAAATACTTGGGAATCAGGGTCAACACAGGGGGCTGGAGCGGCTTCACACGGTCAGGGTGGTGTGAGCATTTCTTAGCTTGTTTTCCCAAACATGTCAAGGGCTCTTCATTTTCCAATCTGAGAAAAATCAAAGCCAAACAAAACAGCAATCTCTCTGAACCCCCTCCAGCTGTGGAGCGAGTATCCGCTACGGTCAGATTCACAAATCGTGGGCATGACATTGCTTTCATTTGTTTAACTTTTCCCATCAGGCACGTTCCCCAGATTCTAGAAGGGGACAACGCCATAAGAGGTGTCAGGCCTCAGGATGGAAGGAGAGGACCCTCAGTGAACACGGAGATGCTGGCCCAGCAGGGTGCGTGGATGCCCCTGGGCGTGGCCTGCTCATTCCCCTCGCCCACGAGAGCGGGCGGCATCCGAGGCGCCTGTCACATCTGGTCACCATTAGGGATGGGATTTGAGCCTTTCTCTCGCCCCCTATGAACCTCGCACATGTTTGGTGCTCAGAGAATGAGAGGCAGGAAAGCAGAGGGAAAGATGGGGCTTTAATAGAGAAGTCAGGCTCTCTGGGCTGGGACCATCTCAACTAGGAAGCAGGAACCAAAGGGCCTTCCTTGTGGAGGGGTCTGCAGACATCCCGTTCATTCCTTCATTCGTCCTTCATTCAGAACTAATTTTGTGTTGCAGGATGGGGGAGTCGAGGGGTACTGGGGAAATGAACACATTTTCAATAGGTTCCCATATTTTTCTACATTTGCTTCTTTGTGTCTCCCTTCTCTAAAAGGATGGTATTTTAAAAAATTAAAGCAAATTTAATCTCCCCCCCACTGCTTGGGGTGGGGGAGAGAAGGCCCCCACATGGATCCAGGGCCCCCACAGTGGGGAGGGGGGTGTTTCTCTTGAAGCGGGTGGTGACCACAGAGGCGTCCACCGTGGGCAGTGAGGCCAGAGGGGGTAGGGGCCTGAGCCCGAGCCCCGGTCTGCCCCATACTCTGGGGGACTGAGGCTGCCACGTGTGCCCCCAGAAGCCTCCGTTTTCTCATCTGTCTGCAAAGCGGGGGAGTTGGTAGCACCCAACTCCCAGAGGTCCCGTGAGAGTGAAGGAAAATGAGAGGCTTCAAATCTGCTGATGGCCCTGACTCCCCGGAGGGCTCCAGAGAACCCTGGATGGAGGACCTGGGGCGGGGGGCATGCCTGGCCCCAGCGGGAGGCCCCGGGCCAAGTCCAGGGTCGTGCTGCAGAGCCGGGAGCCTCCTGGCTGAGGTGGGGCAATGGCGGAGGCCTCCCCTCTGCTGTCAAGGCCAGGGACAGAAGCCCCTTCTCAGGGAGCCCCACATCGCTCGGCCCCGCCAGTAACCAGGGACCAGGCACCTCCCTACGAAGGCAGCCTGGAGCCCACAGGAGCAGGCAGGAAGGTGATCTCCCTGTGTCCCCTGGGGTCCAGCCTGGGGCCTGGCACAGAGGTACTCCATGTTGAAAACAGTCAGAGTCCCCCTAGGATGGACTGTATGTTCAGAAAAAGCAGTGAGCTTCCCGTTGCCCAGGGTGTGCAAGCAGAGGCTGGGGACAGGCCTGAAGGGCCACTGCAAAGTGGGCTCGTTCAGCTGGGATAAGAGTGATCATCATGATGATAATGTCAATTAAATGTACTCAGAGCTCGCTAAGCCCCAGCAACGGTAAAATCTTTGTTCTCTTTTGTTAGAAAAAATTTTTTTTTAATTTGCTGCAGTAACTGAAGCTCTCGGAACGAGTTAAACAATACAGAGATATATAAAGAAAAATCCAACATCAGCCCTCCTCCGAGGCCTCTTTCCCGCCCACAAGCCAGGTACCTGGGCTGACAGCGAAGGTGTCATCCTTCCAGGCATCCGACAAAGAGGATCCCTCTCCATCCTTCAAATGCTCTGAGGAGGCTCAGGGAGGGGAAGCCGTTCGTCCAAAGGCTGCTAGCTGCTTAGAGGTTCCAGACCAAGCAGGTTTAAGTTGCCTCTTCAGCCCAGAGGCCCCCAGCTCAGCCTGGCTCTCCTCTCCTCTTCTCCTGGGAGCCCGGCCCGCGGGAGACACAGAGCCTCCCCTGGGATGGCCTGAGACTCCTGGGCCAGCTCATTCCAACCAGAACTGACCGGTCCTTGAGCCCACGGCCCAGCCCCCACCTTCCAACTTGAATTTGGCAGGACTGACTTTTTTTTTCTAAGTGACGAAAATATGATAACACATTTACAGGAGACTTCCCTGATAGCTCAGTTGGTAAAGAATCTGCCTGCAACGCAGGAGACCCTGGTTCTATTCCTAGGTTGGGAAGATCCCCTGGAGAAGGGATAGGCTGCCCAGTTCAGTATTCTTGGGCTTCCCTTGTGGCTCAGCTGGTAAAGAATCCACATGCAATGTGGGAGACCTGGATTCGATCCCTGGGTTGGGAAGATGCCCTGGAGAAGGGAAAGGCTACCCATTCCAGTATTCAGGCCTGGAGAAGTCCATGGGGTCGCAAAGAGTCAGACACGACTGAACAACTTGTTCACTTTCACTTGGAAAATACAGAACAAAGTTACATATAGTTCCACTATATATTACAATTAAATTCTTAGTTGGAGTTTCAATATCAAACTCTCAGAAATTAATAGAATAAATGTACAGAGAAGTAGAAGAATATAGTAGACCTGAAAAGCATCGTGAAACAATTTGACATAATTAAGATTTATACCATTTTCACACAACAGTAGGATACCAATTCATGTTCCCATAGACTAAACCAGGAGACACTAGAACATATCTGGAAACGTAAGACCAGGTGCAGAAATTTCATGGTCTAAAGGTATTGAAATCATAACGCAGCTTTTCTCTTATTACTGTGCAATTCCGAAATCAAAAGATATTTGAAAATAACCCACATATTTTCGAGCGCAGTGTGTTATTTACCAAGAGAGAACTCTGACTTAGCCATCAAGAAAGCCTCAATAAAGTTAGACTGGATAAAACACAGAGGGTAACTGTAGAGAAGGAAGCATTCAAATGAGAAATTAATATCAAAGATACTTTAAAAACTCCCATGCATCTGGAAATGAAATGTCTGCTTTTAAATGAGGGCTAAGAAGCCGTAACAAGGAAGGCATTCTGATCTCCTTCTGTCAGACTCTCCCAGCTCCGACAAGGCCCTCCTAGTGCCCAGGAAGCCCAGAGTCCCATCCCTCAACTCAGAGCTGGGGACACGAGGCTCAGGAAGGACAGGGGACTTGTCACACCACATGAGGACCACATTCCTTGTGTTTAATCCGATAATTTACAAAGTTCCATTGTGACTACTGCACGCGTCCATTCATTTCCAAACACCCACAGAGTGTGTATTCACTTCCCATTGCTGCTATAACAAATGATCGAAAACTTAGGAGCTTGTAACAACAAACTGATTATTGCACAGCTCTGGCGTCCAGAAGAATGAAGTGCCTGGCAGTGCTGGTTACCTCTGGAGCCTCTGGGGAGAATCGTGTTTCCTCGTCTCCTCCTGCTTCTGCATCTCTGAGCTCGTGGCCCTCCTCCCATCCCTCTGCCTCCGTGATCACCTCTCTCACTTAGAAGGACCCTCGTGATGATGTGACAATGTGTAGGGATTGTTCAGATAATATAGGATAATCCCTCATCTCCCTAATTTAATTAAGTCCCTAACTTAATCTCATCAGCAAAATCCCTTTTGGTCACTTAGCCACAGGCTCTGGAGAGGAGGGTGTGGATGCTTTTGAGTGTTATTTTGCCTACTTGCACAGTAATTCTCAAAGGAGGCAGGACAGGGTTGTGTACAGCAAATCAGCTAGGATGCGTTCCGTGACACATTATGGAACCCTCCTCCCAAAGGGCCTTAGACAGTGAGGCTACTTAGCGTCTCCATTGGCAGGAAGCCTGACCAAAGGCTGGCTCCAGGGTGGGTTCATTTGGAGGCTCAAGAACAACAGCATTAGGGATACGGTGTCTTTCCCCCCGTGACTGTTGGCATCATCTCCTCCTGGCCCCAAGAGAGCGGCTGCGGCTGCAGCTCCAGGTGTCACGTCATCACACATCCATGACCAAACAGGAAGGAAGGCAGTGAGTCTTCTGGTATGTTTCTTGCCTGTCATCAGGGAGGTCTCAGGGGCTGAGGCCGGGTCATGTGACCTCTCTGCAGCCATTGGGGAAGAGCGTCCGTCTTTCCTGGACACATCACTGCTCCTCCACCAAAACGAATCAGGTATGCAGGTGCCTTCATTATCTACGCTGCATGACAAAGCACCACGAATTTACCAGCTAAGGGCAACACACATTTACTATCTCAGGTTCCACGGGCCAAGAGTCAGGTGCAGGCCAGCAGACTCCTTGCTCATGGTGCGGAGGCTGAAATTACAGCGTCAGCTGAGACCAGGTTCTCACCCGAGGCCAGGGACGCCCCGCGTGCCAGGCTCCCCCAGCTGTCGAGAGTTCAGTTTCCAGAGGCTGAGCGGCCAAGGTGAGTTTTCTTGCGGTTTTCCAGGGACCACTCAGCCCCTGAAGGCCACACTCACCCAGGGACTGCCTCTGGCATCGCTGCTGCTTCTGTGTGGCCAGCAGGGGAGCCCCTCTGATGCGTCAAAGGCTTCACTTGATCGGGTCAGGCCCAGACAGGATAATCTCCCTTAAGAGGATGAGATGGCTGGATGGCGGCATCAGCGATTCAACGGACATAAACTTGGGCAAACTCAGGGAGATGGTGAGGGACAGGGCGGCCTGGTGTGCTTCCATGGCATGGAGAAGAGTCAGGCACGACTCGGGAGACTGAAAAACAGCAAGCTGAGAGCCAGCTGGTTAGGAGCCTGGATGAGGCAGCGATGCCCACCCCGTTCACACAGGAGGAGGCGCGCCCCCTGGCCTGGGCCACTGGGGCCACCGGAGCATCCTGCTGCCTCACCCTCCAGTCTGAGCTGGGCCCCTCCTCCTTCCAGAGTCCTCCCTGAGCCCCCGGCAGGTCCCTGGAGGTCGGGGGCCTGTGCCCCGAGCCCTCAGCTGGGCCTGGGGGGTGCTGTGGTCTCTCCGTGGGCGCTGTCCACACTCAGCAAAGAGCGGGTGCCCAGGAGACGCCCGCTGGATGAATGCAGAGCCCCCAGAGTACTGGGAAGACCTTGAAGCCCAGAAAAAGTGATGGGGGCTGGGCCTAGGATTCTGGCCCCGGTCTCAGGGGGGCTGGTTTGAGGATAGGATCGTGCCAGGCCCTCAGAGCTCCCCACTTTAGGCCTCTGCTTCAGAGAGCCCTTCCGAGGCCCCCCCAATAACCGAGGCCAGCAGCCAGGGAGGCACTGGTGAGCGGATAGCAGGCAGTGCAGAGACAGCAGGACAGGGGACCACAGGCCCTGGGCTCGCGCCCACACGTGATCTGGAGCAACCTGGCCTCCACCCTCCTCTGCAGGACGGGACACCACCCAGCACACACTGTGATGGGGACGCGAGGAGGGTGAGGGGGCCCATCACCCAGGGACTGTTCAGGACAGGACCTGGCTGAAGGATGGGGACTCACGAGCGCTCATGGGCAGAGGCCGAGGAACAGGAGGGGGCAGAGGGGAAGCTGCAGGGTGACGCACCCCCAGGAACTGACCCCCGGAGGTCCCAGGGGGCCCTGTGGCTGCCGTGGGCCATGGACCCCCGTGCGGGATTCCGAGGAGCCCCCTCTGGTGCTGAGGGGGCGTGGCGCTGTGCCTTGCTCAGGTGGGTGACAGGCAGGGGGGGGTGCTCCAGGCCCAGGGAATGGCAGCAGAGATGGGCGCTGCTGGGGCACCCAGGGCCAAGAACCTGCTCGGCTGCCGTGGAGGGTGGGGGGCTCCGTCGTCCCCATTCAGGGGGTCGGACAGGGACACTCACACGGCGATGCCTGGTCAGCTCGAGCCCAGAGTCCAGGTCAAGGCCAGGCTACGGAGGGTCCCAATCGCCAGGCTCAGGCATCTGGGCAGCGGCAAGGCCCAGGACGGAGGACGGGTCAGCCCAGAGCGGCCTGCAGAGGGGAGCCCCGGGAGGGCCCCCGTGTGATGGGTGAATGGGAGCTTGAGCCCCAGCAGGCCCCCGGGCTGAGCGAGGTGCACAGCAGGTGTGCCACGAGCATGCTGACTCGCAGCTTGAATCCATTACACTCCCTGCAAGTCCAAGACGGTCCCCAAAGCCGCTCTTCCCCCAGAGGGCCCCGCGCCAGCCCTGGAGGAGCTCAGCAGTGCCAAGTCCATCACTGTGATCGATATCGCAGTGAAGTTGGTGCACGCAGATCCGGCTGCATTCTGACAAGACAAAGCGGTTCTGGAATTCTTCGGGGAGGGGCGGGGAGAAGAAGCAAGCTGCATCTTTTCCCCTGTCTCAGCTTTAAAAATTAAATTACAAATAAAGTTGGGGACACAATATCTTCAGACCAGTCGAGGACACACCAAGTCTTGGGGTCTGAGACTGGAATGCCGGGCTGGCCCTCCCCCGGCCCCGCACCAGCCAGCTGAGTGCAAGGGCCCTTCCCCCTCCCTGCAGCCACCAGCTGAGGGCAAAGACCGCAGACACAGCAAAACTCCCAGGGGCTGGAGGCCCAGCTGGGCAGGAGCCGACACGGACCTTAGAACCGTCCAGTCAATAACCCTGCTTTACAGATGGGAAAACTGAGGCCATGGGAGGCAGGAGGTTCTCGGGCTGCCAGACAGAACGTGAGGAGATAAGCAGGAGCTTAAGTCCAGGACCTCCACAGAATGGAGACAAGAAGGGCCTACTGGTTGGGGAGGCCGGGTCTGGCTCTGGGTGAAGTGCTGCTGTGCTCGGCTGACTGCCACCCACACAGGCGACCGCACCAGCATCTGGTGTGGCTGGGGAGGATGGAGGTCACCAGGCCCTTCGGACCACCCATCCCTCCCGCACGCTTCCACCGCAAGCTGTGAGGCAGGCCTCCCCACAGACAGAGGGACAGAGACGTGGCCTGTCCGCAGGAGCCCATGGCAGAGGTGAGGTCTGATGATGGTTCGTCCCTAAGGGGCACACAGGATCCCAGTGAAGGGGGCTCCCCGCCAGCTGGGGAGAGCGGGCAGGCCTCCTGGGGAGGAATCTCGAGCCTCATGTTTTGGAGGAAGAGGAGAGCACTCAGGATAGAGGGGGCAGAGCTGCCAGCCGGGAGAAGGGCCTGTGATGGAGCCCCAAGTCCACGGCAGGCAGGGACAAACGGGCTCCCGGAGAGGCGAGGCGGTGAGGTGGAAGCCAGCCCGACGCCTGGAAGAGCTGCCCGCGCTGGGGCACCAGAGATACAGCCTGCCTGCAGCTGGGAGGGTGAGCGAGGCCACAGGCACGCGCGCATGTGTGGGTGTGCACACGTGTGCCAGCGCAGGGGGGTGTGTGTAGGCACGTGTGTGCACATGTGGACAGGCACGCCTGTGTGCTGGATGCTTGTATGTACACAAATGAAGTGTGCACACAAATTCCTGCATGTGAGCACACAGTATGTGTGTGTGACTGCATGTGTGTGGATATGTGTGTGCACACATACATGTATGAGCATAGCGTGTGTGACCTGTGCATGCGCATGTGGGTAGGTGTGCACGCATGGTGCTTGCAGGTGTATGAACGTGCATGTGTGTGCATCGTGGGCACATGGATGCTTCTGTGAAAGCACGGTCGTGTACGTGGCTGTGTGTCTGCACATTCCTGGATGCACGTGAGTGTTTGTGAAGATACAAGCCTAGGTGTGCATGGATGTGTGCACATGGATATGTATGTGTGCATGTGTGCGCAGGCATACCTGCACATTCAGGGAGGCAGCTCAAGGAGACGCGCCCCCTTCACCTGAGCTGAGGCCGCCCTAGCACAGACCTTACACAGACATCGCCGGGCTGGTGCACACCCAGATCCCTCCTCCCAGGAGCGGGCCTGGGACCCAGCGTGCCGCAGGTCACAGGGGATGAAGGTGAGGAGCGGGCCCGGGACCCAGCGTGCCGCGGGTCACAGGGGATGAAGGTGAGGAGGGGGCCGGGGACCCAGCGTGCCATGGGTCACAGGGGATGAAGGTGAGGAGCGGGCCCGGGACCCAGCGTGCCGTGGGTCACAGGGGATGAAGGTGAGGACAACCTCATAGCCCCAGCCTGCTCCACCTCCACAAAGTCGCCTCCCAAGATGCCCCCCAATGCCCCCTCCCCCACCAGCGCAGCCTGACTCCCCATAGCACCCTCCTGTCACCCGCCCGGTCCTGCCAAGCCCAGGCCCCGGGGGCAGCGACCCCCAGGACAGGCAGTCTTCCAGGGCGCAGGCGGTTTCATCTGCTCCAGGGCAGTGGGGAGCTACCTGTCAAGCCTCACGCTCAGTCTCGGGATAAGAGGCCTCTCCAGCTCCACGGTGCACAGCTGAGGCCCCGGGGCCTCCCTCCAGCGCACAGAGCAGGCCTGTATGCGGCGCCTTCCAGGCCAGGGCTCTCTACCCCGAGGACTACCTGGCCCGCTGCCGCCCCTCGCCTCTGGGCCCTGGACCCCAGGAGCGGCCCTTCCTCCTGCCTCCTCCCAGTTTGGCCAGCCGGGCGCTGTCTGCTGTCTGAATTCAGAAGGCCGGCCCAGCGTCCCCCGGGGGCCTGGGTCACTCGGCCGGCCAGACTCTCCAGAAGTTCCCAGCCTGGCCGGGCTGGAGAGCCACTGCCTGGGCGGTGGGACGTGCTGTCTGCTGTGGGGCCCCTGGAGCTCTGTGTGCTTTTCCTTCAAACCCCTCACGCTAGGCTGGCCTTGCCTGTGGACACGTGGGGTGTCGCATGGAGCAGGACTCTTGGACTCAGCCCCCAAGGTGCTTCTCGAAAGGTAAGACCCCCTCAAGGCCAGGAGGAGGCCCACATGGCGATCCAGCTGATGGCAGGGCAGACCTCTCCAAAACCTATACATGACCACCACTGTGTCCCTTCTGAGGACATGCCCACCAGGACAAAGCCCAACCCCACCCCAGGGGGCACAAGGAACAGGGGCCTCTCACTTCTAATAACTCCCCTCACTCTCCAAACACAGCTCAGAGGTCACCTCCTCCAGGAAGCCTTCCCTGATAACCCCACCCCCAGGATGGAGGAGGAGCCCCAGGGCACTGATGGCATTCACTGCACCCATCTCAGTGCGTGGCACCATCGAGCCCAGACAGCCAGCATTCAAGACAGAAGGTCTGATCCAGACAGAGACAGGGCAAGCCAAAGATGGAGGCATAGGGGTCTTCCCTGCAGAGTGCGCTCCTCAGCACCCTGACTGGTGGCACCTTTCAGGCTCCAGGACCAGAGGACCTTTCACAAGGATGGGGCCTCTACCTTCCCTGGGTCACACACGATCATGGCTTTGCTCCCCAAACTGTATAAATGCCAAGGACTGGCCCAGGAGGATTAACCTTCCTCAGCAGGTCTGCCATCTGGAGTATTTGATTTCCTGTCTGGCCGTGGCCTGACCCTGCCCCGCCCCATCAGTGGAACCATGTTAACAAGGATGTCGGTGCTCCTTGTGCGCCTCTCTGCTGAGACAGCCTGCTCTCCCGGGAAGGACTTTGAGCTTTTCCAGAGCTCAGAGCACAGAGAAGCAGCCCTCCAGCCAGGGCACAGTTCTGGGCATCATGGGGTGGGTGTGTGTGTGTGTGTCTCCGACCCCTCCCTGAGTTACCCTCCTAGTACCCGCTCCCCAGACACAAGCCCCATCCCCTCCTCCCCCCACCTGAGAATTCCCCTCCTCCCCCACCTGAGAATTCGAAGAGAGCCGCAGGCCAGCCGGGGTGTTTCTGCTCTGCTGGGAGCAACGAAATGCCTGGCCTGGGACCACGGTCCTCCTCCCCAGCCTCTATCTCCCACAGACCTCAGGAGGTGGGGACCACCACGCAACAGTGTACAACTGCAGAACAGATGCACAGGGACGTGGGGGCAGGGGTCAGCGGGGGTCACCCCCAACACCTCGCCCCTAAGCAGGAATGTGACTCCCACGCCAAACAGCCCCTCACCTGGCAATTCAGTGTGGGGCGTTTGTCAGAGGCGAAGATACTGAACATCCCCCAGCCTTTAAAAAGCAGAGCTTATGGAGCATAAGAATTCAACTTCAGGAATTGCCAACAAGGGTGCAGAGCCTGGGAGCCTGCCCAGGGCTTCCACAGGCACCGCCGTCATGATTCACGCTCCAGCAGAGGCCGGGGGTGGGGAGGCAGCTTGGCCCCCGAGCATCCCCCAGAGACGAGAGTGGGCCCTCGCAGCGAGGGCGCATCCTCGCCGCGTCGCATCCTCCGCCGGGCTGCGAGCGGCTGGCTCTCCGGTCAGGCCGCGGACCCCCCGAGCCGGCCCCGCTGCGGGCGGGCGCGCGCGTGTGCCCGGGCAGGTGAGGAGGCGGCCGTCTTAGAAAGAGCAGGGTTCTGGAACTCACCGCCCAGGCCAGCCGGCACTCGGCCCCGGCGCACAGGCTGCGGACGGCCCTGGAGGAGGCGCCCTCGCCGGGCGCGCGCGCCCCGCGCCACCGCCCCGGGCTCCTCCCCGGCGCCGCGCGGGCAGGTTCGCTGAGGCGGCCGCGGGCTCGGGCTGCCGGGCCCGCTCCCCCCGGGCCGGCGGCGCTGGCCTGCCCGCCAGGCCGCCCCCGCCCGCCCGCGCCCCGCCCCGCTGCGCAACTCTACCCAAGTTGGAAGCCGAGCCGGAGCGGCGACAGTCGCGCCGAGCGCACGGCGGCGGAGGCGGCGGCGGCGCAGCTCCTGCGAGCCGAGGCAGGCGAGGCGGCGACCGCACGGCGGAGCGCGGACCGCGTGGGGCGCCCGCGCCGGGAGCGGCAGGAGGAGGAGCCGGGGAGGACGCTCGGCGGCGCCGGCGCCCTGCCCGGGAAAGTAAAGTTGGAGCCGGAGGCAGCGCGCGGGCGCTGGGGCCCCGAGGAGCGGGGGCCCGCGCCCCGGCGCGCCGAGCCCTAGCCGGCCGGATGGGAGGCGGAGCGCCCGGGCCGCCGCCGCCGCCTGCAGCCTGCGCCCCGGCCGGGCGCCGGGGCCGCGGGGCCGCCCGGGCACGCCCGTTCGGGCGCCGAGTCGCTGCGGGCTCGCGGCCCGGGCGCTCCCCGTGAGCCGGGCCGAGGGCGGGGCCGCGCGAGGACCCCGGGACCTGCCCCCTCCCCCTCGCCGCCGCGTCGCCACTCGCTCCGGGCGCCTCCTGCTCTGCACTTACGCGTGCGGCGGCGGCGGCGGCGGCGGCTGGGAGCCGGGCAGCCACGCTCTCCGGCGCGCCGCTCGCCAGCCGGGCCGCCACGGCCGAGGGTCGGCTGCGGGGCGCCGCGGTCCCCAGCGGGCGCGCCCTAGGCGCAGGCGGCGATGCGGGCTCCGACCCGGGCTGGGGGGCGCCCGAGCTGCCGCGGCTGCGCCCCGGCTCCAGGCGGGACCGCGTAGCTTGCGGGAGGACCATGGCGTCCCCGGCGCTGGCGGCGGCGCTGGCGGCGGCGGCGGCAGCGGCGGGCCCCAACGCGAGCGGCGCCGGCGACGGGGGCAGCGGCAGGGTCGCCAACGGCTCGGGGGCCCCCTGGGGACCGCCGCCGGGCCAGTACTCGGCGGGCGCCGTGGCGGGGCTGGCGGCAGTGGTGGGCTTCCTCATCGTCTTCACCGTGGTGGGCAACGTGCTGGTGGTGATCGCCGTGCTGACCAGCCGCGCGCTGCGTGCGCCGCAGAACCTCTTCCTGGTGTCGCTGGCCTCCGCTGACATCCTGGTGGCCACACTGGTCATGCCCTTCTCGCTGGCCAACGAGCTCATGGCCTACTGGTACTTCGGGCAGGTGTGGTGCGGCGTGTACCTGGCGCTAGACGTCCTCTTCTGCACCTCGTCCATCGTGCACCTGTGCGCCATCAGCCTGGACCGCTACTGGTCCGTGACCCAGGCCGTCGAGTACAACCTGAAGCGCACGCCGCGCCGCGTCAAGGCCACCATCGTGGCCGTGTGGCTCATCTCGGCCGTCATCTCCTTCCCGCCGCTAGTCTCGCTCTACCGCCGGCCCGACGGCGCCGCCTACCCGCAGTGTGGCCTCAACGACGAGACCTGGTACATCCTGTCCTCCTGCATCGGCTCCTTCTTCGCTCCCTGCCTCATCATGGGCCTGGTCTACGCGCGCATCTACCGGGTGGCCAAGCTGCGTACGCGCACGCTCAGCGAGAAGCGCGAGCCCGCGGGCCCCGACGGCGCGTCCCCGACCACGGAGAACGGGCTGGGCGCCGGCGAGAACGGGCACTGCGTGCCCGCGCGCCGCCCGCGCGCCGACCTGGAGCCCGAGGACAGCAGCGCGGCGGCCGAGAGACGGCGGCGCCGGGGCGCGCTGCGGCGGGGCGGGCGGCGGCGTGGGGCTGGCGAGGGGGCCGCGGACGCCGAGGGCACAGGCCCCGGGACAGTGACGGCCGAGCCGGGCGCGCTGGCCGCCGCGAGGTCCCCGGGCCCCGGCGGGCGCCTGTCCCGCGCCAGCTCGCGCTCCGTCGAGTTCTTCCTGTCTCGCCGGCGCCGGGCGCGCAGCAGCGTGTGCCGCCGCAAGGTGGCCCAGGCGCGTGAGAAGCGCTTCACCTTCGTGCTGGCGGTGGTCATGGGCGTGTTCGTGCTCTGCTGGTTCCCCTTCTTCTTCACCTACAGCCTGTATGGCATCTGCCGCGAGGCCTGCCAGGTGCCCGGCCCGCTCTTCAAGTTCTTCTTCTGGATCGGCTACTGCAACAGCTCGCTCAACCCGGTCATCTACACCGTCTTCAACCAGGACTTCCGGCGCTCTTTCAAGCACATCCTCTTCCGACGGAGGAGAAGGGGCTTCAGGCAGTGACCCGCGCGCCCTGCCCCAGTGTGGACACCCTGGACAGCTCCTGGCGGAGGCAGGCAAAGCCGGCCTCCCTGGGACCCAAGGATGGATTGGCCTTCGGGGTGCAGGGGTGGGTACACAGCGTACAGCGAGAGCCCAGAGACTGCAGGGCCCCCGGGGAGGGGGGAAGGAGAGAGGGGAGACCCCTCTGCCTTCTTCTCTCAGCAAGGGGCTGCTTCTGGGGCTCTAGGCCTGGCTCCGGCTCCCCGGAGGGGCCCCCGCCCAGGTGTGGGAGTGGGGCCGGGTGGTAGACCCCAGTGGCGCTTGTTTATCCTCCCAAATTGACGAGAAAGGAGCCTGCCCCGCCCCCAACACATGCCACCCTACCCCCCTCTCCACCTCTGAGCAAGGGCTGACCTCCCAGGACCTCCGTGGGTGGCTTTCCAGGGGTGGGGGTGGGGGATGAAGCAAGGCCCCGGCAATCTTTGGTTACCCAAAGTATTTAAATGTTTGCCAAAAACGACTGACAGCCAAAACAACCAAACTCTTTTTCTAAATAAACCTTTGTAATCTAAGTGGTGGGTGCCATAGTCAGTCCTTCAGCCCTGGGGGTGGGGGGCCTTCCAGACCCTCACCCTACCCGATCCCCCCACCTCCCACCTTCTCTTGCATCAGGTGGTGGGGGGGGGTGTTTGTTTAAAGGTAACTTGTCTTACAGATGTCCAAAGCATATGCTCAAAATGGTTGTGTTGTTACTGGCCCAGAGACCAGGGAAATCAAGAGACCCCAGATTAACTGCAAATACAGATGCTGGAGGGCTGTTCTCCATCCATACCCATCCCTCTCTGAATCTAGGCTTCCCCCAGTGCAGCCAGCCTCAACCCCTTGCCCAGCCCTCACCAGCCCCCAGGGAGTCCGGGCCCACACACGCTAAGGCTTGAGGAGAGGTGGCTAGAAGAGAGGAAAGGATCAGAGAGGGTCTCCCCCTCCGGCTCCTCCAGCCCTCCGCACAGAGCCTGGGAGCGCCAGGGATAGCTGTGGGAGAGGGACACAAGCCCGACCTCTGAGACACACGGATGCCCGTGCACACACACACACACACACAAGCAAGCTCAGTGAGCAGGCAGGGCTCAGTGCCAGGGGTCCCTGCTCTGCCCACCCATCCCTCCCGCCCCACTCTGTGCCCCTCCTGGCCTTCCTGTATATCCCCTCCCCTGCCTGGCCCTTGCTTGCCAGCCCAGCCCTCCTGGATCACCGCCCACCTGCCTTTGGCCTGGGATGGCTGTCTCGGGGAGGGGTCAGCCCTGGGTCCTGCTTTTTCAAGTCCCCTTCCCCTGAATCTGGAGCCAGAGCAGGGCCCTTTCCTGGTCCCACATGCCAGGGCGGACCCTGTGGGGAAACTCTGCAGCTACCTGGACTCATCACCCCAATTCACAGGCCCTCAGAATACCCCACTAGGAAGAGCTTTCCTGGACTGGGGTCACAGTTGGCAGAGGGGCGCAGGAAATGGCTGGCCAAGGCTGGCGGCAACCTCCCTAACCTCCACATCACCCAGGCCTGGACAGGGGGTCCATGTTGTAGGCCCAGCTCTCACCAGGACTGCCGAGCGAGCTCTGCCCTCTCTGAGCCTCATCACCGCCAACCCCCCCCCCCACCCCCGACCCGCCCACGTCAAGTGGGGCAGGGCTGAAAACTCAGGCCTGTTGTCTGGGGGCCAACTTACCGGCTGAATGGGGGCGCGGGCGGCTCGAGCAGGGACCTTCCCTTGGAGACAGCCTGACCGACCCAGGTATTGCCTCCCCAGTGCAATGGAGTGATACCACAACCTCCCTCCACTCCTGGAGGGTGAACCCCAAGACTCCAGCAGGAGCACGTAGCCAGGACACACCCCACGGAAGAGTGTCGGCAAATTCTTCCCCTCTCCCTTCCCTCATCCTGAGAATTGCACCTTCCAGGGCTGTGGCTAGGAACGCAGGCACCCAGTGCTTAATACCCCATTCAGCCAACAGATGTTCACCACTTGATCGTAATTGCTGCCTGGAGAGGCTTTCTTTTCAGCTGGATAAACAGAGACAGAACCTGGCTGCTCACCCCGCCTGCCGTAGGGAAACGGCCAGTTGCCCTGCTCCGGGTCTCCGGCTCCATCAATGAAGCTGGGGTGCTGACACCCCTCGAGGGTGCCCGAGGGTGCCCGCATGGTCCAGGAGCCAGCCCGCAGGGAGGGAGGTTTCTCTGCGGTGCAGAGGCGAGCCTGTGCACTGCGCATGGTCATGAAAGCCAAGATGCCCTGAGGTGCTTGCCTCTCTCTGGGCACCTTGGTGTCTGCTCCATGGCACCATCAGTGTCCACCCCTGTCTGGGGCTGAGGAAACGCAGGCCCAGAGCTGACCATCTGGGCCAAGACCCACAGAGGAGGCGGAGGGCAGAGCCCGCCACGAGCCCGGAAACGTGCGGGTCAGGAGATCTCTGCCCTCAGCACCCCAGCTCCGGTCCCGTGAGCAGGGGCGACCCCTGGGCTTTGCTGCTGGAGAAGTATGGCCCTCAGCCACCTTCCTGCCCCCAGCTTCCTTCCCCTTGGCTCTCCCAAGGCTTCAGGCAAAATTAAAAGAAACACCCACCAGCAGGTTCAAGGAGAGCAGGATACGGGATGGGGGTCAGCTTCGGTGCTGTCCTCGGCAGAGCCCACCACTGATGTGGTTAGTTCTCAGAGACAAACATAGACGTACATTCATTTAAATAATTCATTCCTGTATTTTAATTCAATTGCTGAGTTTGTAGAAGGCGGCGGGGGTGGGGCGGGGAGAAGAATCATCCAAATATTCCCTTACAGCTCAGTATGGAGTTAAAAAAAAAATCGCTTGGAGCAGGCAGGATTGTTCACACTTCAGAAGAGCAGCTCCAGTCTTTGAGTCCTGCCCCCAGCTCTGGGGGTGGGGGCTGAGGGCTGGGAGAAGACTCGTTGCCGGGGCGCTCGCTGGCGAGGAAGCGGTCCTTCCCGGGCGTGCTGGCAGCCGGCTGTATTTTTATATCACATCCGTCGGCAGGGCTCAAATATTCCAGTGCAGCCTGGGATCAAAACAGCCGGCGCCTGCAGGCCCGTCTTGAGTCTGCTTGGCCAGCTGCGGTGCTTTGCGGAGCAGAACCCGTGACTCCGGTCCCGGCAACCCCCCGCAGCCCCCCACCACATGTGCCGAGTGGGGCGGGGGCAGGAGGCACGCTGGCTGGAGATGCCTTGCGCTTGGGGGGCTGGAAGGGCATGATTCTGTGTTACTAGAAGCCCGGCTCATCGGAGCTGAGAAACAGGTGAGTTATAGGGGAGACTCAGGTGAGAGTGTCCCACCGTGAGGACCCCCAATTTTCCGTTCTGGGTTTCTGCCTTGAGCGCTGCCAGGAGACCTCAGCATGCCCCGCCACTCCGCTGCTCCCCCCCGCCCCCCCCCCCCCACCCCGCTTCCACGTGACTGAAGGTCAGGCTCCCATTCAAACTGCTGGACTCTTGAGATCATCAAGGGCATCTGGGTAAGGGGACAAGGGGGTGGGCTTCCCTGGTGGCTCAGCTGGTAAAGAATCCACCTGCAGAGTGGGAGACCCGGGTTCGATCCCTGGGTTGGAAAGGTCCCCTGGAGAAGGGAGTGGCAACCCACTCTAGTATTCTTTCCTGGAGAATCCCATGGACAGAGGAGCCTGGCAGGCTGCAGTCCTTGGGGTTGCAAAGAGTCGGACACGACTGAGAGACTGAACATGCAAGGGACGAGGAGGCTGAGGGTAGAAGCATCTGGTTTGCCTGAGAGGGACCCCGGCAGGCACCCTAACTCCGCTCTCTGCGTGACCCCACCCCATCTCGCACCATCAGTAAACAGGGCATATCTTCTCTTGCGTCGGTGCAGGTGGGAACCGTGCATAGGAGAGGACTGGTGACCTCCAGGCGGGGCACAGCGCCCCTGAGATCTGCCCAGGGAGCAGCTGCCAACCATGGGCCAGGGAAAAGCCCTGGGGACCCGAGGCTTTTCTTCCCAACAGAAGGATTTACGGCCCCTCCCAGGAAAAGTCTCGGGCACAATGGGACATCCTATCAAGCTAAGGGATGGTCATGCGGGGCAGAGAGGGAGCGCTGGCCCAGAAAGCCCTGCTTAAGGGCATCTGCTATCCTGGCTGAGCACACAGTGTGCCCAAGTTGCCTGGCAGCAAAGGAGAGAAGGGAAACAGGACGCATACCTGCTGTCTGATGCTGAGGCCGCTGGGCCGGCCACCGCAAGCCCACCCGCCATCCCGCCATGCTGGTGCCGTGCCTCAGGCCTCAGGTGTCTGTCTCCAGGGGTAGGGGCCTCGGGGGCCACACAGGGAAGCCTGGAGGGGCATTCTTGCCATAGTCCCTGTGGGGATGGGTGGGAGGGAATGCCAACTCCCACCCCACTGGTGCATCAGACAAGGCCGTCTCCAGGTCATCCCAGCAGACCCCGAGCCTGAGCCTCCCTGGGCCCGGCCCTGGCTCTTGGGACCCCTGGTTTGGAGTGGTGAGGGCTGAGGAGCAGGGCAGTCATGGGGTTGGGGGGCGCCGCCTGCGTCCGAGACTGCCACCACCTCACTCCGGGGCCAGAGCGAGCCTTAGGGGTGGCAGAGCCAATGTGGTCCAAGCCGCTTCTCCTGGACCGCCGCCCCATCGGGGCCTGGCTCTGCTGCCTCTCACCCCGCCCTGCACCCCTGCCAGGAGTGCCTTTCCTGTCTTCCCTGAGCCCCTCTCATAGACTCCCTGCGAGACCCAGACCAGCCTTCGCTTCCAGAAAGTCTTCAGGAGCCTCCTACCACCCACTACCTCCCCAGCTGCAAGACCCCAAGGCTGGCCAGGCGCAGAGCCCAGCGGGGCCTGGGGGTGGGGCATGGACAGCCCGTCGTCCTGGCCAGGGGGCCGGCCAGCAGGCCTCCCGTGTGGAGGCAAGGCTGTCCTCCCTGTCCCCCGAAGACACCGCCGAGGAGCATCCCTGGACGCCAAACACGAGAGCCTCCTGGGGCACGTCCACCACGCTGCCGGGACACTGTCCCACGGGCGGTGCCGGCAGCCCCAAAGTGGGAGCCCCACACCTGCCCACCACGCTGCCGGGACACCGTCCCACGGGCGGTGCCGGCAGCCCCAAAGTGGGAGCCCCACACCTGCCCACCACGCTGCCGGGACACCGTCCCACGGGCGGTGCCGGCAGCCCCAAAGTGGGAGCCCCACACCTGCCCTCAGGCCTTTGGGGAGAGACTTCACACAGCAAAGGCAGGTGAGCTGGCTGCAGCTCGGGCAGGGCTGTGGGGCCGCGGGGCACCCACAGCTGCACGTGCAGGCCTGCTACTGAAGCCGTCCGTTCAAATACGGCTGGTCGTGTCCCCCTCCCCACTTTACAGAGGGGCCCAGAGAGGGACGTCATGACAGATAACCACGCAGAGCAGGCGTGACGGTGAGCCCCTGGCCAGCGTTTGCTGCCTGCGCTCTGCTTGACGGCTTTGGGCCGGCATTCTGTATGACTGATTCTGCCAGGAGGTGGGGTGCGTGATAAGCCGCTTCAGTCGTGTCCGACTCTCTGCAACCCCATGGACTGTGGCCTGCCAGGCTCCTCTGTCCATGGAGATTCTCTAGGCAAGAATACTGGAGTGGGTTTCCATGTCCTTCTCCAGGGGATCTTCCCGACCCAGGGATCAAACCCGTGTCTCCTATGGCTCCTGCATTCCAGATGGATTCTTTACTGCTGAGTCACCAGGGAAGCGTGGGGTGGATGGTCCCATTTTACAGACGAGAAAACTGACCTCCATAGAGGGAATGCCATGCAAGATGATGCCTTGAAGCCAGACACTGGGCTCTTCACATTAATCCTGCCGCCCTTGTTGAATCCCCCATAAGCCCTCTGCATAGATGTGAATTAGCCTCGTTTCATGGAAGAGAAACCCGAGTCTTGCATGTTCTGCACACAGAACCCACCTTTGAGCTGTTTCCCATCCATTTCCACTGGGAACAACTCTGAGATTAGACGTTAGGTCAAGAGGATCCAGCCGGGCCCCGGAATCACAGACCTTCCTTACCTGTGATGCGATCTGCCCTTTGAAACCTCGGTTGCCCCCAAAAACCTCCGCATCCCAGGCTCTTTGTGATGTGAATGAGGGGCCGGCTTTGTTTTTATTCCTTCGTCTCAGAAACGATTCTGAATAATGAAGCCACTTTTAGAGATCACCCCACCCAGGATATAAAAAATGCCAAAACGTTTGTGTTGAAAAATAATCCAGTTACCCGTTTCCTAGAGTGTGCTGCCATCGCAAATCGAATTGAAAGCAAAATCGGTCCTCTTTTAATTGGTTCAAATGAAGCTGTTATTCAAAATCCGATTGTTGCTGTTGCTGCTTCCTCGAGGATTCAAGTAGGAGGCAAAACAATGGAGCGGTTCTCTCGCGCTGGGCATCACTCTGTAGTCAGCAGGGCCCAGCTGCCCCGAGCCCGGGGCCTCGCGGCTGGGGTGGGACTTGCCCGTCTCAGCCCTGGGTAGCTGCAGATGTGCCTGGAGCCCAGTCGTGGGACCCCTGGCATGGGGGAGGTGTCCCCTGGCCACTCAGGCTGGGCACACAGTGTGATGTCAGCTTCCCGAGGCCCCGACTGGGCTTGGAATCTGACTGAGCTGTGTGATCCCTGAGCCTCAGTTTCCTCCTCTGGAAAGTGGGTACAAGTCACAGGGTCCCCTCCTCTCACCTGCCATGGCTTCTGCAGGGAATCAGCAAGGACCCGGAGACCCCAGTGGCAACTGTACCACGCGGGAGTTGAGAGCCTGCCGGGCATTTCCCTTGGGCAGGCCTGGCCCCACTTTAGGCCCAGAGTCCTTCCCCACTGGGCTCTGGGGGCTGGCCATCGGGGGAGGCGAGGGGTTTCTGAAGCTCCAAGCACAGGGCTAGGGGGTGTCAGGTTCACGAGTACCCCCCTCCAGGGGCGGGACCAGCCCCTTGGTGGCACAGAGGGGTCCCAGGATGGCAGGGGCTCTGGCCCTGTTGCAGGACAGGAGGGGTTGCTCTGGCCGGGACACTGGCCTCCTCCAGGGCTTGTGGACATGCCGGGCACATGCAGGAGCATAGCAGGGCTTGTCTCTAAAAGTGGCAGAAAATCCAGGTCTGACACTAATCCCAGCAGGATTGACCCAGCCTGGATCAACCCAGATCTGTGAGGCACCTGAAGTCACCTCTGTCTCTGGTGCCCTGGGGGGAGGTTGCTGGGGGAGGGAGCATTCATTCATTCATTCATTCAGGAAGCATTTAGGGGACTTCCCTGGTGGTCCAGTGGCTAAGACTCCCCGTTCCCAATGCAGGGGGCCCGGGTTCCATGTCTGGTCAGGCAGCTAGATTCCATATGCCTGCAACGGAAAACAAGCCAATCCCCAACGAAGACGGAAGATCCTGCCTGCCACAATTAAGGCCCGGCGCAGCCAAAGAAAGAATAAACCTTTAAGTGAAAAAGTGAAAGTGTTCGTTGCTGTCCTGTCCAACTCCTTGCCACCCCATAAACCGTCCGCCAGGCTCCTGTCCATGGGATTCTCCAGGCAAGACTACTGGAGTGGGTTGTCATGCCCTCCTCCAGGGCACCTTCCTGTCCCAGGGATCGAGCCCACGTCTCCTGCGTTGCAGGCGGGTTCTTTGCCGTCTGAGCCACCATGAGAGAAGCATTTATGGACTCGAGCTGGACGTGGGTGTGCGCGGAAACGCCAACTAGATCCTACAAGTGCTTGATGCCCTCCTGTAATGAGGTCATTATGGCAAAAATGGGGCACACTGATGACCATTCTGTCAGATATCTACCGAGAGCCTACAGCCCACCAGGCACCAGCTTAGCCAAGTGAAGATCCCCCCCGCCCGCCCCCGTGGAGTTGGCAGTCCTCGGGAGGACGGGCAGCTGGCCACAGAAGCACTGATGCAAATACGACTTCACACAGTGTGGTGTACGGTGTGTGGGGACCTGACCGAGGTGAGAGGTGGGGCTGGGGGTGAGCCGGCTGCTCCTGGTGCGTCTGTCTGGGGCACGGCCCTGCCTGTGGATGCAGTGGCTGGAGCGTGCGCTCTGGGCTTAGGTCTGTATCAGTGTCCTGGAGCCTCCGTACCGCATAGACTTGAGATGGGCTTCCATGCAGAAATGTAATTCCCCGCGGTCCTGGAGGCGGGGAGCCTGAGATCAGGTGTCTGAGGGGTGGGCGCCTCCTGAGCCTCTCCCCTGCGTGCGCACAGGGCCACCTTTTCGCTGTGTCCTTGTGTGATGGTCCCTCGGTGTCCTTTCTTGTCAGGACACCGGTCAGATGGCACCAGGGCACGCCCCAAAGACCTCACGCTCCTTCCTCAGCTCTGTCAAGCCCTTCTCTCCAAATGCAGCCCCATTCCCAGGGGCCAGGGACTCAGGCCTCAACACGTGAATTTGGGGCGGGGGATGTAGCTCCATTTCCAGGCCGCACACACGCATGTGATGTGGACCAGTCCCCTCGCTCTCCTGCCTTGGTTTCCCCACTTGCAGCCCGGGCACTGTTAGTGCTTGTCCCACGGGGGCTCCAGAAAAGAAACCCTGGAGCTGTGCTCAGGGCTCGGTCAGCTGCCAGGGGAAGTCGGGCTCCGGGGTGGCTGCTCTCAGCCTGCCCACCAACCCCGAGGGGTGGGGGGTGTCTTTGGGGCGCTTCAGGCAGCCCCCAGGGACTTGCAGCTCCAGGGAGGCAGGGCGGGGAGGTCCCAGGCTAACATTCCTGGGCTGGCAGAAAGTCTTGGCGGGCCTCGCAAGTCGTCACCAAGCCAAAGAGACTTGCAGCGTGTGGAGCTGGGCCCTGCAGCCTGCCACCTCTGTGACCCCTGGGTGGTTAAAAAATAACAGTTTTATTTATAATAGCCAAAAAACTGGAAACCATTCAAAAATCCATCAGCTGATAAGTGAACAGATAAACGGCTGTATCCGCGCAGTGGAAAACTGTTCAGCGGTACAAAGGGTCCAGCTCCGGATGTGTGGGAAACACAGGGGCTCTCTAACGCCTTACGTGAGAGGAGGAAGCCAGGCTCAAAAGGCCACAGACGCGAGGGTTTCCATTTACACGCTTTTTAAAAATAGACTTTATGTTTTTAGGGCAGTTTTAGGTTCACTGACTCAATGGAGTTGAGTTTGAGTAAACTCCGGGAGTTAATGATGGACACGGAGGCCTGGCATGCTGTGGTCCATGGAGTAGCAAAGAGTCGGACAAAACCGAGCGACTGAACTGAACTGAACCAGGTTCATATCACGGCTGAGCAGGAAGCGCAGGGAGTTCTCACACAGCCCTGGGGCTTCAGCTGATTCCTCCAGGATCAAAGCGGGAGGCTGGAGGGCTCCGGCAGGGAGGCTGTAGAAGCGACCAGCTGCTCGTGCTCAGGCGTGTCTGGCTCTGCGACCCACGGGCTGCAGCCCACCAGGCTCCTCCGTCCATGGGATTTCCCAGGCAAGAACGTTGGAGTGGGTTGTCATTTCCTCCTCCAGGGGATCTTCCCGACCCAGGGATCGAAACTGCGTCTCCTCCATCTCCTGCATTGGCAGGCGGGTTCTTTACGCCACCAGGGAATCTCGTCAGGTGCCACGGCCCAGGGCCCAGGAAGTTCCTGGAGGCTTGATAAATGCGTGGTGGAGGAGGCTGGCTGGCTGGCCGGCCCCCAGAGCTTGCAGATGGTGGAAGAGGCAGGTTCCAGAGGGTTCTGGGAAGCTGCCCCCCAGCCAGGCTGCTCAGAGCCGGGAGGAGGGATCCTCCAGCCCTGCGTGGCCTCCTGCGAGGCTGATCACTTGCTCTAATGATGGAAAATTACCAGCTCGTCTTCAAGCCTCCAGCGGGAGCCAGCTCTTATCTTGTATCAGCAGCCCGCCGCGGCCCAGGGGGCTGAGGGGACGCGGGGCCCCTTCTGCTCCTGGAGAAGCAGGGCGGCGAGGCTGCACACGAGCCCAGCAGCATCTACACCCTTCGGGCTAGAGGCCTGCCAGGTCCCCACCCAGCTCAGCCGCAGTCAGATGCTGGGCCCTGCACCAGGGGATGATGGCCTGTCTGCGGGGACGCCGCTTAGGTCCCAGCTGTCACCGCCCTGCTGTGTGACCCCCGAGCCCCCCAACAGGGGTTCTCTCTCTTCAGCACCTGCCACCTGCCGATGGCACAGAGATGGCACGCTGCTGCTGGGGAGCCCGTGGCTTGGACAGAGCAGGGCCCGCCAGGGGCTCCAGGCGTCGAGGCTGGGCTTGAGCCCCCGTCCCAGGGCCCGGGCTCCTAGGAGGGGCACCAGGACCCCTGCTGCCGGGGATGCCCTGCTTGAGAAGCTGGAGGCGCGCCTGGCTCCCCCCTGCCCCCGCCCCCGGCCTCCTCCCCACCTCCCCCAGCCCCTGGCCTCCTCCCACCCCCCACCGTTTCCTCCTCTCCCCCTCCCACCTCCCGGTCTCCCTTCCCCCCTCCTCTCTCCTCCCCTCTCTCTTCTCCCCTCTCTAGTGAGTGAATGAGTGAGTTAATGAATGAGTGAGTAAGTGGGTGAGTGAGGGAATGAGTGAGTGAGTGTGTGAGTGAGTGACTGGATGACTGAGTGAGTGTGTGAGCGAGTGAGTGGGTCAGGCGTGCGTGAGTGAGCAGGCGAATGAGCGAGTGAACGAGCACGCAGCCGGTTGGGGGGTGAGGACGGCCCAGGGCCTGCTGGCAGAGTGCCACCCTCAGCCGGGCTCCTTGCCCTCCCCGCCCTCCTCCCTGGCATCCACTGTCCTCTTCCCAGGGGACCGGGGTGTACTGAGCCCCCTTAGTCCGTGGAGACGGGCCCTGCGCAGTGGGGGGCGGGGGGTGCGGGGCCCCTGGGAGCGGGGATGAGCGGGGGTCACAAGGCCTCTAGGTGCAGGGATGAGCGGGGGCCGCGGGGCCCCTAGATGCGGGGACGAGCGGGGGGCACGGGGCCCCTGGGGGCTGGGATGAGCGGGTGGCGCGGGGCCCCTAGGTGCGGGGACAAGCTGGAGGGGCGGACCCTCGGGTGCGGGGACGAGCGGGGGGCGCGGACCCTCCGGCAGCACTGCCTATGTCTCCCCGTGGCCGCACACCCTCCCCCCTACCACTCAGACGTGAGCAACAAAAGCCTCGTCGTTGCCTTTCCAGCCCAGACGAGATCAATATATTCTGGAAATGCGAGAACAGCTGACCTTTGAGATTTCTAGCAAAACTTCAGAGTTTGCTTTGGGCTCTGGCTCAGGGCTGGGGGCAAATCTCAAGGTGCTGGGAAGACCCCCTCCTCTGCCCCTACACTGTCCTCCCACTCGGGGGTCCGGCAGAGGCCAAGGGGCAAGACCAGGCCCACCCAGGCCCCCGAGGGGCAGGCCCTGCGGAGGCACGGATCCGGCAGGTTGCGTAGACCAGCCGCTCCTCGGGGGCCGCGCTGTGGCTTTGCCACTTTGGTGGTGCCCTGGGGGCTGGCACCTGATGCCAGGTCCACTCTGCTTCCTGCCTCAGCTCCCCCTCCACTGACAGGGGGGCACTGGGGACCGTGGGTGCACCCCCCGAACACACACACGCCTCAGGCCACACGGTGGACCAGGAGCGTCCTGGCCTCTCTGCTCCTGGAGCCCACGGGGTCCGGGCGCGAGGAGGGCAGGCACGTCAACAGGGACGGAGCTGGTAGTGGGGCGCCCTACTGTAGGGGGCAGCAGACCACCCAGCGGGTGTGACGGGGCCCAGCCCCTGGCTGGCCCAGCCACCGTGGGGTCCACGGAGCTGGACGCTGCTTGGAGGGGGTCTTCGGAACCTTCCTAGAAACAGCAGCATCTGGCCTGAGCTTTGGGAAATGCATAAACTGTCTCTGGGATGGACTTGCCCGCGGGCTGCTGGGTCACTCGGGCAGGACCCTTGGGGAGACCCCGAGAGCTCCCGGTCAGCACCTGCCACCTCCAGCCACGTGGAGCACGTCCGTGGTGGACACATTGGTAGTGGATGTGAGGTGCTGGCAGGCTGGGCCCATCCTGGGGGCAGCAGGGAGGAGGCGGGGGCCACCCCTCACCCCGCAGCCCTCTGTGGGCTCAGACCCTCGCTCCCCAACACGAGTGTCCTCCCCAGCCCCCTTGCCCCGCTTGCTGGCTCTCCCGCGATGGGTCCTGCTCCTCCGTGTGTGTTCACTTGCTTCAGTCGCGTCTGACTCTGCGAGACTCCAGGGACTGCAGCCTGCCAGGCTCCTCTGTCCGTGGGATTCTCCAGGCAAGAACACTGGAGCGGGTTGCCATGCCCTCCTCCAGGGGATCTTCCCGACCCGGGGATCACACCTATGTCTCTTACGTCTCCTGCGTCGGCAGGCGGGTCCTTTAGAGCCAACACCACCGGAAGGCCCACACCGAGGGCCCCACCCCCTGGGCTTTGGGTGCCCTGATGGGTTTGGCCCCAGGCGGAGCTTCCTGTGGCCCAAACAGCTGTGGCCCCGCAGGCGGCTCCTCCTGCTCAGAGGCTCACATCCCTGCCTCCTCTCCTCTTGCGGCTCCGAGTCCAGCTCCCAGTCTCACTCAAGGGGACAGCGCAGGGCTCTGCTGACGGGTAAGGTGTGGCTTCCAGAGCGGTGTGGACAGCTCCCCTGGAGGGAGGGCTGGCTGGTGGGATGAGGGCGGCCTCATCTTACACGTGGTGTAAGAGCCGGCCGTGAGGGGTGTGTGTGTGAATGTGAGGACGGGCAGGGCTGGACGCCCCTATGTGGGAGCTGAACGCTCAGCAGGGAGTGGGGGTCCTGGGAGCTGGGGTCTCTGCGGCAGATGGGGGTCAGCCTCACAGTGACCCAGAGGGTCCCCGGGAGCTCCACACCAGCCAGCGAGGCCGTCACTGCTGACCAGTGTGGACACTGAGGCCTGGAGATGGGACAGGCCTGCTCATTGCCACCAAGGGAGGGGGGCCCAGACTCCTCGGGCTTCCAACTACCCTTTGCAGGAGCTGCCCGTGCCAGCAGGGGACCCCAAACACATTGGCCAGTTACTAGGATGAAAAGAGAAGCCCCCCTGAAAAATAGGTGTGAGGTGGCAGCTGTCCCCTGTAGCTGAGCCGCTGGGCCCTTGGATTTCAAGGTCTCAGAACAAGCCTTTTTGAAGAGCACAGGTCCTGCCTGCGTCCAGGCCAAGTCAGTTTTCCCTGCTGGTTTTGGGAGGGATGGCTCTTTCTTGGAGCTTCCCAGCTGGTGCTAGTGGTAGAGAACCCACCAGCCAATGCAGGGGATGTAAGCCAATGCAGGAAGATCCCCTGGAGGAGGGCATGGCAACACGCTCCAGTATTCTTGCCTGGAGAATCCCACGGACGGAGGAGCCTGGCGGGCTGCAGTCCAGTGGGTCACGAAGAGTCGGACACGGCTGAAGGGACTTAGTAAGCAAGCACACGGCTCTTTCTCAGACATCCCATCTCTCCAGTTTCAACAGGAAAAGTGACTGTTGTTATTCAGTTGCTCAGTCATGTCTGACTCTTTGCCCCATGGACTGCAGCACACCAGGCCTCCCTGCCCATCACCAACTCCCAGAGCTTGCTCAAACTCATGTCCACTGAGTCAGTGGTGCCATCCAACCATCTCATCCTCTGTCATCCCCTTCTCCTCCCGCCTTCAATCTTCCCCAGAATCAGGGTCTTCTCCAGTGAGTCAGCTCTTCGCATCAGGTGGCCAAAGTATTGGAGCTTCAGCTTCAGACAGCTCGGATTTGAGCTCAGACGAGGCTTGGGTGCTCGTGCGTGTGTGGGGGTGTGAGGGGACAGCCCCTTGCACAGTGTGGGCCTATCTATGTGTGTGCACACGCGCGCACACGGTGTCCCCGGTGGGCACGCAGGTGCTGCAGGTATACATTTCGATACATTCTCGTTAAAAAAAAAAAGCATCTCCTTAGGTTATACATACAGAGGCAAGCTGCAGGCAGCATTTTAGGTTTCTCTTTTCTTAAAAGGAACGAAACACCTCTCTCAGCGACCGCGGAGTGCTTGCGTCGGCAAAAACAGGGCTGGATTGCTTTGGGGATCTCATTAACTCCCCAGCACAGCACAGCTAACTTGCCCTCTGAGGCACAACATGGGCTCTTCCAATTTTCTTCTGATTTTTCCCGAGTGTCAGGCGTCGGGCGTCTGCCCGCAGCCTGGGTGGCAGCTGGGGGGGCTCTCCATTCTCAGGCCCCGCCCTCCTCGCCCCTCTCATGTCCCTGCATGTGGTTGAATTTAGTGTGCATGTCGGGTTTACAGAGACGCAGTGTCCGATCAGCCCCTCTCCTGGGCCAGCTGGGTCAGCGTCCCCTCTGGGAGGCGAGGTGATGGGGAGAGAACCGTCCCCTTTGTTCCTCACTTTGCTTGGCCGTACAGTCAGGTTTAAACCAAAGTCTGGGGGTGGCTGTGATGGGAGAGGAGTCGGGCCGGGGGTGGTCAGTAGGTTTCTGATTCCCTGCCAGGGAACCTGAGGCTGCAGCTGTGGTCTGTGGGGAGGAGGATGGTCATTGACTCGTGACGTCTGCCAAGGGTGGGCACAGAAAGTGGGGGCAGAGGTGCTGTGAGCTGAGCAAGGCTGAGTTGCCATCGTGGGTGTGGCTGTTAAGAATGAGGGCAGCCTTGGTTTCTGGTGGCAGCCAACTCCCCTGAGTGCCACTAGAGCCCGCCCAGCGTCGTGTGCCTCAGGGCCTTTGCACCTGCTGCCCTGTCCACCTGGAGCGCCGCCCTCACCTGTGACCTCACTCATCCTCTGTTTTCCAGTTTGAGTGGGTCCTTCCACATGCCACCACCTCATCCACATCGTCCCAGGCGGTACCCAGCCCCTGGGCCCCACTGCTCTGTCTCCACCGTGGCTGCCCCACACCTGTGCTGGATAGGGGTCCTACCAGTATGTCTTGGTGCCCAGTGCCCTCCCAGGAGTGTGGTGCCACCCGGGGTGCCTGCCTGTTGCAACAGATTCCAACTTCTAGCTCTGGCTCCAGGCAGGCAACCTCCCTTGGCTAGAGCCCCCGACTTGCCTCAGAGGTATAGGGTCTCACTCCAGGGTCTCCATTGCACTGGTCAATCATTTCTACATATTTGAGAGTCACTTCTTCAGCTAGATTGTAAGTGTTCCCATGGGCGCTCTGGGAGGCAGGGGCCCAGTGATGACTGATTTTGCAGTTCCCAAGGGGCGCCTTGAGCTCGTGGGTGAACTCTGGCCTTGAGAGACCACAGTCACGCCCCAGGGCTTTGAGATGCAGAAGCTGACAGCGGTGTGGAAGGGCTGCTGAGAACGGAACACCCGGGGACCCCCAGCGGCCAGCGTGCAGAGAGTTCGGGGTAGACTGTGCAGAATGCAGGGAGCAGGTCTCTTCCGTGCGGGGACTGAGCAGCCCTGCACGGAACAGACAATGCTGACACTGATGGCAAGAGGGCCTGCGATTCAGCAGGGTTGGGGTGGGGGGGTTCTAAGAAGAAGGAGGTGTGTCCGTGGAGCGGGGGAGCCAAGCCCCACGGAGGGAACGGCGTGGCTGAGGCCGGCCCCTATTGGAAGCAAAGCGGGGAGGGGTGCTCACCAGGGTCATCCAGCTATGGGGAAAAACAGTGTCCTTCACCGAAGCACCGCGCAGCATGGCAGAGCCAGGTGGCCACGCTCGTATCCCCACGCGGCTATTACTGTTCAAATACGCACTGTCTTCTCACACTGTTCATGGGGTTCTCAAGGCAAGAATACTGAAGTGGTTTGCCATCCCTTCTCCAGTGGGCCACAGTTTATCAGAACTCTCCACCGTGACCCGTGCGTCTTGAGTGGTCCTGCACGGCATGGCTCATAGTGTCATTGACGTATGGGTGTGAGATTTGGACTAGAAAGAAAGCTGAGCATTGAAGAATTGATGCTTTTGAACTGTGGTGCTGGAGAAGACTCTTGAGAGTCCCTTGGACTGGAAGGAGATCCAACCAGTCTGTCCTAAAGGAGATCAGTCCTGGGTATTCAATGGTAGGACTGATGCTGAAGCTGAAACTCCAATACTTTGGCCACCTGATGTGAAGAACTGACTCATCTGAAAAGACCCTGATGCTGGGGAAGATTGAAGGCAGGAGGAGAAGGGGACGACAGAGGATGAGATGGTTGGAGGGCATCACCGACTTGATGGAGAGGAGTCTGAGTGAACTCCGGGAGTTGGTGATGGGCAGGGAGGCCTGGCGTGCTGCAGTCCGTGGGGTCGTAAAGAGTCGGACATGACTGAGCGACTGAGCTGAACTGAACAGAACTCACTGTCTGGCTGCTGCCCCTGCTCAGGAGTGGTCCCTGTGGCCAATGAGATGAGGCTGGGAGTGACTTGACCCCTGGGAGCAGAAGCTTGGCTTCTTCTCTTTCCCGCAGCAGCATCCCCACCCCAGCAAACTGGGAGCTGGAACAGAGACACAGACAGACAGGCAACCTGAGGAAGAGGTAGGTTTATTTCTCCAGACCACCGGGTCCAGGGGGCTGTGTGTCACTGCAGCGTGACTCAGCCTTTGCTGCCTGAGACTCCGAGCTTCACAGTTACATGAGCAGACTGGCCTCAGCATTCCCAGCTGTAGAATGGGATAACAACAGGCCCCTCCGGGGCTGAGTGTGAGAATGAACAACTCCTTACATGTAAAGCACCCAGTAAAGGCGCTCAGTGCGACGTGAACGCTCTTAGCAAGAAGTAAGAGCAAGAAAATTTCTGTTTTCTATCGAGAGCCCGGCCTCGATGCCGGTCACCTCAGTTCAGAGACCCATCCACCCAGTAACTTCCCCACCTGGAGCCCCACGGAACACTTGTCCTTAGCATGCTGACAGACGGGCCATGAAAACCGTATCTGCATTCAGTAATTTGGAGAATTGAGAGATAAACCAAATTAAATTGTCGATTTTAATTGCCTGGCTTCTTGGAGCCTTGAATATGCTAACAAGCCTTTGACTTTCCACGAGTGTGCTTCCCAGTGTGTGATCATGAGACTGTGACTATATCCGTGTGTGCACACGCGTGCACCCTGGCCGGAGGGAGTGGGCCTCGGAGTCTGACCCAGGGGCAGAATCAGGGAGGAGCAGAGAGCAGTGGGGAGGGTGTGAGGAGGAGCGTGATTGAGGGGAGGGGATCCCAGGGCTGGGGGGCCTGAGATTTTGTCTTTAAATACGGAGGGGCGACTGAAGGCGACCAGGACTGCCTGACGGCTTGGGGGCACCTTAGTCTCCGGGCTGGTGTCTGGGAGACGGGAAGGGGAGGGCCCTGGGGTTCAGACCCCCTGGATGTTCTCAAGGCCAGGCGGCTGCCTGGGGCAGTGGGCGGCTGGTTCCCGCCTTGGGGTGCGGGTCCACCTCCAGCTGCCTGGAGCCTGAGGCTACTGGACTCTCGGAGTCTGGCTTGCTCCCTCGCTCTTGGCAAGTGGCTCAGGCAGTGGCTAATTGGATCTGCGAATTTGGTGTGGCTGTTTACAGAAAGCTTTTAGTCCCCAGGACAGGGTGGAAATTGGATTTCAGGCTCCTGGCTTAAAGATGCTCCCTGATTCCCAACACCCGTCCTCCGGTGTGTCGGGGGCTTGGGCAGCTGCTTCCGTCCAGGGGAGATGATAAATTATGCATCCATTTAATACCAGCTCAGGCCAGATGGATGCCAGGGGCTTGAGCCGTCCAGCGTCTCTCATCTCTAAACAAATCCATTTTGCTTACACGAGCACAGGGCTCCAGGCTGGCAGTCATTCGAGAAGTTTCCTCAATGTGAGCCCTAGGCTTGGGTTGTGTGTCTGGGTCTGTGGGACCCCGGCGGGGGCAGCCCTTTGTGCCCTGGGCTACCTGGGGGGACCCCTGGGAGGAGTGATGGATCTTTTCTTCACAGAAGCACTTAACGGTTCCTGGGCAGTTAGTCTTGGCAAAGAGGTTTTAAATGTGCCGGCCGGAGTGCTGGGGGCCATGTACACTCCCTGTGTGACTCTCAGACCGTGCTTGTGTGTCCGGCCTGTTCCCGTCCATCTCAAGCTGAGAAGCCCCCTCCTTCAGAAAGCCCTCGACCAGTTTCCTCGCTTCTCTGACCTGTCACTGTTGGAACCACTAACTGACCCAGATGCAGGGCGCCTGGGGTTGCCTTTCTCAAGAGTGAGTTTCCCGAGGCTTGCTGGAATCCTCTTCCCTGGTGGAGACCTCTCTATCTCTCTGGAAACCCTTCTTGAACCAAGAGAGGCAGAGAGAGGGGGTCTCCAGGGAGAACAGAGACTTCAGTAGATGGGAAAGAGAGGCAGGGCAGAGCTGCCCTCCGCTGTCTGCATGCAGGGCTGGGCCTGCCACGTGCTCCCTGTTTCCACGAGAAGCTTCCCGAAAGCTGTGTTCTATGCCTCTGTTTGGAAAAGGAGGAGACTGAGGCCCAGGAGGGTGGAGGCTTGACCAGGACAAGCTCTCTGCTCCAGGGGCCTCCCAGATGACCCCTGCCCCTGGCTCTGTCTCCCCTGGGGGCGGACCTCGCCTCCCAGGAGCAAACGCCGAGTGGACAGTGATGCGGCTCCGGGCACAGAGTCACGGTGGGGACCGGACCCCAGGCCCGCAGGGACTTGGCCCTCGGACATGCTCAGAGGCAGCCATGTCCACACACGTGTTCACAGCACACGGGCATCGCGTGCCAGCTGGAATTATGCAGATGTGCGATGACGCTATTCACATCATTGGCTTTACTTGGTGAGCAGAGCTCCAAATAATCGAAGCCGGGGGCAAGTTGCTTTACCTCCCTGACTGCAGTCTTCTCCACAGACCAAGCTTCGGAGCATCTCCCCGTGAGCTGGCAGCAGCAACAAGCATCTGAGAAAGGATGTCAGAAGCCAGACAGGCCAGGAATGTGGAGGGCGGGCCTTTGTGTGTCCCCATCAAGGTGGCCATCTGCTAAGCACCTGCTGCCCGCCCAGGGCTTGGCCGGGAGCCAGGAGCAGAGAGGGCGTCCCCGCAGCATCCAAGGGTCTCCTGATGCTACAGAGTTTGCAATCAGGGGTGTGGGGCAAGGGGGTGTCTGCTTAACCACCAGGCTCAGATTCAGCGTGAGGGAGAGAAATGCAGAAGGGCCAGGTCAGTGGGAACGGCCACCTCTTGGGGTGCCCGCAGGCCCTCTCCCAGCTGGCGTGTCAGCAAGACGGGCTCCATGGGGAAAGGGGCTTTAGGTTGCTCGCTGATTCCTTCGTCCCCGCCACACTGCCTCTGCTGAAAGCGGAGCCCAGCCCTCACCTGCAGGAGGTCCTGGTCCCCTCACTCCAGGGCAGCCAAGCAGAGGGATCAGGGTGTCAGCAACCCAACCGTGGAGAAGCGCCCAGGACAACCAATCCAGGAAAATGGGAACGTGGGTCAGTGAGAAGAGCTTACAGAAATGATATGTACCCGGCAGAGACCAGAGAGCCGTGTTTTTAAAAGCCAAGCTGGGGGCAGTGAGACCTCAGGCACCTGGCTTCTCACCCCCTCCCCGGCCTCTCCACCTTCTCCTGCAACAAGGGACACCCAGCCGTGGGGGATGTGTTTCCATAAGAGGGACGAGAAGCATCATTGCAGAGTGGTGGAGGTGAGCTGCAGGCTCGCCTGGGGTGGGAAGACCTGCCCCACTGGGGGCGTCAGGGGCGCTGGGTGTCCCGGGCTGGGGGAAACACCAGAGACAGGAGAGGAGGGAGCTTCTCTCTCAAGGAAAAACCAGAAATTAATCACCAAGAGAGGAGCCAATCCCCACCAACCCCCCCAAAAATTGTTAGGAATGGAAGATGCTCGCCACCTGGAACTGGGCGAGAATGATGAATATCAAATGCCACTCTTTTTCTGGAGGAGACAATGCAAAGCTGTGATTTAGTAATTACCCACATGGCTTTGTCGAATGCTTACAATGGTCCCCCAGAACTCTCACACTGTCGTGATGGGTTTTCAGAGGAAGGAGGAAAAGTGGAGGACGGGGTGGGAAGGGCCACCTGGGGGGCACTCAGACGGGTCCGGTGCCAGGTGCTGGGTCCCACCGACAATCCCTGCATCACTGCTCGCCGGGCAGTGCTCCTTCTTAGAGATGAGGACTTGGGGGCCCAGAGAGGCTGAGTCACCTGCCCAAAGACTCGCAGCAAAAATGCCAACCCAGGATTCAGTCCTAAGACCGTGTGAGCCCCCAAACCTGAGCTCAGCCCTTTACTTTAGTCCATGCAAGAGGAGGGGGTCCAGGACACCACCGCTGCCCTGCCGTCCACCAGACGGAGCCCCTGGTCAGCACGGGGTCCTGGGAACAGAGGCTGACCCTGCTGATGTCCTGACTTCCCAGCAGGACAGTGGGATGAGCCAGATTCACCAGAGGAAGAGACGGGACAGCCGTCAAATTTCAACCTCAGAAACACGATGACTAAATCTGAAGCATATCCCACGTGATATTAGGACATATGCTGCAAACACAGTCATTGCTTATCTGAAATGGAAATTTAACCGGGGGCCCCTTTTTATCTGGTGATGCCGTTAGGAGGGAGGCCAGAGTGGGCATCCACGCAGGACCACTTCTAGGGTGGCATGCAGTCCCTGGGGCAGCTGGAGGGCCGCGTGCCAGGCGCCCTCTGCCCCTGCGGCTCTGTGTCCGTCTGGTCCCGCCCTGTCCCTGGGCTGGGTGTGGGGATGGCCAGCCCCTCCTGGAGACCCTCACCGGCCAGGGTCTGAAGAATGTCCTGGTGTCCGTGTCACGGCTCTCAGCCCAGCGTGACCTGGGAAGCACCGTTTTTAGGCCACTGTTAGTCTCGCCTCTTTTTTTTTTTTTACAGACAGGACACCAGAACTCAGAAGTGGAGGGTACGACTCCCACAACATCCCACAGCAGGAAGCGGGTACCCAGCTACACCCCCAGAGCCGAGGCCTCTGCACGAGTGCCTGGCTGGGAGGGAGGCCGGGTGGGCCACTGTGCTGGGCTGCCAGAGTCCTGGGGTTGGGGGGGAGTGTCCGTCCCCGCCTGCTGACTCTGGGGCGTGGGGGAGCTCCTGGGAGCGCACCTGGAGTGGATTTGTGTTTCCCAGTGAAACCCGGCTCTGATGGGAATGTTGCCGACTCCACGGCCAGAGAAACAGGAGGCAAACTGAGCAACAAGGGAAGCCCTTCATTCTACAAAACAGACGCCCACAGGCAGTGCTGGAATAAGAGCAGGCCCCCGGCAGGGGAGGCGTCCCGCCCCTGGCCCTCCAGGACAGCTGCAGCTGTTTTGTGACCTGTACTCCCCTCGCTTCCATGCCCTTTGGGGATAAGGAAGAACGGGTACGGGAGCCGACAGACCGAGGGCCCTGCAGGTCCTGCCCCGAAGCTCTGACGGCCCGACTCTCCTTTCCGTTCCTCCCCTTATTCATTCATTTGGCAGCAGGACCCGACCTGAGCTGACGCACACGGACCCGTCCCGGGCCGACACACGGACAGCTGGTCTGTCGTCTGCTTCTTGCGCTCTCATCTTGCTGAACGTCTGTGATGCGTTTGGTCAACGAGGGTCCCGGCCCCTGCAGCACCGTGAAATGTGCCCAGAGTGCGCGGCGGTCTCTGTAAAGTCCCGAAGCCCACCTGCCCAGGGCCTCCTGGGAGGGCTCCCACGCTCCGGCTGAGGGACTGAGCCCAGTCAGAGGCCCGCCACCCCACCCCGCTCCTCCTGTGAGAATCCTGCCCGTTCTGGTTCAGAAGCCCTCCAGACGGTGCTGGGCACACAGTAGCCGGTGCCTGGGCCACTAGGCCGCAGGCCTGGGAGGGACGGTGCGGCTCCCCAGCTCATAGCACCCGGCTTGGGGCCCCACGCTCTGCAGTCCTAACGGTTTTATCCTTGCCTGCGTGTTCTATGAGTGAAGGCCCTGGAATCTGGAGCATGTCGAGGGGCGGGTGGTAGTTCATAGGGTCCTGCCTCCCACCCGCTCCAGGCTGGGACTCACAGGGAGGGGCTCTGGGGGCCTGCCCTCTGCGCTGCCCAGCGATCCCTCCCTGTTGGTCAGAGCCTGGTCCACTTCAGTCTCCGGGTGGAGCTCTGGGGTCTGCACACACCCCTCAGAACCCCTCAGGCCAGCAGTGCACAGGGTACATCGGGATGGGTCAAGAGAGGCACAGAGAAAGGAGACGGGCATTCTTCCTGCCTGCTTCTTTTTGAATTGAGGTCACATTGATTGATAAGTAATCAGTCCCTGGTGGCTCAGACGGTAAAGAATCCGCCTGCAATGCAGAAGAACCAGGTTCGATCCCTGGGTCGGGAAGATCCCCTGGAGAAGGAAATGGCAACCCACTCCAGTATTCCTGCCTGGAGAATCCCATGGACTGAAGAGCCAGGTGGGCTACAGTCCATGGGGTCGCAGAGAGCGCTGCTCACCTGACATTGTGGGGCCCTTGCTCTCAGAACCCCGGCACCATCCCAGGAGAAACCCCAGCCACGTGGAGAGGTGACCACCTCGTGGTCATGACCGAGCAACTAATCCTTCAGTTGATAATGTCATATGTTCACCTGACAACACTGTGTTTCTGTTTCTGCATCCGTGACAGCCTTGTTGTTCGGTCACTCAGTCAGTCCAAGTCTTTGTGATTCCAGGGACGCAGCACGCCAGGCTTCCTTGTCCTTCACTGTCTCCAGGACTTTGCACAAACTCATGTCCATTGGTCCACTGAGTTGGTGATGCCATCCGACCATCTCATCCTATGTCATCCCCTTCTCCTGCCGTCTGTCTTTCCCAGCATCAGGGTCTTCTCCAGTGAGTCAGCTCTTCCCAACAGGTGGCCAAAGGATTGGAGCTTTATCTTCAGCATCAGTCCTTCTAATGAACATTCAAGGTTGATTTCTTTTAGGACTGACTGGTTTGATCTCCTTGCAGTCCAAGGAACTCTCAAGAGTCTTCTCCAGCATCACAGTTCGAAAGCATCACCTCTTCAGTGCTCAACTTTCTTTATGGTCCAACTCTCACATCCATACATGACTACTGGAAAAACCGTAGCTTTGACTATACGACCTTTGTCAGCAAAGTGATGTCTCTGCTTTTTAATACACTGTCTAAGTTTGTCATAGCTTTTTTTCCAAGGAGCAAGTGTCTTTTAATTTCATGGCTGAAGTCACCGTCCACAGTGATTTTGGAGTCCAAGAAAATAAAATGTGTCCATGTTTCCACTTTTCCCCCATCTATTTGCCATAAAGTGATGGGATCAGATGCCATGATCTTAGCTTTTTGAATGTTGAGTTTTAAGCCAGCTTTTCCACTCTCCTCTTTCATCTTCATCAAGAGGCTCTTTAGTTCCTCTTTGCTTTTTGCCCTTGAAGTGGTACCATCTGCATATCCAAGAATGTTGATATTTCTCCCGGCAATCTTGATTCCAGCTTCTGATTCATCCAGTCTGGCATTTTGCATCTTGTACTCTGCATATAAGTTGAATAAGCAGAGTGATTATATACAGCCTTGACCTACTTCTTTCTCGATTTTGAACCTATCTGTTGTTTCATGTCCAGTTCTAACTGTTACTTCTTGACCCACATACAGATTTTTTAGGAGGTAGGTAAGGACGTCTGGTATTCCCATCTCTTTAAGAATTTTCCACAGTTTGTTGTGATCCACACAGTCGAAGGCTTTAGCGTCGTCAGTGAAGCAGAAGTAGATGTTTCTCTGGTTTTCCCTTGCTTTTTCTATAATCCAATGTTGCGAAGTCAAGTGGGCCTTAGGACACATCACTACGAACAAAGCTATTGAAAGTGATGGAATTCCAGCTGAGCTGTTTAAAGTCCTAAAAGATGATGCTGTTAAAGTGCTGTACTTGGTATGTCAGCAAATTTGGAAAACTCAGCAGTGGCCACAGGACTGGAAAAGGTCAGTTTTCATTCCAATCCCAAAGAAAGGCAATGCCAAAGAATGTCAAACTACCGCACAATTGCACTCATCTCACAGGCTAGCAAAGTAATGCTCAAAATTCTCCAAGCCGGGCTCCAGTGGTATGCAACCTGAGAGCTTCCAGATGCACAGGAGAGTCTCCCTACCACCAAGAATAGTTCCATCCGTCATCATGTGTGTAGCTGACCCCTGTACCCACTCTGCAGTCCCCGAGCCCTCCCCTCGGGCAACCACTGCTCTGCTCTCTATCTACGTGTTTGCTTTGATTTGTTCATTTATTTTGTTTTTGTTGGTTTGATTATTTTTTTTTATTCCAAATGTGACTGAAATTTATTTTGTTTTTGTTGGTTTGATTGTTTTATTTTTTTAGACTCCAAATGTGCTGCAGGATTTGTCTTTTTCCGTCTGACTTATTCCACTTAGCATAATGCCTTCAAGGCCCGCGTCTTCCTCAAGGCCTTTAGAGAGGAGGACCGGCACTTCCACTCATGCTGGGCCTGCCATCCGGAGCCTTGCTGCTCTGCAGAGCTGGAGGGGGGAGGACTTTCTCGTGCACCCCGCTTTCCGCTCGGCCAGCCAGCTGGGCTCACCTTCCACTCGGACCACACCTCCTTGGAGCCTCCTGGGACCTGTTCTGGTCCGCCCTCCACCTCGCACCTCCTGACGGATGTTTTCTTGGCCTCCGAGATGTGGCCTTTTTTTTTCCTGTCCCCCTGGTGTGTGGGCCGATTCGCATCCCCCCCAGACCCATAGATTGGAGCTCTGAGCCCCGGAATGAGACTGTACTTGCAGAGAGGGCCTTTAAAGGGGGATGATGGTAAAAGGGCGTAGTTGGGGAGGCCCTAACCCAGCCTGACTGGTGTCCCGACAATCGGAGGTCAGGACAGGGACATGCAGGAAGTAGTCGGCCATCTGCTGTGGAAGGGAGAGGCCTCAGGAGGAGCAAGCCCTCACCTCGAGCTTGGACATCTGCCCCCAGGACTGTGAGGAACACAAGTTGCTGATGACGCCGCCGGTCTGGTGCTTTGCTGCATGGCCGACAGGCTGGTACAGATGGCAGGTTGGCCTTGGGCCTGGGTTGAGGACCCCTCCCCGGGTTCCCGCTTGGAGACTGTCGTCGTGAAAGCTGGTGTCGGCACATCCATGCCACTGTCCATTACCACGTTCTTCTCCCTTCCTTCCACGCTGCCCAGGTGCCCACTAGCCCAGAGGAATGGGGTGAGGGTGACTTCTTGGGGCCTCCAAGCTGGGTCCTACGGAGCCAGGCGCTGCCCACCTGACATTGTGGAGCCCTTGCTCTCAGAACCCCAGCGCCATCCCAGGAGAAACACCAGCCACGTGGAGAGGTGACCACCTTGTGGTCAGCAGCCCCAGCCAAACCCCCATCCTCTGCCAGCCGCATGAAGGGCCGGCCTGGCCATCCAGCCCAGCTGACGTGAGAGACCCAAGCGAGAGCCTCGTAGCTGACCCCAGTCAACCACAGAACCGTGGGAGATAAGCCAGTGGTTTGCGGGGGGTGGGGGCAGTTGCTACATAGCAGCGGATAAGCAAAGTACTCCCCAAGTGGCCCTGGCTCTGCCTTCAGGGCCGCAGGACGCCAATCTGAGTGCCCTGACAGCCCTTCAGAAGTCAGACGGTAGCAACCCCATAGCCCTCTCTCCTGGTGAACAGCCCTGACTCCTGCATGCCTTCCTCCAAAGATCCAGTCTCAGGCCCCCTTTCCAACCTGCTCACCACTGACAAGCCCGCTCTAACCTGCCAAGACCCAGATTACCCAAAGGGACCCACCACCAGCTGTAACACTGCCAAGGATGTGTGACCCACCCAGGATGGCACAGAACCATCACCTCCTTTATTCTGGATGTTCTGCTTCTGTTATTAAAACTGAAGGCCGAA
Source organism: Bos indicus (assembly GCF_029378745.1). Classification (NCBI taxonomy): domain Eukaryota; kingdom Metazoa; phylum Chordata; class Mammalia; order Artiodactyla; family Bovidae; genus Bos; species Bos indicus. The sequence goes on along the minus strand of NC_091765.1, from coordinate 115,620,821 downwards.
CTTTCCGTCTAATCACCCTCACCTTCAGTTCAGTTCAGTTCAGTCGCTCAGTCGTGTCCGACTCTTTGTGACCCCATGAATCGCAGCATGCCAGGCCTCCCTGTCCATTACCAACTCCCGGAATTTACCCAAACTCATGTCCATCGAGTCGGTGATGCCATCCAGCCATCTCATCCTCTGTCGTCCCCTTCTCCTCCTGCCCCCAATCCCTCCCAGCATCAGAGTCTTTTCCAATGAGTCATGAGGTGGCCAAAGTACTGGAGTTTCAGCTTCAGCATCAGTCCTTCCAAAGAAATCCCAGGACTGATCTCCTTCAGAATGGACCGGTTGGATCTCCTTGCAGTCCAAGGGACTCTCAAGAGTCTTCTCCAACACTACAGTTCAAAAGCATCAATTCTTCGGCGCTCAGCCTTCTTCATAGTCCAACTCTCACATCCATACATGACCACAGGAAAAACCATAGCCTTGACTAGACGGACCTTTGTTGGCAAAGTAATGTCTCTGCTTTTGAATATGCTATCTAGGTTGGTCATAATTTTCCTTCCAAGGAGTAAGCATCTTTTAATTTCATGGCTGCAGTCACCATCTGCAGTGATTTTGGAGCCCCCAAAAATAAAGTCAGCCACTGTTTCCACTGTTTCCCCATCTATTTCCCATGAAGTGATGGGACCAGATGCCACGATCTTAGTTTTCTGAATGTTGAGCTTTAGGCCAACTTTTTCGCTCTCCTCTTTCACTTTCATCACGAGGCTCTGCCAGCAGGGAGGCAGTAATGAGTGAGCAAGGAGACACAGGATTCATGCTTCCGAAAATTGCACTCCCCCCCCCCACCCAAATAAACCCCGACACAACCAGATGAAGCAATTTGTCACACAGAGTGATGTACATCTTTAAAAGAATTTCAGGTTTAAAAAATTCTGTGATTTTTCATCACCCCTCTCAAAAATACCAGAGGAAAAGAAAGAAAATACAGATCCCATCACTTAAAAAATCAGAATACTTTCTCTTCCAGGGTTTGAATCACCAGTCCCCAGCTCACACGTGGGTTTTCTGAGAATGTCTCTTTCATTTAACTACTTTCCAACCTGGAGGAAGAAATTGTCAGCCCCATGCTATTTCGAGAGCAGAAGCTTCTACGGAAGACGCTGAGGAAGCTCCGAGTGCTGTGGGCAGGGACCGAGCTCACCCTCCTGGATGCGTGGCTCAGCCACGGGCCCGTGGGAGGCCCCCGTGCACCCGGCAGAGGTTACCGACTGGTCGGACTGACCTCTGGGGACCCCGTGTCCCCACCCCGCAGAGCCCAAGCCGTCCAAGTTTCTGAGCAATGAAAGAAGAGTGTTTATCACCACCACCCCCTGTGACAGCCTTGTTTCATTTTGGAATCTCCAAAGCTCTAGCCGCTTAGCGAGGAGACAAAGAATGGACATGTTTCTACAGGGGAAAGCTTGTCGGTTTAACCTCAGATCCACAAGAGATGAGGTTCAGAGCGGGTTTAAGTGGTTTTCGCATATGCCGCTCTCCGCGTGAGAAATATGAACGTGACCACCCAGGCGGCTTTTCTGGGAGTTTTGGTGCGTTATATAAGCACGTTTGCATAAATGTTTTCCAGGGTTGGATAAACAGTGCCTTTCTATTTAAATTTTAATCTGGTCCTTGACAATTGTTGTAACCCTGGAGATTTATCCTTGATGCAGATTTCAAATGTGAAGTGAAATGTCACTGGGTTTGCAAGTCTCTAGCAAGACCCCTGGGAAGCAGTCAAGAGGGTGGACGGGAGGGTTCGTTCCACAGATGTGTTTTGAGCGTGTGCTGTGTCTGTGCGTCCGGTCCAGGAGGGAACGAAGGGCCAAACGCCTGCCTGTGCCCTGGAGCCTCCACAGCAGCTGGAGGGGCTGACCGTAAACCCGCAAAGGGCAGTGCTGGGAGGAGCCGTGTGCCAAGGGGAAAACAGTGCCTGGCTGTGGAGGGAGCAGAGGCTAAAGGAAGAGACAGTGAGCTATGGCGACATCTCAGGAGGTGCGCCAGGCAGACGGAAGGGCAGGGGAAAGGCTCTGGGGCGGAAACCGCAGCGGTCAGTCAGGGAGCAGCAGGTGTGAGCAAGGGAGGAGAGGGACGGCACGGTCAGGATCTGCATGTGGAGGCGGGGGGCTTGGGGCAGGGCCGACCCTCCAGGAGGCTCTGGGTGGGCCGGTCCTCCCATCATGCCCGCCCCAGGGGTGGGGTCGTCCCGCCCGTGCTGGCCCACCCGCCTTCCCAGTGCCCTCTGTCTTCATCATCTAGGTCTTGGCTCAGCCCCTCCCAGCTGTGGGACCTGGAGAAACCTCCCCTGAAAGATGGGGGTCATGGTGGCGTGTGCCCCACAGGGTTCCTGCGGGGGGTCGAGTGGGCATGGAGCGCGAGGCCCGCGGGGTGCCCAGAGGGCCTGTGAGCGCCGGTTCTGCTGTGAGAACAAGGCTCCGGGCCCTGAGTGCGCGCACTGCTGACTCCTCCTGGCGGCCCTCCCTGACTGCACGTCCCTCCCACCCTCCTCCAGCGCCTCCTCCAGCAGGCCACCCTGATTCCCCCGGTTGGACCCCAGCCTGTCTCGCTCTCTCTGGACCTTACTGGGAGGGATGCTCACCAACACCCTCTGTGTCCCTGGTACCCCAGAGGGGGCCAGGTGTCCAGGAGATGCTCACTCCAGGGACGACTGAGGAGTGGGCGGGGCTGACTCAGGGATGTTCTGAGCCAGGGGTTGGGCCCCAGGCAGTGGGGTCCTCCCCATGGATAGAGCCACCTCCCAGCTTGCTGTCTTCTCTGCGACCATCTGAAGACTGTGCCCAGCACCATCAGGACCCCATGAAGCCTGCTCAGCTGACACAGGGCTGGCACAGAGCTGTGAAGACGGTCAGGACCCAGGGGAGAGGCCTGCATCGCGTCGCTAGACGCGGGTCACCCCCTGGCTGGCGGCTTTGTTGCTGTGGTCCAGGTAAGGCTCCTCTTCCCTGATGGTAGGATCAGGGTGGGGATGTCGGTACCCTCTGCTTGAGAGGATAGAGCAAGCCATGGGTCTGATGCACAGAGCCCAGGCTGGGAACACAAGGTGGGGTGTCTCGGGAGTGTCCTTTATGGAGCATTGCCAGGACCCTGGCCGTGCATGGACGGGCCATCCAGGGCCCATGCCGAGGGACGTCTGAGAAGGTGGGCAGGTGGGTGACCTCATGCTCTTCACCCCCTCCTCGGGGTGCAGTCAGAGCTGGGGTAGCCCAGCAGGGCTTCTTACAGGGTTTCCCACTTTGGAGATGTCCATGGGAGGATGCGCTCGTCAGGAGAGGCCAGGGGACCAGGGCTGGTCGGTCCAGGCCAAAGGGGGAGCGTTTCCGGAAGTCGGTGGCCCAGCAGTGACTGTCGCCTGGGCAGGAGCTCAGGAAGTGGTGGGACAGGCCGTGAGGGACTGCTGGCTTTCCACCAAGGGCTCGGGGAACTCTTCTGAGAGTGAAGAGCAGCATTTGGAAGGTTATTGATTTCTTCTGGAGTAAAGATCTGATTAGGACTTCCCTATGCTGCTGCTGCTGCTAAGTCACTTCAGTCGTGTCCGACTCTGTGTGACCCCATAGACGGCAGCCAACCAGGCTCCCCCGTCCCTGGGATTCTCCAGGCAAGAACACTGGAGTGGGTTGCCATTTCCTACTCCAATGCATGAAAGTGAAAAGTGAAAAGTGAAAGTGAAGTCGCTCAGTCGTATCTGACTCTTAGCGACGCCATGGACTGCAGCCCACCAGGCTCCTCCATCCATGGGATTTTCCAGGCAAGAGTACTGGAGTGGGGTGCCGTTGCCTTCTCCGAGGACTTCCCTATAGCTCAGCTTATTACCAAATTCAGACTTAAATTGAAGAAAGTAGGGAAAACCACTAGACCATTCAGGTATGACCTAAATCAAATCCTTTATGATTATACAGTGGAAGTGAGAAATAGATTTAAGGGCCTAGATCTGATAGATAGAGTGCCTGATGAACTATGGAATGAGGTTCATGACATTGTACAGGAGACAGGGATCAAGACCATCCCCACGGAAAAGAAATGCAAAAATGCAAAATGGCGGTCTGGGGAGGCCTTACAAATAGCTGTGAAAAGAAGAGAAGCGAAAAGCAAAGGAGAAAAGGAAAGATATAAGCATCTGAATGCAGAGTTCCAAAGAATAGCAAGAAGAGATAAGAAAGCCTTCTTCAGCGATCAATGCAAAGAAATAGAGGAAAACAACAGAATGGGAAAGACTAGAGATCTCTTCAAGAAAATCAGAGATACCAAAGGAACATTTCATGCAAAGACGGGCTCGATAAAGGACAGAAATGGTATGGACCTAACAGAAGCAGAAGATATTAAGAAGAGGTGGCAAGAATACACAGAAGAACTGTACAGAAAAGATCTTCACGACCCAGATAATCACGATGGTGTGATCACTGACCTAGAGCCAGACATCCTGGAATGTGAAGTCACGTGGGCCTTAGAAAGCATCACTACGAACAAAGCTAGTAGAGGTGATGGAATTCCAGTTGAGCTATTTCAAATCCTGAAAGATGATGCTGTGAAAGTGCTGCTCTCAATATGCCAGCAAATTTGGAAAACTCAGCAGTGGCCACAGGACTGTAAAAGGTCAGTTTTCATTCCAATCCCAAAGAAAGGCAATGCCAAAGAATGTTCAAACTACTGCACAATTGCACTCATCTCACATGCTAGTAAAATAATGCTCAAAATTCTCCAAGCCAGGCTTCATCAATATGTGAACCATGAACTTCCAGATGTTCAAGCTGGTTTTAGAAAAGGCAGAGGAACCAGAGATCAAATTGCCAACATCCGCTGGATCATGGAAAAAGCAAGAGAGTTCCAGAAAAACATCTATTTCTGCTTTATTGACTATGCCAAAGCCTTTGACTGTGTGGATCACAATAAACTGTGGGAAATTCTGAAAGAGATGGGAATACCAGACCACCTGACCTGCCTCTTGAGAAATCTGTATGCAGGTGAGGAAGCAACAGTTAGAACTGGACATGGAACAACAGACTGGTTGCAAATAGGAAAAGGAGTTCGTCAAGGCTGTATATTGTCACCCTGCTTATTTAACTTCTATGCAGAGTACATCATGAGAAACACTGGGCTGGAAGAAGCACAAGCTGGAATCAAGATTGCCGGGAGAAATATCAATCACCTCAGATATGCAGATGACACCACCCTTATGGCAGAAAGTGAAGAGGAACTAAAAAGCCTCTTGATGAAAGTGAAGGTGGAGAGTGAAAAAGTTGGCTTAAAGCTCAACATTCAGAAAACGAAGATCATGGCATCTGGTCCCATCACTTCATGGGAAATAGATGGGGAAACAGTGGAAACAGTGTCAGACTTTATTTTTTTGGGCTCCAAAATCACTGCAGATGGTGACTGCAGCCATGAAATTAAAAGACGCTTACTCCTTGGAAGGAAAGTTATGACCAACCTAGATAGCATATTCAGAAGCAGAGACATTACTTTGCCAACAAAGGTCTGTCTAGTCAAGGCTATGGTTTTTCCTGTTGTCATGTGTGGATGTGAGAGTTGGACTGTGAAGAAGGATGAGCGCTGAAGAATTGATGCTTTTGAACTGTGGTGTTGGAGAAGACTCTTGAGAGTCCCTTGGACTGCAAGGAGATCCAACCAGTCCATTCTGAAGGAGATCAGCCCTGGGATTTCTTTGGAAGGAATGATGCTGAAGCTGAAACTCCAGTACTTTGGCCACCTCATGCGAAGAGTTGACTCATTGGAAAAGACTCTGATGCTGGGAGGGATTGGGGACAGGAGGAGAAGGGGATGACAGAGGATGAGATGGCTGAATGGCATCACTGACTCGATGGACGTGAGTCTGAGTGAACTCCGGGAGTTGGTGATGGACAAGGAGGCCTGGTGTGCTGCGATTCATAGGGTCGCAAAGAGTCGGACACAACTGAGTGACTGAACTGAACTGATAGCTCAGCTGGTAAAGAATCCACCTGCAATTCAGGAGACCCCAGTTTGATTCCTGGGTCAGAAAGATCCGCTAGAGAAAGGATAGGCTACCCACTCCAGTCTTCTTGGGCTTCCCTGGTGGCTCAGACAGTAAAGAATCAGCCTGCAGTGAGGGAGACTGGGGTTCGATCCCTGGATTGGGAAGATCCCCTGGAGAAGGAAAAGGCTATCCAACTCCAGTACTCTTGCCTGGAGAATCCCATGGACAGAGGAGCCTGGCGGGGCTATAGTCCATGGGGTCTCAAAGAGTCGGACATGACTGAGCAGCTAAGCCCAACACAGACCATCTGATTCGTTTTCTTTGAGTGTGAGCCCAAACCACCCCTGGCGAAAATACTGGTTTGGCCAAGCTGGCCATGCAGATGGGCCCCATAGCTGAGCCTGGGTCCCAGGAGGGGCTGGCCTGCCTGGATGGCTCCCCCCTCGAGGCAGGAGCCTGGAGTGCACAGAGGGTCAGGCGAGGAGGGCGACGTGGTGTCCTCAGGTGTCAGCTGGCCGAAAGCTACAAAGGGCTCTGTGATCGGGGCTGACGTCTGGGGTCTTCCTTGGGTTGGCTGTTTCAGAGGAAGGTATCTTCCCTGGCACGGAGCATCACTGACAAGCAGCAGCACCCCCGCAGGGCATCGGCCTCCCTGGTTCTGCTCAGTGGGCGCTCATCTGCTGGGTTCAGCGGGCACCCTCTGCCCACCCCTGCATGCCTTCCCCCGGAAACGCCTGCCCAGACCATGATGTCGTCTCACCTCCTGGCATCTATGAGTGGGACCCATGTTCCTCATTTTCACCTGAGCCCTCTGGTGACCCAAAGACACGCTGTTTTGATCAGTCCCTTTTGAAGGATGGGAAAACAGGCCAGGCAGCTGGCCCTCATGTTTTCAGTGGATCCAGAGCTTGCCTATGGGCGGCTGGCAGGAGAGTGGGCCTTCAGACATGTGGGGTCCTGGTCGAGGAGGGTGGGGTGAGACCAGGTCATAGTCCCTGAAAGCTGTGGCCGTGTCAGCTTACAGGGCAAGGGGCTGTGCAGGTCAGATGCAGGGCCTTGAGGCCGGGTTGCCCAGGCTGGGGAGCGGGAGGCCAGGGAGCCGCTGGGCAGCAGCCCGGGACCACAGGCAGCCCCAGGACCTGGAAACGGACCGGCACCCAGAGCCCCTGGACACCTGGACGTCAGGCTCTGACTCCCAGAACGGCTAGAGGCTAAACTCGTGCTGTCTCTGCCCACCGTGGTGGAGGCGACTTGTGAGCAGCTGCAGCAAGCTCGCACACGGAGGACGTGGGAAGCCGGGCTGGGGAGCTTGGTGTATCGATGCATCCTGGCCCAGAACCTGCGGGGCACCGGCACTTCTAATGGGAATGAGACGGTTTTCTTAAAGCCCCGGCGATGTTGGAATTCAAAACCCGGCGCCCTGTCCGCCTCTGGACCACCTGCTCTCCCCATGACGGTCCTGCCCGCCCTGGGCTCCGCCTGGATGGGGTGCAGGGGCTGGGACCTGCCCTGAACGCTCAGTGAGCCGGGGGCTGTGCACCAGCAGCTTCCCCGAGCCCCACCCAGGCTCAGTACTCCACTCAAGGCACGTGGCCGGGCCAGAGCGTGAAGCGCCATGTGGGGTTCCTGGCCATTGCTGAGAGCTCACGTGCAGCTCGGGAAGGTTCTCCATGCTCAGTTTAGTTGAATCGCTCAGTCATGTCCGACTCTTTTTGACCCCATGGACTGCAGCCCACCAGACCTCCCCGTCCATCACCAACTCCCTGAGTCCACCCAAACCCATGTCCATTGAGTCGGTGATGCCATCCAACCATCTCATCCTCTGTCGTCCCCTTCTCCTCCTGCCCTCAATCCCTCCCAGCATCAGGGTCTTTTCCAATGGGTCACCTCTTCGCATCGGGTGGCCAAAGTATTGGAGTTTCAGCTTTAGCATCAGTCCTTCCAATGAACACCCAGGACTGATGTCCATTAGGATGGACTGGTTGGATCTCCTTGCAGTCCAAGGGACTCTCAAGAGTCTTCTCCAACACCACAGCGACAAGAAACTCAACCCACGGAGGCGTTGGAGCCCCGTGAGGGGTGCCGGGCGAGTGTTCACTCGTGTTTTGATAATAGTTATTGTCAGTATGTGAGGCGATGCTGAGGCCAAAAGGACAGGCTTGTTGAGAGAACACACGGAGACCTGCGGGGCCGGGGCGCCCAGGTCTCTGCACTCCTCCCAAACCCCTCGGGAGCCAGCACCCCTGCCGCTGCGGCTGCTGAAGCCGGCGGTCAGCTCTGTGTCCACCGAGCTGCGGACCTTTCACCATCTGAGGACTCAGCTCATCACTCCGAAGCCCTTTTTCTCTTGGCCTCCCAGGACCCCCAGCCGTGGGCTTCCGCCTGCTGCCCCTTTGGTGCTCCCCTCTGATCATCACACCTCTCCTTGGGGCTGCCTGCACTTCCGGCCTTGGGGTTTAATACCTCCTGTGGTCAGGGACTTCTCAGCATGCATGTCCACGTGAGACGCTGCCCCAGCTCCAGATGCACACCCACCACCGCCCCACTGACTCCCCTGGACCCCTGGGACGCCTCAGACTCCAGCCGGCCGCAAGCCTGGTGGTCCCACCCAGTTGATGGCTGTCCTTGGATTTGCCCTAGCTACACGAGTTTTATAAGAGTTGAAGGGTCTGTGGGTGGTGGACAGAGCCCCCTGCCTGGCTGAGAGATGGAAGGCGGACCTCGCTCTGTGCAGCTCCGGCCAGAGGTTATAAACAGCACGGGTTTATCTCCCACCATCTGGAGGCTGGATGGGGAGGTGCACCCAGTCCAGCCCGGTCCAGTCACAGGAGAGGAAACGAGACCCAGAGAGACTGGCAGGGCCAGGGTCCGACCTCCTCCTGGCCCGTAGGCAGCTGCCACTGTGCTGCCTGCTCACATGACGCCTTTGTGCGTCTGAGGAAGGGGGGCGGTGTGAGCGAGGGAAAAGGCTGGCACTTCTTGGCACTTCTTCCTTCCAGGGCACAGAGCCCATCGTGGGGCAGGCGGGCACAGCCGAGGTCTGGGGACCTGACCTCAGCAAGGCTGCTGGCAGACTAAGGCAGCGCCCTGGGCTCTTTGGGGAGGATGGTGGTAGGGCTGGAGTTTGGGGTGCTGGTCTTGCCCCATGTCATCTGCTGCCCCCCCAAATCCACACCCAGAAACCACTCTGCTTTCTCTGACCCCTTCGAGCCTGGCTCTGTGTCAGGCAAGTGGGATGCAGCAAAGCAGGCTTTCCCGGCTGCCCTGTGGACCCCTGGTCTCTCGGGAGCCCCAGGACTAAGCAGAGTGAAGCAAGTAAATAGGCAGGCAAGCTGGGTTTGCCCTGAAGCCCGCTGCGCTCGGCCGGGACGGGGCCCCTCGGGGCCTGGCCCTCCCCTGTGCCCTTGGCCTTCGGTCTTGAAGAGGCCACTGCAGTCTCCCTGGCCTCGTCCTTGCCGCCCCCCTCGCGGCCCATCCAGTCTTCTCGTCGCTGCAGGTCCTGGGCCTGCGAAGGGCTGCCCCTGGCCGTCCCCGCCAGCTCCCTGCCCTCCAGACAGCAAGGCTTGCTCAGTGTCCACCCCGGCTTCCCTCCCCACCCCTCGGGCCCCCTGGAGTCGGGCTCCGCGGACACAGCATGACCAACGACAGAGTAAATCCCGGTGTGCCCTGGCCGGTAACCCCGCTTTCCTGCTTCCGGTCAGCACAGCGTGGGCCCCGTGTGGCCGGCACGCACCGCACAAGCGGCATCTGAGCTTCCTGGGGCTGTCGTGACAAGTCACCGCACGCCTGGGGGCTGAAGCAACACGCGCCTGACCTCTCACGGCCTGGAGGCCCGGAGGCCCGGAGTCGGGGTAAGCTGGGCTGGTGCCCCTGGATCCTCCTCTCTGTCCTCCAGGGAAGAGTCGTCCCTGCCTTGCCCAGCTTCTAGAGGGTTGTGTTTTTTGGCTTGTGGTCCCTCCTCCCTCTTCAAAGCCAGCAGGGAAGATTTAGCGTCTTGAAACCCCTCTGTCTGTCCCCACGTCTCCTCCCCCTCTGACCCTCCTCCCACCCTCTTACGAGAGCCCTGAGACGACCCTGGACTCACCTGGAGAATCTAGGGCCTTACCTCCATCGCGTCCACACAGTCCTTCTGCCCCACGCGCAGTGACTTGTTCACAGAGTCCCGGGACTGGGGCCTGGGCGTTGTTGGGGACCGTTGTTCGTCTGCCCGCAGACACTGGAAGTTGTTTCCTGGTCCGTGCTGCTGGACACGCAGCGGGTTCTGACCTGTCGCTCTCACCACAGCTTTAGTGAGAAAGCAGGCCCTGCAGCCGCCGTGACGTCTGCCCAGGGTCGCTTCCTCTGTGAAGCCCTATGTGTGCAAGTTCTGGGTTGAAAGGAATTGAAAATTCTCAGCTTTTAAAACATACTCTGCCAGTTTCTCTCCTCAAAGGCCGTGGCGCTTACACTTCCTGTGCTGTCACTGCCCTTGGGATCCTTGTGTGTCCAAGTCCATCCAGGCTGCGGGGACAGCAAATGCCGCTGGGCACGGGGACCAGACGCCGCTGGGCGTGGGGACCAGACGCCGCTGGGCACAGGGAAGAGGTGCCACTGGGCCCGGGTACCAGACGCCGCTGGGCGCGGGGACAGGACACGACGCTGCTGGGCGCAGGGCCTGTCAACAACACACAGTCATTCTTCGCGGCTCGGGAAGCTGGATGCCCACACTGAGGGTGCGGGCATGGCAGTGGCAGAGAGCAGGCGGCTGCCTGAGTCCTCGCAGGTGGAAGGGGCCGGGGAGCATCCTGGGGTCTATTTTATTTTGATTGAAACATAGTTGATTTATGATGTTGTGTTCGTTTCAGGTATACATCAAAGTGATTCAGATTCTTTCCCATGTGAGGTTAGTACTAGATATTAGGGCTTCCCTGGGGGCTCAGACAGTAAAGAATCTGCCTGCAATGCAGGAGACCCGGGTTTGATCTCTGGGTCAGGAAGATCCTCTGCGGGAAAAAATGGCAACCCACTCCAGTATTTTTGCCTGGAGAATTCCACAGACAGAGGAGCCTGTCGGGCTACACTCCACGGGGTCACAAAGAGTTAGACACGACTGAGTGACTAGCATAAGCGCACGCATGCACACACACACACACACACACACACTAGGTATTGAATGTGGTTCGCTGTGCTATATACTGCTGCTAAGTCACTTCAGTCGTGTCCGACTCTGTGCGATCCCATAGACGGCAGCCCACCAGGTTCCCCCGTCCCTGGGATTCTCCAGGCAAGAACCCTGGAGTGGGTTGCCATTTCCTTCTCCAATGCAGGAAAGTGAAAAGTGCTATATAGTAGGTCCTTGTTTATTTATTTTGTGTAGACTGGCATGCATCCTTTTCTACCTTGGATGGTATTATTTGATTCATTTTTAAAGTATGCGTCTTCAGGGCTCAGAGTCAGTTTTGAACTATCTGTTGCATCCTTCTCTGCTTTCTGATTATAAGAACATTATTTGAGAATGGCAGACAGACTGCATTGTGTGTATCTTTTAATCCCAAACACCTTATTTATTCCCCACCCTTTCCCTTTGTCTTCTGTTTCTGTGAATCTATTTCTGTTCTGTAAATAAGTCATTTGCACACTTTTTTTGTATTTCCCATATTAACATCATATGACGTTTGTTTTTCTCTGACGTATTTACTTAGTATGATGATTTCTACATCCATTCATGTTGCTGTAAACGGCTTTGTTTCATTCCTCTCAGTGGCTGAGGAGCATTCCACTGTGCAGACACGCGCATCTCCCTTGTCCGCGCCTCCGTCGATGGACGCCCAGGTTGCCTCCGTGTCTCGGCTAACGTGAACAGAGCTGCTGTGAATATAGGGGTGCATGTCTGTTTTTCAATATAGTTTTCTCTGGATACACGCCCAGGAGTGGGATCGCTGGATCGTATGGTAGCTCTATTTTTAGTTTTTTCAGGAACCTCCGTACTGTTTTCCCATCATGACTGCACCAATTTACATTCTCATCAACACTGTAGGAGGGTTTCCCTTTCTCCACACCCTCCCCAGCATTTACTATTAGGAGACTTTTTAACGATGGCCTTTCTGACCTGTGTGAGGTAGTATCTCATTTTAGTTTTGATTTGCATTTCTTATCCGTTGGATCATCGAAAAAGCAAAAGAGTTTCAGAAAAACATCTACTTCTGCTTTATTGACCATGCCAAAGTCTTTGACTGTGTGAATCACAACAAACTGGAAAATTCTTCAAGAGATGGGAATACCAGACCACCTGACCTGCCTCCTGAGAAATCTGTATGCAGGTCAGGAGGCAACAGTTAGAACTGGACATGGAACAACAGACTGGTTCCAAATCGGGAAAGGAGTATGTCAAGGCTGTATATTGTCACCCTGCTTATTTAACGTATATGCAGAGTACATCATGAGAAACGCTGGGCTGGAAGAAGCACAAGCTGGAATCAAGATTACCAGGAGAAATATCAATAACCTCAGATATGCAGATGACACCACCCTTATGGCAGAAAGCAAAGAAGAACTAAAGAGCCTCTTGATGAAAGTGAAAGAGGAGAGTGATAAAGTTGGCTTAAAACTCAGCGTTCAGAAAACTAAGATCATGGCATCTGGTCCCATCACTTCATGGCAAATAGATGGGGAAACAGTGGAAACAGTGACAGACTTTATTTTTTTGGTCTCCAAAACCACTGTAGATGGTGACTGCAGCCATGAAATTAAAAGACACTTGCTCTGTGGAAGAAAAGTTATGACCAACCTAGACAGCTTATTAAAAAGCAGAGACATTACATTGCCAACAAAGGTCCATCTAATCACAGCTATGGTTTCTCTAGTGGTCATGTATGGATGTGAGTGCCGAAGAATTGATGCTTTTGAACTGTGGTGTTGGAGAAGACTCTTGAGAGTCCCTTGGACTGCAAGGAGATCCAACCAGTCCATCCTAAAGGAAATCAGTCCTGAATATTCTTTGGAAGGACTGATGCTGAAGCTGAAACTCCAATACTTTGGTCACCTGATGCGAAGAGCTGATTCATTTGAAAAGACCCTGATGCTGGGAAAGAGTGAAGTCAGGAGGAGAAGGGGGTGACAGAGGATGAGATGGTTGGATGGCATCACCGACTCAATGGACATGAGTTTGGGTAAACTCCAGGAGTTGGTGATGGACAGGGAGGCCTGGCGTGCTGCGATTCATGGAGTCGCAAAGAGTCGAACACGACTGAGTGACTGAGTGAACTGAACTGAATAATTAGTGATGTTGAGCATCTTTTCATGTGTGTATTGGCCATTGGTACGTCTTCTTTGGAGAAATGTCAACTTAAGTCCTCTGCCCATTTTTGACCGGGTTGTTTGTTTATTTGTTTGGGTTGTCTTTTTAAAATACTGAACTGTGAGCTATTTATATAACTCAGAAATTAAACCTTTATTGGGCACATCATTTCTAAGTGCTTTCTCCCATTCTGTAGACTGTCTTTTTTTTGTCTATGGTTTCCTCTGCTGTGCAAAAGTTTTAAAGTTTGAGTATTTAAAGTTCGTTTTTTGCTTTTGTTTCTTTTGCCTTGGGAGACAGACATAAGAAAACATTGGTACAATTTATGTCAAAGAGTGCTTTTCTTTTGTTGTCTTCCAGGAGTTTTATGGTGTCATGTCTTACATTTAAGTGTTTAGGGCACTCTGAGTTTATTTTTACTTGTGGTGAAGGGAGAGTTCCAGGCTCACTGATTTACGGGCCTGGGGTCTCTTTTCTAAGAGCCCTGATCCCTTTCTTGGGGCTCCATCTTCATGATCCAATCACCTCCCAAAGGCCCCCCCTCCTAACATCATGACAGGAGGGTGGGAATTCAGCAGATGAATTTCAGGGGGACGCAGACAGATCCTAGCACGGGGCGTTCGTTGGGTCACTCTGAAGTCGCGTGGGTGGGGAGGGGTGCCTTGTGTCCGTCATGTGTACTCTGTCCAGCCCACCTGCTGACTTTGTCACCAAGGATCCTGCTCTGGAATAGACTTGAGTCCCCCACGCCTGGTTCTGAATCACGTGTTAACTTCATCTGCTAAATGGAGACCGCGACATCATGAATGGCTGCGGAATGAAACCCGGGATACCGTGGCTCGGCGGACGGTGGAAGGTGTCCTGTGTGGGCCACGGGGGCCTCTCGCGCCCCTCTCTGGTGCTGGGAGAAGGGCAGGGTGTGGACAGCAGCAGGGTCCTGGAGCCGGCAGCAGGCGGCAGCGAGCTCTGCTCATGGAGACCCCACCCCCTCGGGTCCAGGGATGCAGTCAGACCAGCCGGCGTCTCAGCCATGGAGATCAGGTGACTCACTCTGTTCAAGTTATTTTTAAGTGACTGGAAGGCTGGCGAGGAAGCTGCCTGACAGCAGTGCTAATTACCGCCCCCCACACAGAGGGAGCAGGCCTGCGGGCTTCAGGCAGGCGCTGAGCCCCCACCCCTGGCAGCTCTGCAGAGGGGTAGACCCTCGGGCCTGGGTGCAGCCGACAGCCGGGGAAGGCAGCCCATTTTCCTGGACAGCCCTCCTCACCCCCAGTCACCCCAGGAGACTGTCTACAAGTCCCCCCATCCCGGCCAGCACCCCGGATCTCACTCCACCTGACCACTCAGCCTTGTGGGCCCGTGGCTAAGAGTGGGGCCCCAGCCTGCACCCCCAGCCTCGGGCCAGCACCCCCACCCAGCCCGGTGCTGCACCCTGACCCCAGGTCCCTGCAGGCCCAGTGCTCTCTTAGCTCGCCGTCCTACCTCGTCTAAGTCTGGTCTTTAATGCCCGTTTGCAAACAGACCCCTCCCCCGCCAGTGCTCAGAGTCCAACGGCCTCCTCAGAGGACATTACTGCTTACGGAAAAGCGGGACGAGTGGGAGACTGGAGGACATCACCTTTATTCTCCGATCATCCCTACACTCGTGGGAGCATGCACACACATGCACACACATACACGCACAAGCACATGTGTGAAAGCACACGCCTGTGCACACACACACGCATGGCTGCACACTTGTGGTACATGTGTTCATGCATACACATGAGTGCACAATGCACACATGTGTGCTTGTGTACATGCACCATGCACACGTGTGTTCACACATGCACGAGCAGACATATGCAGGAGCATGTGTGCGTGAATATATGCACGAACTCACACCTGCATGCATATGCACACGTGCAGGCACACACGTGTGTACGCATATATGCACTGCACACACGTGTGCGTGCAAGCATAAGTGCATGCGTGCATTGTGTGCATACATGCATGAGCACGTGTGTGCAGAACACATGTGTATATACACACACGTGCATGTGTGCAGGTACACACGTGTGTGCATCCATGCGCGGACACACATGCAGGACACACAGGTGTGCACGTACGTGCACCAGTGCACACATACAGGCACACGTGTGTGTGCGTATCTATGTGTGAGTGCACACGTGCAGGCACACACATGCACAGCCACTCCCTGGAATGCCTTCCTCCCAGCTGATGTGCTCCTTGGCAAGTTTCAGGTGATGCTGGCTCTTCCCATGGTGCTCAGGGCTCAAGTCCAGGCGGGACTGAGGTGGAAACTGCAGACCTAGCTCTGTTCCAAGGTCTCCCTCTCCCCAGGCGTCAGGGTCCCCCAGACGTACCAGGGATGGGTAGGTCTGCAACTCTGTCCTTCGCTCAGCCCTGGCATGACCGTAGGGAGTTTAGTCCAGGCAGGAGAGGGGGAGGGCCCGTCCTGGGGGGGAGGTCCTGAGGTGACACTCAGAGCTGGCTCCTCCCCAGCACGCCTGTGGGGCCCTGGTTCCCCTTAGCACCCATTCCTGGTGGTCTGGCCTCAGCAGGCTACGCCTTGCCCTCCCACGCATCCCCTCAGAGGGGACTCCTTTAGAGGACCCTGTCTGGCCCATTCTACGGGGTCCCTGAACGCAGGTTCTGCCTAATTGGTTCTGTCAGCTCGTCTCTGGGTTGACTGACGTCTCCCTCCTTCTTGGGGGGCTTTCCCACCTGGCTCCCATGGGGGCGCCCTGGGCCCCTCCCTACCCCCGCTTCCCCAGACCCTGTTCTGGGTGCCTTGCCCCTCCTCTCCTGTCCTCTCCACATTGGGGGTCCTGGGCTCTCACCCTGGTGCCCTCTGTCCCACGTACCCTCTCTCAGGCCCAGGGCCTTGCAGTCCATCGTGAACCATATGTCCAGCCTGGGTCCCCCTCCTGGACCCCTAAAGCCTGTAACCAACCCTCTCAGCAGCATCTCCCCCCGGGGGCTCCAGCACATGGGCCCCCATCTCTCCTCCCCACTGCTGCTCCGCCCCTTCCTGTCACATGCGGGGGCTGCATTCTGCTAGCCCTGGGTGGACGTTGGCTCTGTCCTCTGCCCCGAGTCTGGACACAGCCGGCTGACAGCTGCCCCTTCCCCACCGCAGTCCCCCTGCGTCGCCCGCCGTCGTCCAGCCTGGATGGCTGGATCGGGCCCTTGCTGCTCTCGGCCCCGCAGTCCCTTCCGACAGAGTGTCCAGAATGATCCTGGCAAATTCTCACCAGATCCTGTCACATCTGCACCCAGGCCCCCCAGCGTACCCACCCCGCAGTGAATCCCTCCTGTGCCCTCCAAGGCTGGCCCACAGTGCCCCACCGCCTCTGAGTGCCTCTTCCCGGGGCCTCCCCCTTTTAAGCTGCCCCTGCACGCAGCACTTAGCAACTCTTTCCCCTGCCAGGCCCACGCGGCCTCAGGACCTTTGCACGCTCCGTGTCCTCTGCCTGTGATGCTCCTCCCCGAGATCCCACCTGGTTCCCTCACTTGCCCCAGGTTTACCCACACACCACCTTTAAGATGTGGCGTCTACAATTTTGACAGTCACCCTGCAACACTTTACTTTCTCTTATTCACCTTTCCTGCAGCACTTACCGGTGTGTAATTCACCATCTGCATCATCAGTCTTGTGTCTGCTTCACTCCTGCCACTCGGGCGGGAATTTGCACTGATGGCTGGTGGATCCCAGCCTCCTCCACCCCGCCCAGGACAGGGCTGGCCCTGGGCAGATGCACACACAGGATTTACTGAACGACTGAATGAGCAAATGAATTAGTGGATGTGTCCTTGCCCTCCCAGTGGAAGGCCAGCTTCCTGGCCCGGCCATGCAGAGAGGTTCAGGCCACCACCCCAGCGAGCCCAGCCTTCCAGTCATCCCAGCCAACGAGCCAGACCCGAGTGCCACCATCTTGGACCTTCCAGCCCAGACCACCCCACAGGCGAGGGCCACCGAGTGACCTCAGAAAGGCCACTGGCAGAGCCTCGTCGGCATTCCTGACCCACAGAGCCGTGAGCTAGAATTACATGACTCTTGCTTTGCACAAGCAAATCTCAGCAGTGG
Organism: Bos indicus; assembly: GCF_029378745.1. Taxonomy (NCBI): domain Eukaryota; kingdom Metazoa; phylum Chordata; class Mammalia; order Artiodactyla; family Bovidae; genus Bos; species Bos indicus. The sequence goes on along the minus strand of NC_091765.1, from coordinate 115,603,464 downwards.
GATCTGGGACACGGGCGCTGGGCTGATGCAGCAGAACCAGCTTCACCCCACGCACCCCAGGACGGCACAGGTGGCCCCTACCTGTCTCAAGGGCAGAATCTGGAATCTGATGTTTGGCTGCCAGCTTTTGGGTTCCTGGCTGGAGCGGTGAGAAGACAGGGAAGCTGCCTTCAGCACCCAGTTACTGAGCACGCATCCCAAGCCATGACGACCACAGTGCCGTTCATCACTCGGTGACTGCTGGCCAGGTGCTGGCTCAAGGGCTTTATAAACACTTCCTTGTTCAAAACCAGCAACAACAAGGGCGAGTGTTTCCGGAGTGGCGGCCTTGTGCGGGACGCTACTGTCGGCCTCTGTCACAACAGCTCCGTTTTACGGCCGGGGGACCAGAGGCGGGAGAGGCCGAGCCCGCTGCCCCCTCCAGGCCGTCTCCCCCTCCCCTGCCCCAGCCCGCCGCCCCCTCGGAAGCTGTCTGCAGCTACACCAACATCTGAAGGTGGAGACCACGGTCCTCCCGCCTTCCTGGCTGACCCATGGGTCCGGGGAAAACCCAACTCAGTCACAAAGGGTTTGGTTTGACGGAACATAAAAGCCGTGGGACTCCTGACTGGCCGCCCTGGATGAATCACAGTCCCGCTGTATCGTTTCCTGGACTGTTGTGACAAAGTGCCACAAACTAGGGCTTCAAACAGCAGACGTGGGTCCTCTTGCAGCTCTGGGGGCCAGACGTCCGAAACCCAGCCGTCCTCGGGGCCCTCAGGAAGACCACGCCCGTGCGTGTCCCGGCTTCCATCAGCTGCAGAAATGCTCGCATTCCTTGGCTCGTGGCTGCCTCACTTGGTCTCTGCCCCCGTCTTCACACGGCTTCTCCTCTGTGTGTCTCTTCTCTTCCTATAGGTACGTCAGTCGTGTGAGATTAGTGGTGTTGTCGTGTCTGACTCTTTGTGACCCCATGGACTGCAGCACACCAGGCTTCCGTGTCCTTCACTATCTCCCAGAGTTTGCTCTAACTCACGCCTGTCGAGTCAGTGATGCCAATCAACCATCTCACACTCCATCACATCCTTCTCCTCCTGCCCTCAATCTTTCCCAGCATCAGGGTCTTTTCCAATGAGTTGGCCAAAGGATTGGAGCTTCCGCTTCATCAGTCCTTTCAGTGAATATTCAGGGTTGATTGGCATTAATGGGATTAGGACCACCTTCAGCATAACTAACTACGTCTGCAAAGACCCTATTTCCAGGTGGGGTTTCATTCAGAGGTTCCAAGTGGACGTGAATTTGGGGGACATGTTCACCCCAGTACACCCTTCTGGAGCCCCCAGACCCTTACCTGTCCAAGCCCCTTTTTCTGATCTGAAAGTTCTTGGGGGGAGGGTCCATAGGGCCTGTGCACAACCCCGTCCCAGCCCTGCCCTGCCCACCTGCCTCCCATCCACACGAGAGCTAACGGGAGGCGGCATGTTCACGTCAGGGGCTGGGGTGGTGGGCCCCTCGCCGCACTGTTACCATCTGCCTGCACGCAGTAAATGAGCCCCGGGGGGTGGGGTCCAGGAAAGCCTGGTTGGGCTGAGCCCCCGGGGGTGGGGGGGGGGGAGTGGGGGGTGGGGTCCAGGAAAGCCTGGTTGGGCTGAGCCCCACGCTGTGCGGTCTGACCTTGGCTTCACTGTACCCCTGCACTCGGGGGAAAGTTCGGCTGGGACACCGGAGGCCTGGGGCAGGCTCAGTGACGTGTCCCCCTGGCAGCCGGAGGCCCTGAGCAGGGCCGGAACCTGGCTCAGCTGCAGGGCCGAGGTCGAGATGGCAGTGCCCCAGGCAACCCAGGCCCAAGGGCAGGCTGGCGTCTGCATGGTGTCCGTCTTCAGCTCTAGGAAGACGGTGTGCGCTGGGCCTCTGGGCAGAGGGCCACCAGCGGGGGGACTGGCCGCGGGCCCAGCGTCACTCCACAGGAAGGCTGCCCTGCTGACCCCAGCGGGCTGCTCGGGAAGGCGGTCAGGCCGGGTGCCAGGCGCTGCTGCCTGGGATTCAGGGAGCAGAGCGCCTGGTCTTGCAGCCAATGGCCCTGGGATTTCTGTGGGAGGACGGACCCCTCTCCTGGGCTGGGCACTGTGGACTACCCAAGGGCAGCTTGGGGAAGAGGCCAGGGGAGGGGGCTCAGGGTCACTCACTGCCCGCCCCCCCATCAGGCCTTCCCCGCGGCCCTGGAGCCCCTCCACGCCTGGCAGGCAGACCCACATTCCACCCAATGTGAGGGGGGCTAAAGGGGGCGGTGAGAGGGTGCACTTGGAAGACCCCAGGGAAGGCCACCCAGGGCCTGCTCCCCCCACCCCCGTGTATCCCGTGGACCTGTGACACAGGTGTCCCCTGGGGGTGAGCTGGAAACACAGACACTCAGGCACCCAGACCCCTGAAGGGGACGCTGCCGTCAACAGGAGACCCCGGGGGACTCTAGCTTCCAGTGCGGGTCTGAGCCACCCAGCTCCCCAAGGACCCAACTCACCTCGACTCGGAGAGCGTGTCCAAGCTCGGCAATCCAGCCACTGCTGTCCGTTTGGGGCCAGGAGCCTGGCTTTGGAAGGCCCTTCACATCCACTGTCAAATGTGCCCCAAGGACACCTGGACAGGTGGCTGTCCAGGCCCTTCTTGAACGCAGTGACGGAGAGCTCACTGCCACGTGAGGAGCCAGGTCAGCCGTGCCAGGGGCTCGGAGGTGATCCCCACGGGGCTGCACTCGGAGTTTGGGCCGCCTCACCTCCCCCGGACTCAGTTTCGGCATCGGTGCCAGGCACGAAACAGGTTCCCTCTCTCCCCTCATCGTGAGAACGTTTGTGCTTTGGGGACATCGATGGACTGATCAGTCAAAGCACGCTGTGGGGCAGCTCTCTGATGTCGCAGAGATGACCTGTTGCTCCCTTCCAGTGTGGTCAATGGGGACACTGTGGGAATGACCAAGATCGGAGGGCAGCCTCTACGAGGCTCAGAGGTGCTCAGGGCCACTTGCTGCTGCTGCTAAGTCGCTTCAGTCATGTCCGACTCTGTGCAACCCCATCGACGGCAGCCTACCAGGCTCCCCTGTCCCTGGGATTCTCCAGGCAAGAACACTGGAGTGGGGTGCCATTGCCTTCTCCAATGCATGAAAGTGAAAAGTGAAAGTGAAGTCGCTCAGTAAGTGTCCGACTCTTTGTGACCCTATGGACTGCAGCCTACCAGGCTCCTCCACCCATGGGATTTTCCAGGCAAGAGTACTGGAGTGGGGTGCCATTGCCTTCTCTGCAGGGCCATTTAGTAAATTGCAAACTCTAGGACCCTGCTCCCCAAGCCCTGAGCCAGGAGATCCAGGCAACCTGGATGCAGGAGCTCAAAGGACCACACTCTGAGGAGTCGGGGCTCCCAGGATCTTCTGGGGGTGGCGTGTCAGCCCCAGTGGGCCCTGAGGCCAACGGGCCTCTGGCCGGGGAGGGCAGTGTGGGGGCCGAGCTGTGCCTGCGTGTGCCTCTGTGAGACCCGCATGTCCACATACACGTGTGTAGTGTGCCTGCAGCCCACAGGGCATGCACATGTACACACATGTGGTCCGCACGCACATCACAGCACACCCATGTACCCAGGGCACTGGTGCATGCATGGCACTTGCCCACGGGACACACACACACACACACAGCGTGTCCTGTCGACCACCAGCCTGCTTTGTGCTGATACGAGACCCTCCACCACATCTTCTCTTAGCACCTGGGCTGTGTCTGCAAAGACAGGCTGAATTCCTCATCGCAGCTGACCCGGCAGGTGGGCGCCGCCTGCTAGCTCCGTGCCAGGCCCTGCACTGGGCCCTGTGGAGGAGCCGCCTGGAGACCAGAGAGCTCACGTCTACGAGGCAATCAGACAGGTGAGCACATAGGGGTCACCCGGGGCCATGTGAATTGGTCTAGGGCAGCCCGGGTGAACAGACCGGGTGTGGGTGCCTGAGGGTGCAGGGGGAGGCTGGGGGGAAGCTGGAGGGAAGCCGGAGGAGCTGAGGCCCCTGCCCCGCACAGGTAGGGTGGAGGGGTGGGTACCAGGTGAGTCCAGCCCGGGGTGTGGGAGGAGCAAGCGCTCATAGAGGATGGGTAGGTGATTATTCCAGGAGCCCGGGGCGAGGAGCATGGCCAGGCGGGTGCCTGGGGTGGGAGCCCTGCTCCCCCCGCCCACTGGCTGCACACTGGCACCTCCTTCTTTTTGCAGACGCCCCACCTTGCCTCCTTTGTCCCTTTAATCCCACATGTGGAGCCTCAGAAGAGACAGGCTAATTAGGCTTTCTGCTTAGTCAAGGTCAGAGGCATCTCCCCCTCTCTTCTCCCCTCGGGCTCTGCCCCCAGGGCGTCCTCCTCTCCTCCGCAGAGACAGGGAGGCCCCTCCGGTCCCTATCCTCTCAGAGAGATGACAGGTCACCTGGCGGACACCCCGTCACCACAGCGGCCTGCCGCTTGGGGAGGAGACAGAGTGTGTGGCCATGGGTCAGCAGAGCGCGGACCACCTGCCCCCTCCCGACTCCCGCCCGTTGGTTAACGGCAGGCACCCGGCGTCCATCCTGACCGTGAGAGCCTGGTCCCACGGCGCTCACGAGGACTCTGAGCTGGCCCTGCCCTTGGGTACCGAGAAACCAGCCAGCAGGCTGGCGGGGACGTGTCCCTGCCCTGACTGGAGGCCCCGGTGCCTGCGGGAGCCCCGGGGAGGACTGTGGCTTCTGTGGGATTCCCCAGAAACAGGTGATGCTCCCCCCGGTCTGACAAAGGAACAGGTGTTCCCCAGGAAGTGGAGGAGGGATGGGAAACAAACGATGGTCCGGGGGAAGGGACTAGGCGGGGAGGCTTCTGGGGAAGCTCGGATTGTAGACGCACAAACCTCGGCCCTTGGAAAGAAAGGCAGGAACAGGCGGCTGGCTGGAAGAGCGTCACATGGGGACAGTACAAGCCGGGCAGGCTTCCCGGAGGCAGCAGCATGGGAGCCCTGGGGCGGTAGGAGTGCAGCCAGGAGAGCTCACGCGGCAGGTGGGCCCGGAAGCCCTTTGGGAGCCAGGTCAAGCCCTGGGGGACAGAGCCCCTGAGAGTCCGGAGGGCTCCCCGGCTCTCCAGGGCTCCCAGCCTCCGTGCCAGCGGCCTGCCCCCTACGTGGCACACCCGTTGCCTGCCAGGAGGGGCTCTTGGGCTGGGATCCCCAGAAGCAGATCCCGAGACAAGGGTCCCGCATAAGCAGCTTGTCTGGGGTGTCATCCCAGTAGGAAAGTGGGGACTGAGGTGAGGAGGGGGCCGGCCTCTGCAGGCATGTGCTCTGAGCAGGCAGCCGCTGCCTGCCATTGGGTCCCTTCCCTTCCGGGGGCCCTGAGCCCAGACCGTGTACCTCAGGGGTGCTGGGAGCTGTCCTGGGGGGGCGGCCTCAGGCACTGCAGGATAGGTGGGCAGGGAGGGCCGGGCCGGGCACGGGGGTACCTCCTGATGCAAAGGCAGAGGGGCGGCAGGAGGCAGATCCCAGAGCCACCCAGCGCCCCAGGAAGGCTGGCGGGTGGCACCTCTGCTGCAAAGCCCTAACCCATCGGCCACAGTCCTGGGGAGGTGGGTGGTGGGGGGCCCGTGTCCACCACAGCGCCTTGGACGGCTTTCGTGGCCCCCGAGATCCTGACTCTGCCGGGCAGGCTGTCTCCCACCGGGGCCTTTCCAGACAGACGTCTCTGCCCCCACTTCCCACCCCACCAGCTTCAGCTGTACCGGAGCGCAGGCGCTTTCCCACCGCGGGGCCTCTCCACGGCCTGTGCCCTCTGCCTGCACACGCTTTCCCGCCTCCCGGCCCCAGAACCTCTGTTTTAGCATCACAATCTGGTCACCCTCTTGGCTGAGGAGCCCTCTCCCACCCTCAGTGTGTTGAAAGCGCAGCTGTCGGTGAATGTGTGTGAGCAGGTGTGGGCCACAGGTGTGCCCGCTCCTCCCACCCCCACGGGGCTCGGAGCCACCTGCCGTGGTGGCCGAGGGCCTGAGCGCAGCCAGAGCTCCAGGAGACAGGCGTTTTGCTCCTCTTCAACTCCATGCAAATGCCACCTCCTCCAGGAGGCCTTCCCAGATCCCCCTCCATCTTGGCCGTCTGCATTATCCCATACCGTGGGGTCCTGAGGGTGGCCCCTGAGCATCCCCAGGGCAGCCCAGGTCTGCAGGGGTAGGTGCTCAGGGGACTGGGCCTGATACCGGAGCCTGTCTGTGAGGTGGGGAAGGTGTGCCGTGCACAGATGAGGGGTGCAGGTGCCTGGCCTGCTGACAGGCAGTAGCGCTGGTCCCAGACATGAGAGCTAGTTGCTGAGTGCCAGAGGGGCCCCGGGGCCCGGGCAGGTCCTCCTGGTGGACCGATGGAGCCCCGGGAACCCTGGGATGAAGGGCTCTGTAGAGGAGCGGCTGGGACTGCTCCTGGGTCGCTCTCCCCAAGAGTAGCTTCTGGGGACGCTCCGCATGGGGACCTCTCCCCACCCACCCACCGCGTCTCTGAGTTCCTGCAATCCACTCTCCCCTCATGGATCTATTAGCAAAACTCCTTCCTCGCTGCCTCCGCAGCACGCGCCCCTCGCCGCCCACGGTCTCATCAGCCCCGCTGAGCCCAGGTGGGCACTGACTCTGTCCCCTCCCCAGCCTGACTGGGTTCCCCTGCCCACCCCTCCCCCGGGCCTTCTCCAGTCAAGAATGCTCCTGGTCAAGAAATGCTCCTGCCTGGCCACCCTGCTCAGCCGTCTCCACGGGCTCCCACTGCCCACTGTGGCCGCCCAGTTCCCGGAAGGGAGGCTGGGCCTCTGACTCCAGAGCCCAGGAACTGCTCAGTGCGTGTCTCTGAGCCAAAGCCAGGAAGCCGACGGTCACTCGGGGGCCCCTGGCTCCTGCCATCCAAACCCAGCCTGACGTCCTCCCGGGCAGGCTCAGGGAAGTTCAGAGATGGCATGCTGCCCCTCCATGGGAGAAGGGGAGAGTGGGGGAGGAGAGGGGAGAGGAGAGTGGGGGAGGGGAGAGGCAGGGGAGAGTGGGGGAGGAGGAGGGAGAGCGGGAGGGGAGGAAGCCAGGTCAAGCGCTGGTGGCAGCTGGGCCCAGGGCCTCAGACCTGCCAGCAGCGTCTGTGCTGCCCCCGCGCCCCTGGGAACCGCCCCCCCGGACTCCTCAGTACCGGACCATGGCACACGAGGCAGATGGCGGGGATGACACGGCATTTCAGCTTCCAAACCCTTACATGAAATCACGGCGCGTCATTAGGGAAACTCAGGGGCCAGGGACGTGTGTTGCAGCTCTAGCAACACGGGACACCCTTGAAGCCCCCCACAGAGAGGGCGAGGGCCGACACCCAGAGCTCGAGACCTGGAGAGGTGTCGGCAGGAGCAGAGGGCTGGTGGACGGAGGCCTGGCTGGACCGCCAGGGCCCTGGGGGGACGCGGCTGGGCATGGGTGAGCGCCAGCGTCCACGTGGGGACAGAAGGGACTATCTCCCAGGCTCCCCTCGGGGACACTCCCCTGCTCCTCCACCCACGGGACCACTCCAGTCAAGCCCTCCATGTCCAGAAAAGTCAGAAAAGTGCTCAGAAAAGTCAGAACTCAGCCCATGGACGCAGAGGCACAAGGTGCCCACCCTCAGGAAAGAACTGGAAATAGAGTTTAAAACACACCCCAGGACCAGACTCACCTGGAGGAAGCACAGCCAACGGTGCTTCATACCAACAGCCGGGGAAAGGAAGAGGGGCTTAAAAATCACAGAGAAATAACAGAGAGAGAAAGCCGAGCTTCCGCGTAGGAAACAGGATTCCCCGAGGCCACCCTCCAGAGCGCAGCTGCCGGAGCCTGGGCAGGAGGGGCCTGGCCCACTGGGCGCCGCCCGGCACGGTCCCCGACTCTGCGGATCTTCAGTCGGGGTGGGAGTGCGATGTCCTCTTCTCACGCCCAGCAGCTGGCGAGTGAGGCTCCTGGCTGGGCACCCGGAGAACACGTGCTGGCCCCACCACTCCCAGGACCCAGGCCCGCGGAGGAAGGGAGCGGGAGGACCCCCGCCCCGCTGCCTGTCACCCACACTCCGCCACGTGTCACTTCTCAGCCTGCATCAGTGTGGTGGTGGCGGGGACACGAGCCCTGGAGCGGCCTCCAGGCCAAACCCGGCTCCCTGCTTGCTGGCTGTGTACCTCGGGCGGGTAGCTCAACCTCTCCGAGCCTCGTTTCTTGAGGCACAAACAGGGATGATACACCCTGAGGACAGCATCTCGTATCTGCCCAGCCTTGACTCTGAATGCCCTAGGACTCTGAGCCCCGTGGGCATGCTGCCCATTTAATCCCCTCCAGGACCCAACGGAGCCAACCCTGGGGTGACCTTAAGAGGACAGTCCCCAGGAAGCTGTCCCTCCAGCCCACAGCGTGCGAGGGGAGCTCTTCAGGATTTGCAAGGAGACGCACGGGAGGAATGATCCTTCTCCACCACACGCAGCCACCTGGGCACCAGACCCCAGCCTGGGGCACCCCCACGAAGGCCTCTCGGGGAGGTGGCGGAGCAGAGAGGGGACAACCCCCTTCTCAATGGGCTCCCTGAAGCCCCCACCCGGGGTTTCTGTTACCCGACTTCACGAATGACTTATTTATGTTTATGGAGGTATAGGTGGCTTTCCAGGGGACTCAGTGGTTAAGAATCTGCCTGATAAGGCAGAACCCACAAGAGAAGCAGGTTCGATCCCTGGGTAGATCCCCTGGAAGAGAAAATGGCAAGCCACTCCAGTATTCTTGCCGGGATAACCCCATGGACAGAGGAGCCTGGCGGGCTGCAGTCCCTGGGGCTGCAGAGTCGGACCTAACTGAGCACATGACCATCAGGGGTGCTGTCTGTGGGTGGAAGTCCTCTTGATGGACGGCTGGACCTGGAAACTAGCTATTTTACAAACACTGAGGTGGTCTTTCAGATCATTTTAATACAAGCTGAATTTTCCCAGAAAGCAGCTATCATGTAAATTGGAGAAGGATAGAACTAGCTTATTTTAGCACTTTATAAGGAATTGCGCCCCATTCACCAAAAATGGAAACCTCACCAGCGTCCCCCTGCTGCTGACCACAGCGAGTCCCAGATGCACTGTGGCCCCACGAGCGTCCACACACCGGCACACAGGCTGTTAAAGTGATAACTCTCTTCTCTTCTCTGTCTTATATTTAGGGCATTGTGTTGCCTTTCAAAATCTGTGCTGTGCTCAGATGTGTCTGACTCTTTGCGATCCCACGGACTATAGACTACGAGGCTCCTCTGTGCATGGGATTTCCCAGACAAGAATACTGGAGTGGGATTCCATTTCCTCCCCCAGGGGATCTGCCCGACCCAGGGATCGAACCCAGGTCTCATGCGTCTCCTGCATTGGCAGGCGGGTTCTTTACCACCAGGGCCATCTGGGAAGACATTTGTGTGTGAGGTTAAACTGCTTCTTTCATTCCAGGATCGTAACTAGTATGGAAGCAAGGCGTGTATGAAATAGTTTTTAAATCAATAATTATAGCATGCAATCCAGTACCACTTGCTGAGTATCTATTGTGTGCGGAGGAATGCGGCAGACGTAGGCGCCCGCACTGCCTCCGTCCTTGTAAATTCCTGCAAACAGGAGGTGCACGATCTCTGTCTGCAAAAGAGAAAATGGAGCGAGATCTGCAGAGAGAAAGCGTGGAAAGTGGTGAAGCAGGGAGTCCCGTGGGACTGACCCTCCAGAAACACGTGCGACGTAACCGCTGAAGACACATCTGTCCAGGGCAGAAACCAGACCAAGGACAATTTGATTAGGACGGCCCTGAGCAGGCAGCCCCCTTCCCTGCCCACCTGCGTGCTTCGTGGGGTGAGAACACCTGACGGTCAGGTTACTATGAAGCAGAAGGAACCACACGTGTCCCTGCGGAAAGTCCCGTCGCGGAGACTCACCTGTGCCCTGAGACCACGGCGGCCCTGGAGATCGAGTTCCCTGGCTGGGTCTCCTCTCCTCTAACGGCTCCTCCGCCCTTCCAGCCAGATGGAATGATCTCCAACTCTCTCCCGTAGACTTCCCCAGCACCTCTGGGTAGTCAGTCCACCAGCCTCACTGACCCCTTTTACAGACTGACCAGTGGCCACAAGAGGCCTTCCCGGCCCCTGGTGACCAGGCCAGCTCTTTGAGACAAACGTTTCCCCGAGTCCTTGTATCTCTTTTTTCTTAGTTTCTTTTTTTTTGATGATATAGTTATTATGCCGTCTAACAAAATCACTCGGGAACAGCTGACAATAGAAGCCAACAGAGAAAATTCAGGAAGAATGAATCATCTTGAAATGAATTGTGGCAACACTTTGCTATTTTTCCTCAAACAATATTTGCCTTGTAAAAACACATTATCTTAGTTTGCAAGGAAAGGACACACGCAAAACTCCCTCTGTGATGGAGACTTGTCAGGAGGACCCTTGGAGGCGTTCCTGCGCCGGAATGCAGCCCAGCCGGCACCCCTTTCCTTCAGTGAGTTTGTGATTGCGTCACACACGTCTGTGGTCGGGTGTGCGCACACTGAAGACTGTGTGTCTCCCTGACACAGTGATCTTTTAAAAAATGTACTTGTTTATTTGCTCATTCATGTATGATTGCATTTCTTGGCCAGGCCACATGGTGTATGGGATCCTACCTCCCTGACCAGGGATGGAGCCTCTGCCCCCCTGCAGTGGAAGCCCAGTCTTAACCAGAGGACCATCGGGAATCCCGCAGGCTGATGTGTTTGTCACAACATCATTTTGCACGCACCTCGCTGTTGCCGGTACTTGGCTTGTTCTGAGGTCCACTTCCGTGCTATTAATACTCTCTATGCAGTGCTGAGTGATAGTAACGTGACCACTCACGCGTTCTTCTGATTAATGTTCGCATGACTTATATTCCTCCATTCGTTGGTTGTCAACATGTTTTCATTATATCTGAAGTACCTTTCTTATTCACAGTATATGTTGAGGTTACGTTTTCTTTCTCACTCTGCCAATCTGTCATTTAACTGGTGTATTCGGACCGTCTGCCTTTGATGTGGTTGTTAATAGGTAAGGGCTTACGTTATTTTCTTGTGTTTTGCTTTCGCAGTTTTCCCTTTCTCTGCTCTTCCTCCCTACTTTCCTTTGGGTTACCGGAACATTTTTTGAGAATTCCACGTCGATTTATCCATTGCTGTGGACTATGCTTCTCGGAACAGGTCTGTGTAGGGTTGCTCCAGTTATAACATCGTACACATAACTTATCACAGGCCGGCACGGAACAGGTCTGTGTAGGGTTGCTCCAGTTATAACATCGTACACATAACTTATCACAGGCCGGCACTGCCGCTATTTTCAGTTTTAAAGACATATAAAAACAGTATCTCCCTGAGGTCCTTTGGCTGCCCCGCATTTATCATATAAATGCCTTAAATAACTCCCACACATACACTGAGAATCACAACAGACAGTATTATAATTTTTGCTTCAGCTGTCAAATATAATTTAGAAAATTCCAGAGAAGGGAGGCTTGCTTTATTTACACGTATTTTTTGCATGTTGTGTTCTTCCTTCCTTCCTGACATTCCAAGGCCCCCCCCCCTTTTTTTTTTTATCATTTTCTTTATGTTTAGAGACTTTCCTTTGACCACTCTGTAAGAATAGGTCTGCTGATGACAAACACCGATAGCTCTTTTTCACCTCAGGATGTCTTGATTGCGCCTTAATTCCTGAAGAACGTTTCAGCGCTCCTTCTGGGCAGGCGGCTCTTCTCCTCCGGCCTGTGATGACACGTCCGCCTTTCACTCACGCTGTCTCCCCTAGCAGGTGTCGTTTTCCTCGGGCTGCTTTCAGGACTGTTTTCTTTCTCTTTCCTTCTAAAGCTTAATTATGATGAGTCTTGGCGTGGACTTTTTCGGTTGACCCTGTTCGGGGTTCACGCATCTTGAATCTGCAGGTTTCTGCTGTGTCTGCCCTTGGACCCAGGTCTGTCCCGGCTCTGTGCCACCTGCTTCCTCCCTGTCCTCGGGTCACTCATGACGGGCAGGACCATCCAGGACTCTGACTGTCCATTCCAGAGGCCAAGAGGTATGTGGCACTGGGCGTGAGGCAGGGGACGGTCCTGCAGCGGGACACCCTCTGGTCCAGCCAGGGCTCCACGTTCAGCTGTGGGGTGGGACAGGCAGGCAGGCAGGAGTGCCCCAGGGCAGGCAGCCGGCAGGGGGAGGGCTCCCCACTACCTGGGGTCCCCGTCACGGCACGTCTGCCTGTTTTATTCCACTCTGCCTGTGTCGTGCCAGCCTCAGAACAGGGAGAGGAGAGCAGAGGCCACCTCTGTCTTTCTCAGCAGACAGAGCTGAATCTGGGCCCCAGCATACAGGAGGCACTCAGCAAGTCCTCAGAGCAGGACTGGGTGCCTGGGTACATGATGCGTGGATGGGGTTCAGTTCAGTTCAGTAGCTCAGTCGTGTCTGACTCTTTGCAACCCCACAAACTGCAGCACGCCAGGCCTCCCTGTCCATCACCAATTCCCGGAGTTCACCCAAACCCATGTCCATCAAGTCAGTGATGCCATCCAGCCATCTCATCCTCTGTCGTCCCCTTCTCCTCCTGCCCCCAATTCCTCCCAGCATCAGGGTCTTTTCCAATGAGTCAGCTCTTCACATCAGGTGGCCAAAGTATTGGAGTTTCAGCTTTAGCATCAGTCCTTCCAATGAACACCCAGGACTGATGTCCATTAGGATGGACTGGTTGGATCTCCTTGCAGTCCAAGGGACTCTCAAGAGTCTTCTCCAACACCACAGTTCAAAAGCATCAATTCTTTGGCGCTCAGCTTTCTTTATAGTCCAACTCTCACATCCATACATGACCACTGGAAAAACCGTAGCCTTGACTAGACGGACCTTTGTTGGCAGAAGCCCGCAAAACTAGAACCCAGGAAACAGGAGCCTTGGGGAGCGTGGCTCAGTCTGGGGGGAAGGGCGAGGCTTGGACAACTCAGCGCTGTTTCCCGGCAGTGCCTGGCATGGGGCAGGCGTCCAGTGTCTAGTCTCCGAGCAAAGGTCATGAGCACCAACCTAGGAATTCTCACCCCAAGGATAGCATGTGGCTTCACGGAGGGCAGGGGTTCCACTCACACCTACATCCTGGACCATACCGACCAAGTTGCTGCCCTTCCCCATGCCTTCCGGGGAGCAGGGGATGATACTGGCTCATTCTCTGGGAGCATCATGAGGTGGGGTGTTACAGCTGAGGTGTTCAGGAGGACGCTAGGCAGCTGCTGGGCGCTTAGCAACAGGAGCTGATATCAGCTGCCTCCCATGTGAGACAGAGCATGCTGGCAGGTGGACCATCAACCTCGTTCTACAAAAAAGGGAACAGGCTCAGAGACGCTCAGCTACCCGTCTGCAGTCACTCAGGAATCCACACTTACCGAGCACTTGCTGTGTGCCCGGCGCTACGCTGTGGGCCGGTTCTGATGCTGTGAAAGCGAATCGGGTCCTCTCCCTTCACTCCCAGGGGTGACCTTTCTTCCCCCGTTCAGTCCCTCCAGCAGGCAGGCAAGGGGATGAGCACCCAAGGATGCTCATATGTGCCCAGCGGTGGGCTGGGGGCATTGAAAACGGTGGCTCATGTGGCCTCTGCAACCGCTCTGTGGCTCGAACGTGCCAAAATCTGCTCACCTTTCTGCCTGTGTGTGGCTGCCTGCTGCTCAGACCTGCCAGCCGTTGGGGTGCTCACAGGGGCAGGAAGAGACCCCGAGTGGGACCCACTCTCACCTCCGAACCAGAAGCAAGCTTGGAAGGGAGGGAGCTGTCATCAGAAGCTCCAGTCTTGCTGCCGCATGGGGCCTGGCTTCCAGCTCCTCTGCTCTGACTGTCTCTCCTAGGGATGCTCAGAAAGTGGCCCGATCAGCAGAGACTGTGCTCAGCAAACTGCATCAAACTTCTGAATCAATCTGAAGTCTGCCAAGAGCATCCAGTGGGATGCCCGTAACTCAGTTGACTGAGGAAGAAAAGATCCTTCAGAGCCCCATTGGCCCTGTGAGAACCCACACAGACTTCCTCAAACGAGTTATCTTGGAAAGAAATTATGGTGCAGGAAAGTGCTTTCTCCACTTCGGGGGGGAGGCGGGGGGCGGAGAGCCAGGCACGAAGGCGGCTGGGATAAGGCTTGCATAAATCAGGAGGGGGGGACTCCCTTTGTGGTCCTAAATGCAGATCAGATTTTCTGACAACCAGCGGGAGAATTCCCAGAGCAGCGGGCACTCCCAGGGCTCTCTCTGAAGTGAAGTGAAAGTCGCTCAGTCGTGTCCGACTCTCTGCGACCCCGTGGACGATACAGTCCACGGAATCTCCAGCCCAGAATACTGGAGTGGGTAGCCTGTCCCTTCTCCTGGGCATCTTCCCAACCCAGGGATCGAACCCAGGTCTCCCACATTGCAGGAGGATTCTTTACCAGCTGAGCCACCGGGGAAGCCCAAGAACACTGCAGTGGGTAGTCTATCCCTTCACCAGTGTATCGTCCCGACCTAGGCATCGAACTGGGGTCTCCTGCCTTGCAGGCGGACTCGTTACCAACTGAGCTATCAGGGAAGCCCCAAGACTCTCTATAGGGTCCTGCAAAAGGCAGTTTCTTTGAATTCAAAGGAAGAAGCTTTTAAGCAGATGGGAGGACCCCTGGCTGTGGGACAGGAGCAGAAATGCACGATGCTATGTGAGCCTCCATGTAGCTTATGTGTCACGGCCTGCAGCTTGGCGGGAAGTCAGCGCTCACCGGTGTGTGGGGCTTTCCGAGGGGCGGGAAGGCCATGGTGGGTGGTGGAGTGGCAGGAAGGGTCAGCTGCTCAGCAACCCACCAGCAGACACCGGAAGTCTCCTGCACACTGAGCCCTGCGGCCATCAGTGGAGACGGTGACGTGCCCCCGGGGACAGCAGGTAGGGGGACGCGTCATTGCCTTGGCTGTCTTCTATGGACCAGATGTGTCCCCAAATCCACGCGTGGAATCCCTAACCCCCGGGAGGTGGCGTTCGGCGGTGGCACCGTCGGGAGCTGGCGGACGAATGAGCCAGCAAGTGCACACAGGCGTGAGTGAGGGACATGGTGTGCCCCATGGCAGTGGTGGGTTAGTCGCCCAGTCGTGTTCAACTCTTAGGACCCCGTGGACTGCAGCCTGCCAGGCTCCTCTGTCCGTGGAATTCTCCAGGCCAGAATACTGGAGTAGGCAGCCATTCCCTTCTCCAGGGGATCTTCCCAGCCCGGGGATGGAACGCAGGTCTCCTGCACTGCAGGCGGACTCTTTACCAACCGAGCCATCAGTGGGCCCGTGGTCCATGGAGCACCGCCGTACTCCCTGCCCCACCCCAGCGGCCTCTTTGGGGGTGGGTGCCGGGAGAGGAGGAGCCCCATGCCCCCGTGGCCTCCAGGGCACCCGCCAGGCATCGGCTCACAGCCGCTGTCAGACCAGGTCCCTCTTGGTGCCGGGACCAAGGAGGACAGGAGGCCCTGCTGACCGTCCCACCCATGGCCTGGAGGGCCAGGATGGGTGTGGGAGCGGGGAGACCCCCAGGCAGCTCTCCTAGCGGCTGGGGGCCACAGGCACCTAAAGGAGGCAGCAGCCGCCGAGCCCAGGGCTGCCTAGTCACTTCTTTCCAATCCCCACCGAGAGTCCCGGATGACAGGCTCAGTGTCACCTTGTCCCCGGCACGTCCCAGGAGCAGGCTCTCTAGCCTTATGACCTGGGTGCCCTTGGGAACCCCTAGCTGCCTCAACACACAAACCAGGCAGCGGGCTAAAGAGGGGCATGCGGACCACCCCCAACTCTGCCCACCAGCCCCGGTTTCCCTTCTGAGTGCCCTCTGAACAGAGCTGGGGCTGTGGTCCCTTGGGAGAGCCTGGGCTGGGCTCTTGCCTAACTGGGCCCAGATCCACGGCTGATCCTAGACACACAGACGGGGCACAGCCATCTCTGGGGACCTGTGGGCCCCATCCTGTCCACTCCCAGCTGCTCTAGGGGGTCATTTTCCCCCTCTGTTGGGGGCAGAGCCTCGTGTTGATAAGAAAACATGCAAAGGAGGCTTGCTCTGTGTTGACCTTCATGGGAGGAATCACAGTGGGGAATCCACAAGGGACGGGGAGCCAGGCTAAGCCTGGGATCCCGCCACCTTCATGGCCCAGACGAACCTCAGCCCCAGGGGTCCCCAGGACAGCCCACCTTCCCTGCATGTCACAGACTGGAGACAAGTACCCCAGAGGAGGTGACTGAACCTGCTCCTGGGCCCATCTGTGCATTTTCTGCTAGAATCCACTCTCCGCAAGGACCCTGCGAGGTCAGCTTCACCAGAAGCCCCTGCCTGGATATTGGATCAAAGTCCTCATCCCACTGGCCCAGCTGCTGCCCGACGCCTGTGCTTCCAGTGAGGATGCCACTGGGAGTTTAGCCAGAACCCCCTCAGCCCTGACCTTCTGCCTCACTGAGCTTCCATCCACTGACCCCACCTGCTCCTGAGTCAGACCCGCTCCTATCCGCCCTGTATCCGGAGTTAAGCCTGGTTCCACACCGATGTCTCATTTCCTCTATTGCAATAAAGTGAAAGTGAAGTCGCTCAGTCAGGTCCGACTCTTTGCGACCCCATGGACTGTAGCCCACCAGCCTCCTCCATCCATGGAATTTTCTAGGCAAGAGTACTGGAGTGGGTTGCCATTTCCTTCTCCATTTTCCTTCTCTATTGCAATAGCCCTGAGTGAAATCTGCCCTCACTGATTTAACCGCTGTTTCTCTCTGACATATTACCCCGCACTGTGCCAGCCCGTGGGAGGGCCCAGGACAGCAGTTACCACTGTGACCCCATCCATCCCTCTCCATGGGGTCCCCAGGGTGTGGGGATGAGGCACTTGCCCCTGAAGGCTCTCCGTCCCCCCAGATGAGGAGGAAATCTTCTTGGCCAGGTGGGAAATGTCACCATTGGCCATGGTTCCAGCAGAGCTACCCGGGCACAGAAGACTGATTTAGCCTGTTTCTTATAACCCAGCAGGGCTTAGTCTGATCCCGTCCACCCCTGGGGCCCCAGCCCCGTGGTGTCTGGCCCCATGGGGCATTCCTCCTCCCAAGGTGCCCCTCTGAAGCCCTGGCCACTCCCTTCTCCCCGGGAGAGAATATTCCCTCCAGACATGCCCTCCCCCTGAGGTCTCCCCTCCCCTAGGGCATCACCCACCCCCTCGGCTAAGTCTGTCCCTCCCTCATGAAGCCCTAACCCTGAGGTCCGGCAGCTCGGCCGCTGAACACACGGAGCATCTACTGGCCGGTGGCCTTGTGCAGGTCATGGCCCCTCCCTGGGGCTCAGTCTTCTCATCTGCAAAATGGGGGCACAGACAAATTCCCTTCAGTTCACAAAGGGGTGAGGAAAGCTGTTTCTGTGGCGTAGTGGTTATCATGTTCACCTCTAGGACTAAAGCACGTTGGTGACCCCGAACTGTCACTGGGCATCCCTGAGGGGTGAGGGCAGCAAAGGCGCATTGCATAACGAGGCTCGAAGGCGATGAAGGTCCATCCCAGGTGCCTGGAGGCCAGCACCCCTGCTCCCCACTCTCAGCCCTGCCCGTCTGGGTGTCTGGGGTCGCCAGGAGCCCCAGAGGAGCAGGCAGTGACGTCGCCCCAGGTACGCTTTACAGAAGCGAGACGGCGTTCGCCTGCTCTTCCCCTGACTGACTGCCGTTTCTCTTCCTTCCTGTCTCAGGAGCCAGCGGGCCGGCCCTGGGCTCTGTGCTACCCACATGGTCCTTCCAGCATCTGGGCCATGGTCGGGGAGGGCGTGGGGAGGGGAGGGCAGCCCCTGGCTCCCTCTGCTTTGTCTTTAGAAGCAGGGCTGCCCCCCATCCCCGACACTGGCCTGGAGGCTTCAAAAGTGGAACAGCTCCTAGAAGACCAGAAACTGGTGGCGAATGTTCTAGAATAAGCGTGCCTCAGGGGACGACACCCTCCCCGAGGGACAGTGGACAGAGGGGCTCTCCTCCCTGGAGCCTGGCAGTGTGAGGGGTCTGCTGGGCTTGAGGGATGGACTGGTTAGGAAGGTGACGTCTGAGCCAAGACTTGCAGAGGGTGAGAGATGCTAATGGGGCGGGGACTCCGGCGGAGGATAGGGCCGGGTCTGGGGGTGCTGGCGGGCTGGAGAGAAGGGCCCGGGCTGGGGCGGCGAGGAGCAGGCGACGGGGTCTGGGGCTTGGCAGCTGACCCGAGCGGGCCCGGCCCCGCAGGGCCTCTGCTCACCCGAGGCTTCCCCGGGTCTCTTGCAGACAGGGCCCTTGTGTGACTTGCTTTCCAAGGTCTGGGGGCCTGAGAACAGATGCACGGGGGGCGGGGGCGGGCAGCAGGCCCCTGCCACGGTCCAGGTGAGCGCCGAGGGGGCAGGGGACCAGGTGGACACAGCGGAGGGCGGGCCCAGAGACCGGCTGAGTTCTGAGATGAGGCCACAGCCTGGCTTCGGGGGGGCGAGAAAACGTGGGTGAGCGGGAGGGGCCGTGGAGAGAGGTCCAAGACGGGCCTCCAGAGGTCAAAGGTGAGAGGTCAGAGAACGGAAGGACAGTGAGAGAGAGCAAGCAGGGCGGCAGAGAGCAAACCAGGACCTGGAAGCTGACGGGACGGAGGAGCCTGGGGCTGACGGGCAGGCTGCAGGCTGTGCGGAGTGGGGGTCGCGGGGGTCACCACCTCGTGGTGTTCAGGAGCTGGGGCCAACGTGCCCGGGGTGGACTCAGAAAGGAGTGAACCCAGAGGGCTCCCATGCTGAGTTCTGCTACAAAGAGGAGCAGAGACCCGCAGGGTGGCAGGGCGGAGTTGGGAGGAGGAGACTGAGGATAGGAAGGACCCGGGGGTGGCGCTGGCCCCTGGAAGATTCTCCTGGGAAGGAGAGGCTGGGGAAGCCTGAGTATGTGGCCAGGGAGCAGCAGTAAGCGGGGGCGCCGGTCTCAGCGGATCAGAGGGCTAGGGAGGGAGCAGGGGTCCCTCGGGGCTGCCCCTCGGGCTCTGCTCCTCCAGGTCCAGCCTCCCCGGTCCCTCCCGAGGGTGCCGTCCACTCTGACGTGCCGTCCACAGCCACGGCCGGCGATGGGACCTGGGCCCCTCCTGGCCTGGTCAGCTCTGCTGGACTCAGGAGGAACGTGCCTGGCGAGGAGGCCCCGACTCAGGTCAACTGGAGCCGCATGTACAGGACCTGGGCTGTTGAAGTTAGGGGGCCAGGACACCCCCACTTCCTTCTCTGGAGAGGGGCACCTGCTGGGGGATCAAACACGGATCCAGGACCTGGAGCGTAATTTCTGACCAGGTCGGTCAGCACCTCCGGCTTAGGATGGACCGGCTGGATGGCTGGCCCTTGTCTCATGCTGGAGCCAGCCCACTTCCCCGAATGGCTATCTGTGCCCTTTCAGGCAGAAACAGAAAGAAAATAGACCCAACCCCCACCCCCACTCGGGACGTGACGCTTTAAACTCAAAATCTCAGCTGGTAAAGAGGTGTGAGCCCGCATGCCCAGTGTGGACTCTGAAAGAAGCAAACGCAGAGGGTGCTCGTGACGAGTTGTGCTACAAGGAGGGGCAGAGACTTGAAACCCAAAATCTCCCAGGACAGGGACCCGCCCCAGCTACAGCCCTCCCCCACCTACAGGGGCTGAGCAGGGGGTGATGGGAGAGAGGCCAGGCCCTGTGCCAAGAGAAGCCCCCTCACTCCCTGGCCTGGGAAATGGGTCGTCCCACCACCTTCGTGCCCTTTGCGCTTAGTCGCTCAGTCGAGTCTGACTCTGCGACCCCGCAGACCGCAGCCCGCCAGGCTCCTCCGTCCATGGGATTCTCCAGGCCAGAATACTGGAGTGGGTTGCCATGCCCTTCTCCAGGGGATCCTCCCGACCCAGGGATCGAACCCGGGCCTCCTGTTTTGCGGGCGGATTCTTTATCATCTGAGGTACCAGGGACGCCCTTGCGGTCTTTACGGGTTTGTGCTCACACCCGGACACTGACGGGCATCACTGCCCTGCCACTGTCCCCATTTCACAGACAAGGAGACTGAGGCTGGGGGCCGTCTGCCCACACGAGGGAGTGACCGCCGTCCCAGCCACCAGTGCCCTGCTCCCCGCCTCCTCGCCCACGTCGTCACCCAGGGGCACCACTGCCCTGATCTGACGGCTGATCCACATTGTTCAGGGGAGGAAAACCCCCTCAGGTTTCGTTTCCTCTCCATTGTCAGAGACGAACGCCCTTGGCCAGCCCGAAGGAACGGGCGCCGTCCCCCTCGCTGTGGTTCTCGATATTAAAACCGCCACCGTCTGGACTGGAAACACACCGGTGAGAACATTTCCTTTAATGAGTCCAGCATCAGAGGGCGGCCCGGGCCGTGGTTCTCGGGGAGCTCCAGGTGGCAGGGGCAGGGTGGGAGACCAGGACTCCCAGGCCCCGGGGCCAGTGCCGTCTCCCCTCGCCCCCACCCCACCCACTTGGCGAGCCAGGCACCAGGGTGCCCCGGCCCACACTGCGGAGTGCAGTTGGCCCACTGGGTCTGAATGTCAGCTTCTCCACCGACGCTGGCAAGTTCTGGGCGCAGGACACAGCCTCCCTGGCATCCACGTCCCCACAGCCCTCCACCCTTCTTGCTTGCTGGCAAGGCCAGGTTTTGTTGGGTGTTCCCATTTCCCTGCCAATGACTTTGGGAAGGGTAGCTGACTCCTCCCCAGCTACGGGGCGAAATACTGCAGAGTGGACACACTGTTCTAACCACAGATGGGGGTGGAGGCTACTGGGGGCTTCAGGGGAATGTTTTCTTCCTCTCCAAAAGGCTCAGAAAAAGATGGTCTCCTCTAAAGAAAAAAAAAAGAAGAAGATGATGATCTCTTCTTCCACGAAACATGGCTGCATCTCCTGTACTTCTGGAGCAGCAGCAGCCACCCTGCAGCCACAAGGAGGATGTGTCTGAGGCCAGAGCACAGAGTGGGAAGACCCTGTGGTTCTGCACTTCCTTCTGTGCCTCTGAATTGTCCAGCTCTGGGGCCAGCCCCGTCCTCCCCAGAACTTCCCGTTCAGTGAGTTAAGACTTAGTCCTTATAGTTAATGCCATTCTGAGATGAGCTTCCTTCTGTTTGCATACAGGAGTATTTTGATGTTCTCAGAACCCTCATCTCAGAATCCTCACCCCATTATAAAAGGGGATACCTACAATGTCCCCTTCTCAAATCAAATAAAGCCCAGAACTTCCAAATTGGCAGTGGCAGGACACCCATCTGTCTATCATGCACCCATCATTTATGTATCTATGTATTTCTGTCTATCATCTACCTGTCTTCTGTTCACCATCCCTTTATCATCTATTTCCCTACCATCTATCTATACATCAATTACTCATCTATTTCCCTATCACCTATCCATATCGATCACTCGTCTATTTCCCTACCGCCTGGCTATATATCGATCTCTCATGTTATCTGTGTGTCTATCTCACTATCACCCCCCTGCATCTCTCAGCTCCTTTCTGGCTTCGCTGTTTTTACCTCTTCCATCTCTGTGTCTCTGTGTCTCTCGCTGGGCTCTCATGCTCACTCTCTGCCCCAGGCAGCAGCCCCCAGACCCTGCGTCTCCTGGAAAGTCAGCCGGGATGACTGCTCTTGGCCAGGGGTCCATGAGGACCTCCCCCTGCACCCGCCTCATGGCTGGCGGCTTGGCTTGGCTGGAGGCATCCGAGTCGTGCTGGCCTCTCCCCACGGTGGCCAGGAGCCTGGGTTCTGGGGCAGGTGGGTCCCCTTGCTTTCTGGAGCCTCAGGTTGTCACCGGGGGGACCCCTGGAGGGCAGAATCTGGGGTGGAGTCTGGGGAGCGGGACGTTTATTCGGGGATGAGCTTGGGGTCTGGACTGAGGAGGGGAGCGCAGTAGCAGGGTGAGGACCCCTGTGAGGTGTGTGCAGGCCCATGTGCAGAGCCCATGGACGCGACTGTGTGTGGAGCCAGGGACTCTGTGGCCGTGATGGAGGGGAGTGCCCTGAGTGTCCTGCTAAGAGACGAGGAGGCAGAGAAGAGGCTATGTGAGGGGAGGCACACAGCCACGGGGTGCCGGGAGCCTGGAAGCGGCAGGGCCCTGCCCACCCTTGACCTTGGGCTGCCGGCCCCGAGGACGGATTCCTGTCTGGTGGGGGCCCTGGTTCAGGGTCCTTTATTTCGGCAGCCCCGGAACTCAGATCCAAGAAAAGCAGGACCACTCAAGGGGAGACCTTACAGCCGCCAGCCCCGTCCGGGCCCCGAGCCCGGAGCTCCCCGGGCCTGAGCAACTGAGCTGGGCTGGCTGAGCCGGGGGGCGACACCCTAGACCCTGAAGGGGGTCCCCGCGGCTCACTGTGGAGGTCAGGCAGCTCCGCAGATGGCCCGGCCCTGTTCTACCCCTAGAGCAGCCCTGTCTCTTGAGAACTTAGGGGGCCTTCCAGCTGATCTTTTCAAATGAAAATGCCCCCGGGAGGGTCCACACTTGATGCTCACGCCCAGCAGCCTGGAGCTGCAAGCAGGCTGCTTGGTGGAGGAGGGGTAGGTGTGCATGTGGGGAAGGGGCGGGGGGCCCGGGCTATGCCTGCTTGGGCCCGAGCACCTGGGCAGACAGCTGGGTCCTCCTGCAGCCCTCAGCTCTCTGGACGCGATGCGGGCCCATGGGTGGAGCACTCACCTGGAGGATTGCCAAGGCAAGGCCGTGGCTGGGAGGAGCCCGGCAGCTTCCCAGGGCTGGGCCCGTGTCCAGCTCGCCTCCTCAGGGTCACGGCGGGTCAGCCCCGCCCTCCCAGCACCCCCCACCACCCTGCACTTCCAGTGACGCCCATCTGACCACAGGCTGTGGAGGGTGGTCAGGTCCAGGAAGAGGCTGCATCAATCGGCCCTGAATTGGACAAGACAGAGAATTTGCTCGGCCTGCTGACCTTTTCAGAGGGCCAGTAATCCAATGACCCCGCCTCCCAGCCCCGCCAAGAGCCGCAGTTAACATGATTATCGAGCATCGGGGGCCCTGTGCAGCGGGCCCAGGGCAGCGGGAGCCTTGCTAGGCCCTCGCTTGGCCTGCGTCGGTGGGAGGCCAAGGAGAGCCTTTATCGAGCCTCCCTGCCTCCACCAGCCCTGGAACTTTCTCTGTTTGGAGTGGAACCTATCATCCCCACCTCAGCTTCCTCCGAAGTCCTGACCCCTTGTCATGACCATGGCCCTCGGGTCCCCCTGCTGATGGAAGGCGACCCAGAGCCACCAAAGCTTCAGAGAGAGTTCTGGGTCCCCTTGGCTGTGCCATGGTGGGAGGGGCACCCAGGTGCCTGGGGGACTCCATCCGGCCTCCTCCTTGTTTCTACCGTCCAACCCGTCTCCCCGGCTTCTGAGGCCACGTCTTGGCACCCTGGAAGCCCGTCTACTTCCTTACAACCACCGCCCTGGCTGGGCCCCCACGGCTTTCCCGCAGCCCATGCAGGGGCCCCTTGCTGGCCTCCAGCCTCCCCCACCTCCCTGTCCCCTGTCACTCCAGACAAAGCAGTCTTCAGGAAACACGCCTGGCAATACTACGGCCGTGCATAGACACGTCCAGGGGCTCCACGCCTGCCGGACTTCTGTTCATCTTTGAATTCACTTCAGTCTCTCAGTCGCGTCCGACTCTGCACCCCAGTGGACTGCAGCACGCCAGGCCTCCCTGTCCATCACCAACTCTGAGAGCTTGCTCAGACCCATGTCCATGGAGTCGGTGATGCCATCAACCATCTCATCCTCTGTCGTCCCCTTCTCCTCCAGCCTTCAATCTTTCCCAGCATCAGGGTCTTTTCCAATGAGTCAGCCCTTCACATCATGTGGCCAAAGTGTTGGAGCTTCAGCTTCAGCATCAGTCCTTCTAATAAAATTCAGGACTGAGTTCCTTTAGGATAGACTGGTTGGATGTCCTTGCAGTCCGAGGGAATCTCAAGAGTCTTCTCCAAACCACAGTTCAGAAGCATCAATTCATCTTTCAATGCCCACCCCGATCGTCCTGGGAGACCTGGTGGCCATTATCATACCCCCACTACAGGCGTGTGAAGCTGTTCACAAGCCCAGCCAGGTGTCTGAAATCCAGCGCCCCAGGGCCCCTCGGAGGTCCCTCTGCGCCGACATGCAGCTTCCCGGTGGTGGACTCACAGCCCCCCGTGCCGGTCCTGGTGAGGAGGGGGCACCGTGCAGGCCGAGGCCGTCAGAGCTCCAGGGGGCCCGGAAGCCGTTCCTCTTTGGTCCAGCATGAGTAATGAGGCCGCAGCAGGTCGGGGATCGATTTCTCATTTCCGTGATTAATCCACAGCCTGGAACGCCCGGTCCCTGCTTCCCCGGAGGGTCAGGCCCTGCCTGCCAAGTCCACACCAGCCCTGCGAAGGTCACACTCGCCCCCAGGTGCAAATCGGATGCCTCTCCCACTGAGGGGGTGGGGCCAGGGCGCCATCCTGACAAGGACGGCTGGAGCCCCTCCATGCTGTGACCCCGGGGACAGGCCTCTCAGCCCCTCCAGGTCCCCACGGTGTCTCCTAGAGGGATGCCCAAGCCTGCCCTGCCTCCCAGAGCAGGCAGCAAGCCTCGGGGGTGGCCAGGCGGCTTCCGCCGGGAGGTCTCCCCCACCTTGCTTCTGAGCACCACCTGGCTGGGGTCCCCCCCTCACCCTGCCCGCCCAAGGACCCTCGCCTGGCGTCCCAGCCTCTCTGAGTCTCTCCGATGGGGACAGACAGGCGCCCTCTGTGTTCTCACCTGAGGACCGGAAGCAGCCTGGGTTTTACGGCCAGAGGCCCAGTGCACAGGGCTGGTGGGGGAGGTGCCCCGGGGCAATAGGGGTCTGGCCCCCTTTCCTTGGGCCCACGTTTGGGGGTCATCTGACCTCACGCCGGCTGGCAGTGGGGATGTGGCCAGGTGTCACACTCCCTGGGTGATCTGTGGTCACCACATGGATGCTGGGGAGGACCCTCAAGTCTCTCATCTCTGTGCCCCCGTCATGGCCTAGAGCCCCCACCCCCACCGGGTCTGGATTGCTCACGGCCCCCTCCCTCCCTGCAGCCTATCTCAGCTCTGGAAGCCCCTCACCCAGAGGGCCCACTGCACCAGGCCTCACATATCCCCGAGCCTGCCTTCCCCTGGGGTGGGAGTCCGTGCTGGGCGCTGTCCCCCGGGGCCATCTGGGCGGCCCTGGATCAGTGCTGCGCCCAGAGCTGGCGGCCTGCTTGGACGCCCTCCTTAAAGGACCCCTGACCCTGAAGGAGGCAGACAGCCCTGGCTTCTGCTGTGCCTCAGGTGATGCTGGCTGTACCCTCAGCCCAACAGACCACCCCAGCCACAATCTGCCCTGTGCCCACAGTGACCTGAGCCACGCTCACTGTCCGGTGCCCACTGGTGACATGCTGGCTTTAAAGAGAGGGCGTCCAGGGCACCTGCAACCCACTCTGGGACGTTCTGCCTTGAAGAGCATCAAGTCTCCAGCTCCGCCTGTTTCCTGTGGAGAAAGGGCGGCGCTTGTGTGGCTACAGAGCTGGGAAGGGAAGACTTTACCAACATGTCATCTTACCTTCTGACTTCCTGGGCTCCCGTCAGATCATGTCAGGGCCTTAAGATCATTTCAGCATTTTCATATTTAACTTGCGGGTCTGCAGCTGCTCGGCAGGACGAGGGAGGTGCAGCCCCATCGTGTATCCCTGCCGGCTCTGCGGCCCTCTCTTGCCAAGGCAGAGGCCCCATGTTTTGCCCTCGAGGAATCTGGGTCCCACCCAGGGGGATTCAAATGGAGAAAGGGCACCCCATAGCCCAGCTGGCAGGGGGTAGCAAGATCAGCGTCGGAAACTTCCACCGACCCCTGCCAGCCAGACCCCTGCAGACCAAGGCGATGTCTCACCCTCACCGTGCCCTCCTCTCCCAGGGGGCCTGCTGTCTTCTGATTGCCCAGGTCTGGCCACTTCTTCTGGAACCAACACATGCCCGCATCTCTGGATGCTGGGTCATCCTTTAATCCATTCCTTGATTTGTCCTTTCATTTATCCCGTCATCCACATATTCATCCATCCATCCATCCATCCACCATCCATCCGTCATCAGTCCATCTGCCCAACCATCCATTCACTCACTCATCCATCTACCCATTCATTCATCCGCCCACCCACTCATCTACACATCATCCATGTATCCATCCATCCAATAAATGCTTCTTTTATTCAACATTCATCTTTAAACTTTGGAGGAGAGTTGATTTACAATATTAGTTTTAGATGTACAGCAAAGTGACCCAGTTATCCACATAGTTTTTCAGATTCTTTTCCATTATAGATTGTTGTAAGATACTGAATATAGTTCCCTGTGCTATATGGTAAATCCTTATTGTTTTGTCTACTTTATATATATATCAGCATTCATCCAGAATGCTGTTAAAGTGCTGCACTCCATATGTCAGCAAATCTGGAGAACTCAGCAGTGGCCACAGGACTGGAAAAAGTCAGTTTTCATCCCAATCCCAAAGAAAGGCAATGCCAAAGAGTGCTCAAACTACCGCACAATTGCGCTCATCTCACACACTAGCAAATGCTGAAAATTCTCCAAGCCAGGCTTCAGCAATACGTGAACCGTGAACTTCCAGATGTTCAAGCTGGTTTTAGGAAAGGCAGAGGAACCAGAGATCAAATTGCCAACATCCGCTGGATCATGGAAAAAGCAAGAGAGTTCCAGAAAAACATCTACTTCTGCTTTATTGACCACGCCAAAGCCTTTGACTGTGTAGATCACAATAAACTGTGGGAAATTCTGAAAGAGATGGGAATACCAGACCACCTGACCTGCCTCCTGAGAAATCTGTATGCACGTCAAGAAGCAACAGTTGGAACCAGAGGTAGAACAACAGATTGCTTCCAAATAGGGAAAGGAGTACGTCAAGGCTGTATATTGTCACCCTGCTTATTTAATTTCTATGCAGAGTATATCATGAGAAATGCTGGGCTGGATGAAGCACAAGCTGGAATCAAGATTGCTGGAAGAAATATCAATAACCTCAGATATGCAGATGACACCACCTTTGTGGGAGAAAGTGAAGAGGAACTGAAGAGCCTCCTGATGAAAGTGAAAGAGGAGAGTGAAAAAGTTGGCTTAAAGCTCAACATTCAGAAAACTAAGATCATGGCATCTGGTCCCATCACTTCATGGCAAATAGATGGGGAAACAGTGGAAACAGTGGCTGACTTTATTTTTCTGGGCTCCAAAATCACTGCAGATGGTGACTGCAGCCATGAAATTAAAAGACGCTTGCTCCTTGGAAGAAAAGCTGTGACCAACCTATATAGCATATTAAAAAGCAGAGACATTACTTTGTCAATAAAGGTCCATCTAGTCAAAGCTATGGTTTTTCCAGTGGTCATGTATGGATGTGAGAGTTGGATTATAAAGAAAGCTGAGCGCTGAAGAATTGATGCTTTTGAACTGCAGTGTTGGAGAAGACTCTTGAAAGTCCCTTGGACTGCAAGGAGTTCCAACCAGTCCATCCTAAAGGAAATCAGTCCTGAATATTCATTGGAAGGACTGATGTTGAAGCTGAAACTCCAGTACTTTGGCCACCTCATGCGAACAGTTGACTCATTGGAAAAGACCCTGATGCTGGGAGGGATTGAGGGCAGGAGAAGGGGACGACAGAGGATGAGATGGCTGGATGGCATCACTGACTCAATGGACATGAGTTTGAGTGAACTCCGGGAGTTGGTGATGGACAGGGAGGCCTGGCGTGCTGCAGTCCATGGGGTCACAAAGAGTCAGACATGACTGAGCAACTGAACTGAAGTGAAGTGATTCATGAAGAAAGAAATGATTAGTAAGATCCCTGCAGCAGTACTGATCAGTGGTACAGATCTCAGCACTGATCTCACACTATAAGCACCTAATGTACTTTATTTCTCTTATTTTATTAATCTTCAAGCACGTGGCAGAGATGGTGAGCTGCCTGTCAAAGTCCTCCTGGAACACAGCTCTGTGACATTTCCCAGGCTCCCTTGCAGTAGCTGCAGCAGCGTGGCTGAGTTCTGGCCCGAGAGGTGAGGGGAAGTGCAGGGCGCCATTTCCGGGCCAAGGCCCTGGGGAGGCAGGCGCAGCTGCCCCCCGCTCTCCGTCCCCCTCCCCCAGCTGGATGCAGGTGATGGTGGGACCCGAGGAAGGCAGAGCCCCAAGGAGACAGAGTGAGGGCCCATGAAGCAATAGAGGAGAGCACTGCCCGCCCTCCAGCTGCCCGGGACGGTTTCATGAGCAAGAAATGAACTTGTGTCCTGGTTGAGTGCTCATCCGTTTTGAGGTCTTCCTATTACCACAACCAAGCCTAATTTAACAGATCAGGCATTTCCCCCTCCATGTACAAAAGAGGAAACTGAGGCCCCCAGGAAAAAGGAATTGACTTGGCAATGATTTCTCAGATCTGATACCAAAAGCACCAGCAATAAAGGCAAAACCAGAGAAATGGGATTACGCCAAACTAAAAGAATTCTTCACAGCAAAGGTATCATCAACAGAATAAAAAAAAACGACAACAAAAAACTATGGATGGAAGAAAACTTTTGCAAACCACACATCTGATAAGGAGTCAATATACAAAATATATAAGGAACGCGTACAATTCCATAGTTAAAACACCACCACCATCAAAGCTGATAACCCGACTGAAATGCAAAGGACCTGAACAGATGTTTCTCCAAAGAAGACAGACAGATGGCCAGCAGCTATATAAAAAGATGCTCGACTCTACAACAGGGAAATGCGAGTCAAAACCACGGTGAGACACCACCCCCCGCTCACAGCTGTCAGAATGGGTATTATCGCCAGGGGTAAGGGGAGAGAGGAAAATACATTGGTGAGGAGTTAGAAAACTTGGAAAGCTCGGGCACTTTCGGTGGAATGTAAATGGGCACAACCATTGTGGAAAACAGAAGGGCAATTCTTCAAAAAGTAAGCTATCAATCCCACTTCTGGGTCTTTCTCCAAAGGAAATGAAATCAGCATCTCAGAGAGACAGCCACACTCCTATATTCACTGCAGCAGTTTCACAACAGCCAAGATACAGGCAGAACCAGAGTGTCCATCAACAGGTGAGTAGCTAAAGAAAACCGGTCTCTAGATAGAGTGGAACAGTAGTCAGCCTTGAAAAAGAAGAAAACCCTGCTCTTGCAGCACCATGGATGGACGTTGAAGAGGTTATGTTGAGTGGAACGAGCCAGACCCAGGAAGACAGCCTTCGAGATCTCACACTTACGGGGAATATAAAGGCAGTCAGACGCAGGGTGGCTCAGGGGTACAGGATCTGTCTGCCGGGGCAGGATCCCTGGGTTGGGAAGATCCCCTGGAGGAGGAAGTGGCAATTCACTCCAGTACTCTTCCTGGGAAATGCCACGGACAGAGGCTGGCAGGCTACAGTGCATGATGCAGAGCTGGACGTGACTGAGCGACTGCACACGTAGGAGCAGAGTGTAGGATGGAGGTTGTTGGGTGGAGAGGTGGAGATGGGAGGGGCCGGTCACAGTGCCATGGGGGAGAACCTTCGCTCCATTACAAGTTAATCACAAGCGGGATGTGAGCTGGGGGTCCGGTGGGGACTCGGGCTGCCGGGGCGGAGGCTTCTCTATTACAAGTTAATCACAAGAAGAATGTGAACGGGGGTCGGGTGGGGACTCAGGCTTCCGGGGCGGAGGCTTCCTTCCAGGCAGAGGGCACAGTGAGTGTGAAGGCTCTGAGCCCTGTGGGTCCCTGGCTCCTACCTACTCCCCAGGTGGCTGGGGTTTATGTGAAGTGACAGGCATGGGTCACAAGAGTCCCTGGGGATGGGGCCCTGGGGTCTTTGACTGCTGGCCAGTATGGCAGGGACCTTCACAGAGCTAGCAGGTGGAAGGACATGAGGAACCCCCAGGGTAGGGGGCGGGGGTCAGGCCAGGACTTCCCTGGAGAACAGTGGCCTTGACCCCTGCACTCTGGGGACATGGAAGATGACAAGACCACGACCCCAGCATGAATTAGAACACCGCGGTACAACCGTCAACATTTTGAAAGGTCTTGAAACATCAAAGCTATTGACGGAGGGAAAATATCGCTGATTTCGTCAGCCGTTTCTTGGCCTATTTTCGCGACATTAACTTTTTAATTAAAATTGACTGCCCGAGACTTTCCAGTGGAACCAGAACCTGCTAAGGTGAGGATGACGCGTGTGCACCAGGGAATCCTGACCCAGGAAGCTCTCTGGCGCCCCAGGGGTGGGTGTGCCCCCCTCCAAGAGCCGTCAGTGTCTCCCCTCTTCTCAGGACGAGCCCCCAGCTCCCTGCACAGCTCTGCCCTTGTGAGCTGTGTGTGCACCTTACCCAACCGCCCTGAGCCTCAATTTCTTCTGTGAACTGGGGAGCCAGGGGACAGCCAGTGAGGTTGGTCCACGAACACGCCCCGCCTGGGGTCTCGCAGGGGAGCGTCGTCATCAGCATCAGCACCATGCTGACTGAGCCTGGGTTCCCACCCACCCCCAAGGCACCGATGGGCCCCCAGATGCCCCTGCTGCCCGGCGTCCATGCCTTCAAGCCTGCCTGCTGTCCCTCTCCCGGAATTCTCCCCGGTGGTCCAACCTTGAGCCCACACTCAGCAGCTCCACCTCTTGGAAGCCTGCCCTAAACCCCTGCTGAATCAGAGGGCTCACTCTGGTCTCTGGACCCCTCCGCCGGCTCCCGTGACCCCTCCCCTGACACCCCACCACCCTAAGGTTTCTCTTGTGACCCAGCTCAGGCCTGGCACGCCGTGCACCCAGGCTCCCACCGAAGGGAGGGAGGGGGAGAGAGAGAAAGGAAAGACCCAGAAGTAAAGAGACCCAGAGATGCAAGAGACAGAATGAAAGAATCACAGAGGGAGACCGGAGATAGCAAGAACTCCAGGGACCGAGAGAGACACACCAAGAGACGGAGAGACAGAGAGACGGAGAAAGGGGACCGGGATGAGGACACTGAGCAGCTGATGAGAGAGACTCGGATCCGACGAGACGGCGGAGTCAGGCGGTCCCAGACAGGAGATGCACTGGGCCATGGAGGCGTCAGCCTGCCCATCCACGCCTGCCCAGGGCCCGGCACCCCTGGGGAGGTCAGCTGGGGTGGAAGAGACCAGCCTCACCTCCAGGGAAGCGACCGTCTGTCCCCTGGGGTTGGAGAAAGAGGCTCGGGGGAGGAGAGTGGACTGCTGGGCCCATACCTGCCCTCCAGGGTAGTTGAGGGGCGGGGGTAACGGGTTGGGCTCCACGGGGTAGCTGTCAGCCGTTTTCAGGGGGCCTGGGCATGGGGTCGCCCATTCACCTGCAGCCAAGCCCTCTGTGGAGAAGGCTGGGAGCCTGTGGCCTGAGTGGGCTGGGGTTACCCTGCGAGAGGGTGGGCCCTTGGGCTGCCGTGGAGACCAAGAGCCCAGCCTCCGGCTTGCCCAGGAAGCACCCATTGAGGGCCCTGCCCCTACAGAGCCTAGGGGGTTCCTTGCCTTGGGGTGGGGACGGGGTGGGGGCTTTTGGGGGGGGTCTGGGGAGGAGGGAAGCCGGCTTCCACAGCTGGACGAAAGGACGATGCCCATGTGCCAACGAGGAAACAGATACAGCCTCCCTTGTCCAAGCTGCCCAGGCCTCTAAGCACAGGCCCTGAGCTTGGTCACCTTCCAAGCCAAGGCTGTTCCTTCTCCGTGGGGCAGTAGGCTGGCCCCTCAGACTGAGGACATAGGCTGGTCGTAGGGCAGCGGAGAGGGCTCCCCAGTGGAGAGCATGGAAATGTTCAGAGGAAAGGGCACATTTCCCTAATGTGCACAACGGCCCCAAAGGCCGTAGAAGCTTCAAAGAGGCAATGGCCCAACCCAGGGCTATCAGGGAGGGCTTCCTGCAGGAGGAGGCAGCACGGACCCCCGAGTCTGAGGGGAATTAGGAGTCTGCCGGGCAGCCGATCGGGGGAAGAGCGCTCGGGGTGTCCCTCGTTCCTCACCCCCGCAGCTGCCCCCAGGACTCAGAGCAGCCCTGCTGAGCGGTGTGGGGGAGGGTCCACCCCGGACAGTGCCCAATCTGCCCAGGCCCCACCCTTTCTGTAAATGACACCCCCTTCTAAGAGCCAGGCGGGGCGTCCCTGACCCGCTGCCAGGTGGGGCGTCCCTGACCCGCTGCTCTGCCTCCCTGCCCGCCCCTTCACGCTCTGAGCCAGGCCAGGCAGAGGCGGAACTAACCGCTCCACCCGCCCCCGACTTCACCCTGTTCCTCCTGCTCAGTTACCGTGCTTGATTGAAGCGGTTCAGTGGCGGCCAGGCCTGCACCCACGCGGGTCCTGAGGGGAGAGAGTCAGTTCCTAGGCAGGTTGATAGGGAGTCTAGGGGTCCCCAAGGAGAGAGGGGTCTGGAATTCTCAAGGAGGAAGAAAGGACAAACTTTTTTTTCTCCACATTCCTTAGGATTATATAACAATAATGTATCCTGCCTAAGGACAGTCTTTGGATTCAGCCTTCTGTTATCTTAAAATGTAAATTATGGGAGTAAACCTGGTCTTTACAAGGATGTATCTTGCCTGAGGACAGTGTTATCTTAAAATGTAAATTATGGGAGTAGGTCTGATGAGGTCTTTACAACCTCCAGACACTCTTTGGATTATATAACCTCATTGTTAACACTAGCAAGCGGGTACTCTTTCTGCCCCCTCCTGATGCCTATGTCAGAAGCTTTCTCTATCTCCTTTGTACTTTAATAAAACTTTATTACACAAAAGCTCTGAGCGATCAAGCCTCGTCTCTGGCCCCGGATTGAATTCTTCTCCTCCGGGGGCCGAGAATCCCGGTGTATTCGCGTGATTCAACAACAACCTTTCAGGAGGAACGCTGTTTTAATCACTGACCGGTAACTGAAGCTCACAGAGGAAACACAGATGGGGACCGCGGCCAGAGGGCGATGGGGCTGAGGGCTTAAAGGAGGAAGATTCTGGCATCTGGTAGGAAGGTATTCATCAGGGCTGGCCACGGAGGAGGGCATCTGGCCCACTGCAATTTCAACAAGGTTGCGGTGGGGTGGGGTCGGGTGGGGGGCAGATGGAAATACCCAGAGGACATGTCTAGGGAACCCTTCCAGGTCAAGGCCCAGTCAGGTCCAGGCTCCTGGGGGCCTGGCTGAAGTTTGGTCTGGGAGGGCAGGTCCTCGCCAGGGGTGGAAATCGCCTCAAAGGCATCCGTGGAAGCTGCAGGGTGGGCGTGTGATGTGGAAGTGAGGATGAGCGCTGAGGATCCAGCACCCCGATGGGGTCCGAGGCCCCAGGAGCAGAGCAGGGACCCTTCTGGTTCTGAGGCTGCAGTCAGTCTTGCTGCCAGCTAGCGGTCGGCTGTGTCCAAGACTCGCCTTGCCGCCCACCCAGCTAAGAACCAGGCTGAGGCCGCCGACCACCGGCAGACCCTCCGTCCCTCAGGCTGGTCCCAGTGCCCTGGGTAGGGGACAAGGCTCCTCTGGGCCTTGCTTGGTTCCCTCTCTCCTGCCCTCCTCCAAGAAGACACACCCAGGTGAGACGACCCCAGGACAGTCAGGAAGGTCAGTCCACGCACACACGCATGGGCAGGAGCCCCAACTTGGGCTCCCCAGACCCTGCCCCAGCAGAGCAGGGGTAGCCACGGTCCCATTTCACAGATGGGGTGCCTGAAGCATCCAGGGCCCTGGTGTGCTGAGACCCCAGGCTCCAAGGCGGCCAGGGCCGCTATGATGGTGGAGCCCAAGGGTGGACTGGATCCCAGGAGCTCCCTACCCCGCTGGGGCACGCAGCAGGTACTTTGCAAACAGAAAGATAAGGTGCTGCCTGAACCTGCCCGGATCCAGAAACTCCAACCGTGTGGTGGGAAGAGCAGGTGGGGCTGAGGTTCCACAGGGGACCGAGCTGGGGCCCCTCCCCTCCAGGGCCTGCAGGAGACCCCTGCCCCCCGGCCTGGGCACAGGCAGGGCTCAGCTGCCACACCCCTGGAACCCCCACC
Organism: Bos indicus; assembly: GCF_029378745.1. Classification (NCBI taxonomy): domain Eukaryota; kingdom Metazoa; phylum Chordata; class Mammalia; order Artiodactyla; family Bovidae; genus Bos; species Bos indicus. The sequence continues at coordinate 115,569,494 of NC_091765.1, read as the reverse complement.
CCAGGGCACACAGGTGCTCCCTCCCACGGATCTGCAGACTCATGCCGTCCCCGCCGGATCCTGGATCCTCCTCACTTAATCCACTTTAGTAAGTCGGTGGGGCAGGCTCCCTGCTCGGGAAGGAAGGGCTTTGCTGCCATCTGCGGGTGGTTTGCCTCTCTGGTGGCTCAGCTGGTAAAGAATTCGCCTGCAAGGCAAGAGACCCCGGTTCGATTCCTGGGTTCGGAAGATCTGCTGGAGAAGGGATAGGCTACCCATTCCTGTATTCTTGGGCTTCCCTGGTGGCTCAGACATTAAAGACTCTGCCCAAATGTGGGAGACCTGGGTTTGATCCCTGGGTTGGTAAGATCCCCTGGAGGAGGGCATGGCAACCCACTCCAATATGCTTGCCTGAAGAATCCCATGGACAGAAGAGCCTGGGGGGCTGCAGTGCTATGGGGTCTCAGAGTCAGACGTGACTGAGCGACTAAGCACAGCACAGCTGGGGGTTTGCCAAAGAGATGGAAAGTGAAAGTGAAAGTCGCTCAGTCGTGCCCGACTCTTTGCGACCCCATGGACTGTACCAGGCCAGAACACTGGAGTGGGTAGCCTGTCCCTCCTCCAGGGGATCTTCCCAACCCAGGGATCAAACCCAGGTCTTCCGCATTGCGGGCGGATTCTTTACCAGCTGAGCCACCAGGAAAGCCCAAGAACACTGGAGTGGGTAGCCTAGCCCTTCTCCAGGGGATCTTCCCGACCCAGGGAACTGATTCCAACTAGGAGCTTGCGAGGGTAGGCAGGAAGGGGAGGAGGGTGAAGGGAAGGGGAAGTGGGGAGGGGGTTTTTGAAGGAAAGAGGGGTCACGGTTTGGACCAGACCTGGGTGCTGATTCTGGCTGTGTGACCTCAGGCAGCTGACTTACACCTCTGGGCCTCATCTCCTTTGTCTATGAAATGGGGGTGACCAAGCTCACCCGGAAGGGTAGCAACCACAGAGAGTCACTAAGCTCCCTGCGGCCCCTCCTGCCCCGAGGGGCTGCCAGCCCACCCAGGCTTTCCTTAGAGGCTAAAAGTCTTTCGTTTCTCACTGCCCGCCTCACAGTGAAAAAGCGAAAGTGTCAGTCGCTGAGTTCTGTCTGACTCTTGCGACCCCATGGACTATAGCCCTCCAGGCTCCTCTGACCGTGGGATTCTCCAGGCAAGAATACTGAAGTGGCTTGCCATGCTCTCCTCCAGGGGACCTTCCCCACCCAGAGATCAAACCCGGGTCTCCCACATTGCAGGCAGATTCTTTACCATCTGAGCTACCAGGGAAGCCCCGCCTTAAAGTGGATGAAGCAGTTCACCCAGGCCCTGTGGGTCAGATGGAGACGCTGCCCGCACGCAGGCCAGGCCTTGGGTCTACGGGGCTCAGGGTTGGGGGAGGCAGGCAGTGAGAAACCGTGAGATCCGCGAGATGCAGTGACCAGCGCTCGCCAGCTCCTCTGCCTGAGGTACAACCCTGCAGGACAGGGTGGTCCCTTAGTGGAGGCAGAGTGTCACTCTGCCCTCCAGAACTCCAAGAGCATCGCAGAAGACCAAGTCCATTTCACAGAGGGGAAAACTGAGGTCTCCAAGAGCCCTGAGTAGCTGAGACCGTGCGGGGTGGGGCGGTGGCCGAGCTGTGCACCTGCTGCATTGGCAGGGTCAGAGCCCCAGGCCCGAGACCCCCTGGGCAGGGCAGGAGAAAGCCCTGGGTGTGGACACGCCAAGCCTGCAGTATGTCCCCCTCTGACCCCCTGGGCAGGGCAGGAGAAAGCCCTGGGTGTGGACACGCCGAGCCTGCAGTGTGTCCCCCTCCGACCCCCTGGGCAGGGCAGGAGAAAGCCCTGGGTGTGGACACGCCGAACCTGCAGTATGTCCCCCTCTGACCCCCTGGGCAGAGCAGGAGAAAGCCTTGGGTGTGGACATGCCGAGCCTGCTCTGTGTCCCCCTCCATGCAGCAAGAGTCGCTTACACCTCCAGGAGGCCCTTTGAATGTACCACAGCGTAAAGCCCTCCTGCCTGAGGGTCTCCACGTTGGATATAAACGGCCAGGGACAGGCGCCCCTTGGACCTTCTCTGAGTCCAGTTCACGTTGCTCTGACGGTGCCCGCAGGTTTGGGAGGCCAGCTCCCTGGGGTGGGGCTCCTCCAGGCATGGCTGGGTTCGGGGACCCCCAGCACCCACCCACCTCTCTCGGATCTGGAGTCTGAGCCTCCGCTGCCAGCCCCATCCCTCCCTGCGCCCCCCAAGGAGGGCCGGCCTGCCCTTACCAGGGGCTCCCCGGGAAATCACATCCAGTCGCATCTTGGCGTCAGCTTCCAGGAGCCCATGGTCCAGGGAGCTGATGGGGCATTTTCTTCCTTTTGGGACAGATCTCGGGCCTGGGACTCGGCACATGGCAGGAGCACAGCACGCTTTATTTGAGGGGGTGGGGGCAGGGAGGGGCCTGTTCCTCTGCGCACCCCCAGTGCCGGGGACTCCCAGAAGGTCTGGGAGGGAGGGAGAGAGGCTCTCAGAGCAGAGAGGGATCAGGTGGGGCTTTGGAGGGTGCAGGGAGCCCCCCAGAATTTATGTCCCTGTTCTAACCCCAGGACCGTGACCTTACCTGGAGAAGGGTCTCTGCAGGTGTGGGTTAAGGATCTTGGGCTGAGGAGGTGCTCTGGGCTTATCTGGGGTCAGCGGGGGACACAATCCAGTGACTGGTGTCCTTAAAAGAGAGGAGAGGAAACAGACATACAGAACAAAGTGGGCCCTGTGAGGACGGCCACCCCCGAAATACCTGGGTCCCCAGAGCTGGAGGAGGCAGCAAGCACCCTTCCTTAGAGCCCCTGGAGGGAGACAGCCCCGCCCACCTTGTGTTTTGAGCCCCTGGTCTGTGTCAGTGGCGAGGTCACGGCGGACAGCGGCCCGGGGCTGCTCAAGAGCCACACGGCCGCTCTTCACCCTGGACCACCGTCCCTGCGCCTGGTCAGTTGCAGGCCTCATGGGGGTGGGGCCGTCTGGAGACGTTGCCCCATCCCTGTGTTACCCGGGGCTGTCCTGTGCAGTGATGGGTGGGCCAGGAGGGGGGAAGCCGCCCAGGAAAGGTGGGTCCCGGGACACAGCTGAGAATGTCAGGGAACTGTGTCTCGGGGTCGGAGTGTCGGTCGGGGGCTCCGTGAAGTGGGGGAGTCCACTCTGATGGCCAGTGTCCGCCCGCCCCTGCCGCCCGTTCCCTTCCCTTGGGGTCACTCCTGTGCCCCGGGAAGTTTTGCTCAGTGGCTCCGGGCTGTTCCCAGCAGAGCTTCAGGGACCAGGGACCCGCGGCGTGAGAAGAGGCAGTGGCTCCCGGGGCCAGTGGGGAGGGGACGGTGCAGTTGGCCAGAGCACCCAGGGTCAGTAGGCCTGGGGAGGCCCGGGGGTGAGTTGGGGGTGTGTCCAGCTGGCCCTGCCCGGGGGCACCCACCTCGGGACAGGGCTGCCTGCAGGCGGGGGGCCCACAGTGGCCTGGCCTGCCCTGTTCTGCAGGTGAGCCTGGTGCTGAGCCCCAGGTGCCCGGCCGTGACCTGCTGTCCTTCCGGGGACCCCAACAGAACCCTGACGCTGGAAAGCAGGAGATCCAGCTGGGCCCGGCATCTCTGGAAGCCACCAGGAAAGGGGACACTCACCCCAGGAGGGCTGCAGCCCCGGACTTGCCCTGCCCGCTTCAGGGGCAGGCTTACCACTCACTAAGCAGTGTGTGTCCCTGATTCCTCAGCTCCTGGTGGGGGTGGGAGTCCTGGCCGGCTCCTCCCCTCGCACCCCACGTTCGGCAGAGACCCCCACTTCCCCGTATAGTGATCAAGCAGCTATACTGTGGAGACAGACAGAGTGCAGTGCAAGTCGCTCAGTCGTGTCCGACTCTGCGACCCCATGGACTATACAGTCCATGGAGTTCTCCAGGCCAGAACACTGGAGTGGGTAGCCTGTCCCTTCTCCAGGGGATCTTCCCAGCCCAGGGATCAAACCCAGCTCTCCCGCATTGCAGGTGGATTCTTTACCAGCTGAGCCACAGTTCTTTCCCAGTATTCTTGGGAAGCCCAAAAACACAGGAGTGGGTAGCCTGTCCCTTCTCCAGGGGATCTTCCCTGCCCAAGAATTGAACTGGGGTCTCCTGCACTGCAGGCGGATTCTTTACCAACTGAGCTATCAGAGAAGCCCAGACAGAGGGACATCTCAAAACCCAAATGTCCAAGCAGGTGGGGATACACACGTTCGAGAACAAAGGATGTAATCAAACCGAGACCCAGAGACGTGTGACGACTTGCCATCGGTCATCCTGCGAGCCCGCTGGAGCCGGGCCTCACACCCAGGCCAGGCTCAAGTAGTAGGGGAGGTCGGGAGGACCCCCACCGCGCTCCACACGCTCCCTGGGGCTCCCTGTCCACCTCCCAGGAGGCTTCCTGCTGCTCCGTCCACTGAGGACTTGGACAGGTGGGGACAGGTCACCTCACCACCCAGGCCGGGTTCCCTGGCCACACGGCCCTCGGGGCCTGTCCGCCTTCTCCGTGGGTCTGAGGACATAGCCTCGCCTGGGCACTCCTTCCCCAGGGCCGCGGTGGCTGCTCAGCATGGAGTGCGGAGGCCCGGCCTCCCTTGGTTATCTTGGAGGACCGGCAGCTTGAGCTCCCGTGGGGTCCGTGGGACTTAGTCCCACCTGGCAGCTCTGGCTCTGCCCACACTTCCCCGAATGTGGATCCCAAGCACCCCTCGACCCCAGGCTGCCTCTGCCCAGGTCTGCACCTTGATTCCACCTCCCCGCTTCATACAGGGACGTCGTCAGGGGCAAGAGCACACGTCTGTCCGAGATGGAGAACTTGCTTCTCTTGTGTGAGAACCACATCTTCTCACCAGTACCCACCCATCCGTCCACTGAGTCACTCCAAGCACCAGGCTCCATTCGGGACGCCTGACAGATAGCAGCACGCAAAAGACAATCCCCATCTTTGTGGTGCCTGTGCTGGGTGGAGGCCAGCAGGAAAGAAATCCAATGGGACCTCTAAGCTTTATATATGATTGCAGGTTGTAATGGGTGTGGGGAGGAAAGGGAGGCAGGTAAGAAGACGGAGGAGGTGCAGACATTTAAGCAGAGGCCTTGAGAAAGGTGACGTGAGCAGAGAAACTTGCACCATGAGGGAAATTTTGGTGACTGTCAGGGGAGCAGCATGCCCTGCTAAGGGTACAGCTGGTGCTGAGCCCCTGAAGCAGGATGCAGCTTGGTGGCCCCGTCAGGCAGCCCTGGATGCCTGCCCAGAACTGTAATACCTTGGCAGCTCCTTGGCGGAGGTCAGGGAGTTTTGCAGATGCAACAGGTGTGGCTGGACAGTTGTTTTAAAAACAGGGAAATTGCCTTGAATTAGCAGGTGGGCCAGTGTCAGCGTAAGCGGAAGTGTTGGTTGCTCAGTGCTAGTCTTTGCGACCCCACGGACTGTAGCCCACCAGGATCCTCTGTCCACAGACTTTCAAAGGCAAGAACACTGGAGTGGGTTGCCATCCCCTTCTCCCAGGGATCTTCCTGACCCAGGGATAGAACCCACATCTCCTGCATTGCAGGCGGATTCTTTACCATCTGAGCCACCATCAGATGGTTGATGTCACGATGAGGCCCTTTAGAAGTGGAATCGGGAGGCGGAAGGGAAGGCCAGAGTGGTGTGACAGGGTGGCCAGACCCTGCTGGCTCTGGGGGTGGAGGGCTGTGATCCAGGAACTGTGGGCGCCTCTCGATGCTGAGGTGAGGGAACCTGGCTTCTCCCCGGGAGCCTCCAGAAGGAGCAGGGGCCTGCCCACGCCGTGAGTTTAGCCAGGGGAGGACCCTGCCAGACTTCTGATCTCCTGAACAGCAAGATAATACGCTTATGTTGCTTTAAGGCAGCCGGTCTGGGGTGGCTGGTTTCAGCAGCCTCAGGAAACTAGCTCTGTGTTCTAGAGAACCAGAAACATTGCCAGTGGACGAAGGCAGCTCTCTCCACTCCCTGGGGTCTCAGTTTTCCTCTCTATAGAGAGAATTGTGTACCCATTTAGAGGCTGATTTCCCCATCCAGTTAGCATAAGGATGCTGTGGGGGAGAGCAGACGTCTCTGGGCTCAGGGGCCTGCCTGGGTTGCCATGACAACCGTCTCCAGGCCTGGTGGGGCTGGGATGGGGCGGGTAACACTGGCAAGAATCTGTGACAACTGTGCTGCCCTCGCCAAGGGCTGGTGGTCAGGGAAGGGGGACCAGCCTTTATGTGGGTGCACATCTCTCTCTCCTGCCTGGTCCAAGCGGGCCTCACCCCCGTACTCTGCCCCGGCGTACCCAGCTGACACCTGATGCCTTCACACTGGTGGGGGGGTGGGGGGAGGTGTCGGTCCATGGAGTTTCTCGATGTTGCCAAAGATGTTGCCAACTTGATGTTGACAAAGACGCCACCTGCCAGGGCAATGCCAGCCCTCCCGTCATCCTTGGCTCCTCGCTTTCCCGACCTGTGAAAAACACTTGGCAGCGATCAAGACAGACCCCGGACCTGCTCATCTGTCCACCTCCGCCTTCTCGCCACCCACGGACTCTTCCAGCCGCTTTTTCACAAGCTTTCCCAGCGTCTGCCCAGAAATAAGCGGATTGGCTCCCTGCTCACCGCACCAGGGTTGGGTGGGGGGCTCTGGGATGACCTCTGGGTCCCTCTGACGCGGTTCAGCCCCCACCCCCATCGTGCCTCTGCTCAAGCCCCGCCCCCCGGCCACCCTGGGCGATGCCCCAGGCTCTCCTACCTCCGGCCCTTTCTGCCCACTGTGCCTACTGCTTGGAGCTTTTCTTCCTCCGGGAGTCACGCCACCTGTGTCTTCTGTGACCCCCTGCTTTACTGTGCACCCCTGCCCGCACACCCCTCCTCCTCAGAGGCCCTGGAACCCGCTCCCCGTGAGGACAGATGCTGCTGGCCAGTCACACTCACCAAAGGCGGGCTCACAGCTGCCTGGCGCCCCTTAGGCCCGTCCCTAGAAGAGCAGGTGTCCCCGGCCCATCGGCAGATGGAAGGCAGAGCGAAAGGCCCTGCCCCACCACCGGGAGGAGGAGCAAGGGGGCTAAGGCCCCGGACCCCCTCGCCCCACGTGCTGGGGCCCTGCCCTGGGCAGCGGGCCTGCTGCACCCCGGAGAGGTCCAGCTTGCCCGAAGGGGTCTGCCTGCCCACCGCCGCCCCCGGGAGCTCCAGGCCTGACTTCCGGGGTGCTGTGGGAGGGGATGCGGGGGCTCTCGCAGGGCGCCCGGCTGAGGCCCAGTCCTGGACGGTGCCTCATCCGTGAGCTGTGTGACCGCAGCAAGGGCCCACCTCTGACGGTTCTCTTTGGAAGACACGTGTGTCCCCCTGCTCCTGGGAAGGGCCCCCCCTCCATGTTCCGTCCTGGGCTCGGCTCGGAAGCTGCGTGTGACTCACTGCTCGTCTGCTGACCCTGTCCCCCTGCTCCTGGGAAGGGCCCCCCCTCCATGCTCCGTCCTGGGCTCGGCTCGGAAGCTGTGTGTGACTCACTGCTCGTCTGCTGACCCCTCTGGGCCCAAGACGGTGGTCTCCCACTCACTTCCCTGTGCACTCACCATCGCGACTATCTACTCACTGCCTACTTGCCATCGTGACAGTCTCACACTCACCCTCACCATTGCTACAATGTACTCACCATCACTCTCTGCTCACCATCCACACTCTCCCGTCCGCTGTCCCTGTGCTGGGGAGGGGGCAGGAGCCCTGGAGCCCTTCCCAGCTGAGACCATGTCTCTGTGCCTGTCCCAGCCTCAGTCTCCCCATCCTTCAGGTGACCACAGTGAGGATGTGAGGATTAAATGAAAGAACACGTGAGTGCCTGGCACGCTCTGGCAGCTCCCAGAGCTGGGAGACACACTGCCGTTCTCCGGGACTGCTCTGATGCCTGAGGGGTGACAGGCAGGAGACTCGGACCCCCCAACCCCTAAGCCCCTGCTGTGTTGATCCCAAAGCCCCCTCTGTGTTAACCCAAAGCCCCCTCTGTGTTAACCCAAAGTCTGTTCTGTGTTACCCCAAAGCCCCGCTGTGTTACCCCAAAGCCCCCACTGTGTTACCCCAAAGCCCCCGCTGTGTTACCCCAAAGCCCCCTCTGTGTTACCTCAAAGCCCCCGCTGTGTTACCACAAAGCCCCCTCTGTGTTACCTCAAAGCCCCCGCTGTGTTACCACAAAGCCCCCACTGTGTTACCCCAAAGCCCCCTCTGTGTTACCCCAAAGCCCCCTCTGTGTTACCCCAAAGCCCCCTCTGTGTTACCTCAAAGCCCCCTCTGTGTTACCTCAAAGCCCCCTCTGTGTTACCCCAAAGCCCCCGCTGTGTTACCCCAAAGCCCCCGCTGTGTTACCCCAAAGCCCCCGCTGTGTTACCCCAAAGTCCCCACTGTGTTACCTCAAAGCCCCCGCTGTGTTACCACAAAGCCCCCACTGTGTTACCCCAAAGCCCCCTCTGTGTTACCCCAAAGCCCCCGCTGTGTTACCCCAAAGTCCCCACTGTGTTACCTCAAAGCCCCCGCTGTGTTACCACAAAGCCCCCGCTGTGTTACCCCAAAGCCCCCGCTGTGTTACCCCAAAGCCCCCGCTGTGTTACCCCAAAGCCCCCGCTGTGTTACCCCAAAGTCCCCACTGTGTTACCCCAAAGTCCCCACTGTGTTACCTCAAAGCCCCCGCTGTGTTACCACAAAGCCCCCGCTGTGTTACCCCAAAGCCCCCGCTGTGTTACCCCAAAGCCCCCTCTGTGTTACCCCAAAGCCCCCTCTGTGTTACCACAAAGCCCCCTCTGTGTTACCCCAAAGCCCCCGCTGTGTTACCTCAAAGCCCCCTCTGTGTTACCCCAAAGCCCCCGCTGTGTTACCCCAAAGCCCCCGCTGTGTTACCCCAAAGCCCCCTCTGTGTTACCCCAAAGCCCCCGCTGTGTTACCCCAAAGCCCCCTCTGTGTTACCCCAAAGCCCCCTCTGTGTTACCCCAAAGCCCCCTCTGTGTTACCCCAAAGCCCCCGCTGTGTTACCCCAAAGCCCCCGCTGTGTTACCCCAAAGCCCCCGCTGTGTTACCCCAAAGCCCCCTCTGTGTTACCCCAAAGCCCCCTCTGTGTTACCTCAAAGCCCCCTCTGTGTTACCCCAAAGCCCCCGCTGTGTTACCCCAAAGCCCCCGCTGTGTTACCCCAAAGCCCCCGCTGTGTTACCCCAAAGTCCCCACTGTGTTACCTCAAAGCCCCCGCTGTGTTACCACAAAGCCCCCACTGTGTTACCCCAAAGCCCCCTCTGTGTTACCCCAAAGCCCCCGCTGTGTTACCCCAAAGTCCCCACTGTGTTACCTCAAAGCCCCCGCTGTGTTACCACAAAGCCCCCGCTGTGTTACCCCAAAGCCCCCGCTGTGTTACCACAAAGCCCCCGCTGTGTTACCCCAAAGCCCCCACTGTGTTACCCCAAAGCCCCCACTGTGTTACCCCAAAGCCCCCGCTGTGTTACCCCAAAGCCCCCGCTGTGTTACCCCAAAGCCCCCTCTGTGTTACCCCAAAGCCCCCTCTGTGTTACCCCAAAGTCCCCACTGTGTTACCTCAAAGCCCCCGCTGTGTTACCACAAAGCCCCCGCTGTGTTACCCCAAAGCCCCCGCTGTGTTACCCCCAAAGCCCCCACTGTGTTACCCCAAAGTCCCCACTGTGTTACCTCAAAGCCCCCGCTGTGTTACCACAAAGCCCCCGCTGTGTTACCCCAAAGCCCCCGCTGTGTTACCCCAAAGCCCCCTCTGTGTTACCACAAAGTCCCCACTGTGTTACCTCAAAGCCCCCACTGTGTTACCTCAAAGCCCCCGCTGTGTTACCCCAAAGCCCCTCTGTGTTACCCCAAAGCCCCCGCTGTGTTACCCCAAAGTCCCCACTGTGTTACCTCAAAGCCCCCGCTGTGTTACCACAAAGCCCCCGCTGTGTTACCCCAAAGCCCCCGCTGTGTTACCCCAAAGCCCCCTCTGTGTTACCACAAAGTCCCCACTGTGTTACCTCAAAGCCCCCGCTGTGTTACCACAAAGCCCCCGCTGTGTTACCCCAAAGCCCCCGCTGTGTTACCCCAAAGCCCCCTCTGTGTTACCCCAAAGCCCCTCTGTGTTACCCCAAAGTCCCCGCTGTGTTACCACAAAGCCCCCGCTGTGTTACCCCAAAGCCCCTCTGTGTTACCCCAAAGCCCCCTCTGTGTTACCCCAAAGCCCCTCTGTGTTACCCCAAAGTCCCCGCTGTGTTACCACAAAGCCCCCGCTGTGTTACCACAAAGCCCCCTCTGTGTTACCCCAAAGCCCCCTCTGTGTTACCCCAAAGCCCCCTCTGTGTTACCTCAAAGCCCCCACTGTGTTACCACAAAGCCCCCACTGTGTTACCTCAAAGCCCCCGCTGTGTTACCACAAAGCCCCCACTGTGTTACCCCCAAAGCCCCCACTGTGTTACCCCAAAGCCCCCTCTGTGTTACCCCAAAGCCCCCGCTGTGTTACCCCAAAGCCCCCTCTGTGTTACCCCAAAGCCCCCGCTGTGTTACCCCAAAGTCCCCACTGTGTTACCACAAAGCCCCCGCTGTGTTGACCGAGGGCAGGAAACCTTGGTTGTTGTTAGGAGTTAGGGCTGACGTTGAAGGAGAAACTACAGGAAGCCCAAAGTGCATTTTAGACAAAGGGAGATCATTTTTAGCATAAGTATGCCCCTAATAAGCCATGGCACCCTACTCCAGTACTCTTGCCTGGAAATTCCCATGGACGGAGGAGCCTGGTAGGCTGTAGGCCATGGGGTCGCGAAGAGTCGGACACGACTGAGCGACTTCACTTTCACTTTTCCCTTTCATGCATTGGAGAAGGAAATGGCAACCCACTCCAGTGTTCTTGCCTGGAGAATCCCAGGGACGGGGGAGCCTGGTGGGCCACCATCTATGGGGTCGCACAGACCCCATATTGCTGCTGCTGAAGCGACTTAGCAGCAGCAGCAGCAATAAGCCTTTGACTGTGTGGATCCCAATAAACTGTGGAAAATTCTGAAAGAGATGGGAATACCAGACCACCTGACCTGCCTCTTGAGAAACCTATATGCAGGTCAGGAAGCAACAGTTACAACTGGACATGGAACAACAGACTGGTTCCAAATAGGAAAAGGAGTACATCAAGGCTGTATATTGTCACCCTGCTTATTTAATTTCTATGCAGAGTACATCATGAGAAACGCTGGGCTGGAAGAAGCACAAGCTGGAATCAAGATTACCGGGAGAAATATCAATAACCTCAGCTATGCAGATAACACCACCCTTATGGCAGAAAGTGAAGAAGAACTAAAGAGCCTCTTGATGAAAGTGAAAGAGGAGAGTGAAAAAGTTGGCTTAAAATTCAATATTCAGAAAACGAAGATCATGGCATCTGGTCCCATCACTTCATGGCAAATAGATGGGGAAACAGTGGAAACAGTGGCAGACTTTATTTTGGGGGGCTCCAAAATCACTGCAGATGGTGACTGCAGCCATGAAATTAAAAGACGCTTACTCCTTGGAAGGAAAGTTATGACCAACCTAGATAGCATATTCAAAAGCAGAGACATTACTTTGCCAACAAAGGTCCATCTAGTCAAGGCTATGGTTTTTCCAGTGGTCATGTATGGATGTGAGAGTTGGACTGTGAAGAAGGCTGAGCGCCGAAGAATTGATGCTTTTGAACTGTGGTGTTGGAGAAGACTCTTGAGAGTCCCTTGGACTGCAAGGAGATCCAACCAGTCCATTCTAAAGGAGATCAGTCCTGGGTGTTCTTTGGAAGGAACGATGCTAAAGCTGAGACTCCAGTACTTTGGGCACCTCATGCGAAGAGTTGACTCATTGGACAAGACTCTGATACTGGGAGGGATTGGGGGGCAGGAGGAGATGGGGACGGCAGAGGATGAGATGGCTGGATGGCATCACTGACTCGATGGACATGAGTCTGAGTGAACTCCAGGAGTTGGTGATGGACAGGGAGGCCTGGCGTGCTGCAATTCATGGGGTCACAAAGAGTCGGACACGACTGAGCGACTGATCTGAACTGAACTGAATGTTTTGGAGGAGGAGATGGCAACCCTCTCTAGTACTCTTGCCTGGGAAATCCCATGGACGGAGGAGTCTGGTGGGCTAAAGTCCATGGGGTCGCAAAGAGTCAGACACAGGCCCCTAATGCCCCTAATGTTTAGGAGGGAATTCCACTAAGGAAGCATCCTTGTTCATCTGAAATTCACCCTTAGAGGATGTCCTGTGTTTTCATTGCCCTTCAGCCCTGTGTGGTGGTCTCACAGGTGCAGACCCCACCAGCTGAGAAAGCGCCCTGGGGAGTGAGGCCAGGAAGTGGGGTCCCAGCGTGGGCCCCTCCCTGGCAGGGACGCGTCCACCATCCGGGCTTGCTTCGAGGCTGAAGTTCGTGGGAAGCCCACAAGGTGGCGCCATCGGGCCACAGGTGCGGGTGTTCTGTGTCTCCTGCCGGAGGCGCCCCAGGAACCCCTGCAAAGCCACTGACTTGGGGGCAGGGGGGCCTCCTGGGACAGATCTTGTCCCTTCGACCCCCCAGTCAGGAGGAGGCACTCAGGAGCTGAGGGGCTGAAGGAGGGGGCAGGCCTCCTCACCCCACCCCCGGGAGAATTTCACTCCCTCCTCACTCCCGTCTTCGCTCAACTTCTATCCCACAATTTGCCCGTCTGTCTGTCTCCGGGTCTTTCTGTGGGTCTCTCCCTCCATCCAGCCCTGGGACCACTAATACGGGTCCCCAGCCCTCTGACCTGGGCGGACACAGGGCCTCTCATATGCCCTGTCCCTCCCTGTCCCCTGGAGGGTGAGCAAGCCCCAGCTCAGAGCCCCGGCCACACACAGCAATCGCCCCGTGACGGTTCGCTGGGAGGACTGGGTCCCTGGCCGGGCAGGGGCCGGGGCCCAGAGGGCTGGGGGCTGGCGAGGAGACCCTGTAGGACTCCGGCCTTCCCTCCCTGACCACGAGCCGTGTCCCAGGGAGGCTGCATGTCCTTTAGGCACTGACCCAGCTGATCTCTGCAGCAAACGTGAAGCTTGGAACCATGCTGTGTCTCAGGACGGAGCCCGAGACGCGGGGAAGCTGAGTCAGTGACCTGACCTGGGGGCCAGTGAATTCAGGCATGAGTGAACAGACTCCTCAGCAGGGCCGGCGGGACCCCAGGTGGTGGTGCCGCCCCCGGGGGCCAGCTCTGAGCCTGCAGGTCATGGGGGAAGGGCCGGCTTGATCGAACCACCTGGACGAATGAGCCCGGGGCCCAGCCCCCAGTGGCAGGCAGGCGAGCCCGTCTCCCGGCTCTGCGCACGGTGAAGTGCTGGGCACAGGACATGCGCGCGGCACGTCCCAGCAAGTCCTGGAGGACGTCCTCGGCTCTCTCTCTGCTGTGACCCTGCACCCCGAGGCTCTGCCCAGGCCCAGACGGCAGGGGCCTGGGGGCTCAGAGGACACCCTCAGGCCCCTCAAGGCCACTTCCCACCACAGTGGCCAAATGCACAGGTTCTGCCAGCCTGTGGCCTCCGCGCCTGCAGGAACCTCCAGGAGGCCCACGTGTGTCCAGGGGCCCGGAGGCCTCCAGCCCATCCACCGGGCCCCCTCCACCCCTGTGTCCGAAGGTACCTCGCACGTGGCCACACACAACGCCCACTTCCTTAATGGAGTGTCAGACCCGGAGACTTGGTGGTGGCCTGATTAATGCAGGCTGAGCCACCTGTCACCCAGCCAGGAAATGCCGGTGTGACCCGTTCATCCTCCGCTGAAAGTCCCCAGAAGCAGAGGCAGGCGGTGGGCTGGTGCAGGGGTGGGCGCAGGGGGGACCCGCACGGACTTGAGAAGGGCGCTGGCCCCCGGAGCTGGAGCTGGCGCCTTCCAGGAGCAGGGTGCTCACCCTTTTCAGGAAGACGGGGCGGGCCGTGGAGGAGACAGGAGAGCACCGAGGCCAGGCTCTGGGCTGGGGGACAGTGGGCTGGGTGGGTCACGTGCAGCCAGCCCCTAACAGCGGTCCCCAGTTTCAGGGAAGACAATTTTGCACCGACCGGAGAGGGGATGGCTCAGGATGGGTCCAGCACGTCACCTCTATCGTGCACTTTATCTCTATTACATCAGCATCACCTCATCGTCAGGCGTCAGATCCTGGAGTTTGGGGACTGCTGCTCTAGCAGACCAGAACCCGACATGGAAAGTTCTGGCACCAGGTCAGCACTCCCCAGCCCGCCCCACCCTCCCAGTCCCCCTCCCTCCCCCCATCAGAAGGCCAGAAGCCCCCCATCCCCAGCGGCCCTTCTCGGGAGCCCTGTCCTGTCCTAGGGTGGCCCTGGGCTGTGGGCTCACACTGACTTTCTCGGCTGGAAGGTCTGGGTCCACACGGTCGCGTCCTCGTCACCCCTGTGGGTCCCCAGGGCAACATCCCCGTGCGTCCAGGCAGGGCCCAGCACACAGTAGGACCGGAGGATGGAGAGTGTGTTCCCATGGTTGCAGCAGCAGTTCTGAGGCCCCCTGGACACGGAGGGTCCCCTGGACACGGGGGAGGCCCCCTGGATGCGGAGGTGGGCCTTCTGGACATGGAGGCAGCCCCCTGGACACGGAGGAGGGCCCCTGGACACGGAGGAGGGTCCCCTGGACACAGAGGAGAGCCCCGGCCGTGGGCACGTGTCCAGCTACAGCCCTGCCCCTCGGTCACCCTCCTTCCTCTCGCCCTGACGCCCTGGGACGCTGCGCGTGGGCACCGCTCCCCTGGGGCAGGTTCTGGCCACGGGGTCCTGCCCTGAGCACCGCCCTTGCTCGGTCCTCTCACCCTGAGTGCTGGTCTTTTACAGAGGCAGGAACTGAAGCCCAGATGGGCACTGTGGGTCTGCTGGCTCACGCAGTCCGGAAGCAGCAGAGCTGGGATGGAAACCCTGGTCTGGCTCCAGATGCAGGGCACTGACCACAGGACCGCCCTGCCTCCCGTGTCCCAGCTGCCCTGGGCCTCTGAGCGGTCCCCTCCTGGACGGTCCTCAGTGGGTGTCACTGAGGGGAGGCCTGGTCTCCATTCAACTCCAGGTGAAAATGATTCACCTCAGAGACACACACATGGAGGCGGTTTTGTTACAAACCACGGCTTCTCTGGGCCGACCCGGGGCACCACACCCGACTCCCACAGCCGGGACCCCTGAGGCCCCAACCTGAGAACGTCAAGGGCCCAGGAAAGGGGCGAGGGCAGAGAAGGAGGCTGCGTGGCCCGGAATCCCACTGCGGGGTGGGGACCACAGCTGAGGTGCGCAGGGCAGGGCTGGCCTCTGAGGGCTTGGGGCAGGAGGGGCGTGTGGTCAGAGCCCCCTTAGGCGGGCTCGGGGACCCCAGCCGGGGAAGCCGGGAGGCAGACCACTAGGGCCGTAGAGACTGTGGGAGGGGAAATCGGGGCAGCTCGAGGGCTCTGGGTGGGCTGGGGACTGGAGAGACCCCCCCTCACCTTGCCACTGGCACTGTTTGGGAACTTGACTGCAGGCACCTAAATTCCAAAAGAAGCCCCTGGAGCCGCTCCACTCACTGCTGAAAAGCAGGCGGTGTCTTGGGGTCCCTTTCTCCTGAAGAATTTGTGGTCGATTCGTCTCCATGGTCAGATTATTCTAACCACGAGCTGGATTCCTCATAGTGACCTCGCTCACGCTGCACACACGCCTTCAGCGTCTCTGGCCGAGCCGGACGGCAGCTGCGTTCCGCATGCTCACATGTGCTCTGAGAAGTGGGTGAGGCGCCCACAGCATCTGCCCAGCACCCCCCGCCCCGGGCCCTCAGTAACTCCAGACATCTGCAGCAACCCCACTTCCAAGTAAGGTCACTGTCTGGGGTCCTGGGGTTAGGATCTGGGGGACACGGCCCAGCCCATCACAGACAGGTCCACACGCCTGACCTCCTGGCACGAGCTACTCTCCTTGGGATGGCGTGTGAGTGAAATGTGGATTTTCCATGATGACCACCGTCAGTGGCAGGAAAAGGAGCCTCCCCCCACCACCACAGATACCCCCCAGCGTGTTAAGAGCAAAGGTCTTGGCAAGAAACTTTGGTAAATTCTGCGTAGTAGGTGATGGATTTCTTTGTGGGTAAATGGGAGAATCGAAGCAGCGTGCTGGCTTTTTCAGCTCTGCTCTCCTCTGCATGGTGACCAGCCACAAGCCACTTACCACCCCCATTTAAGCTGGCAAGTATGCTCAGGAATAGAAAGATGATTCTTTTTTTTTTTTTTTATGGCATTAACTGCTCAGACCTATCCACTCAGCTAAGGAGACAGTGCCCCACGAAGAATGCAGTTAGCTTTGGGCTCCCCCAAGCGTTTGGTCGTGTCTGGAATTACACTCACAGCAGGTAACTTGCTGAGCAGCAGTGCATGAACGAATGAACGAATGAACGAATGCTTGAAGATACGCAATCCAGGTCCAGACCCCATGGGGACAGCACCAGCCACCTCGTCACCCGTTCCTGGGGTTCTAGAATATTCTAACGCACTGGACAACTCCATCGGAAAGGGCGGCGTGGTGTCTTTGTGCTAACTTGCTATGGGAAATATTCGATTTTGTTCTGCTTTTTCCCTGCGGCATCTTCTGTGGAACCAGAGCACAGCCAGGGGAGGTGAGGGTGTAGAGGCCAACGTGCCCCGTCACCGGGGGCAGGGGGGGCCAAGGGGACAGAAGGTCCTGGGGAGGGGTCACGGCTATCGCTCTTCCAAAGAGCTGCCAGGCGGACGAGGGGGCTCAAGCCTGTCTGTGGGCTCTGTCATGGGGACACAGCTAGAGTTGGTACATGGAGCTTCTAGGGAGGCAGATAATGGCCCACACACACCATTGTGTGAAAAGGGCAAACTTGAAAGGTACTAAGCTCACCATCCTCGGAGGCATGCAAGCTGAATCTGGTCAGCCATCCACTGGGAAGTTAGGGAAAAGCACCAGTGGACACAAAGTTGGTGTGGGGGACACGTAAAGTGAGAGCTGGGTGGTGAGAGGCCAGGAAGGGAGCTCCGGCAGGGACACAGCTCTGATGACCATCTTGACTCAGTGCGAGGCTTCCAGGGCAGCTGGTGGCACATTTCCTGCTTTATTGAAGGGAAAGCTGAGTTCCCGCGAGAGCACGGGGTGAAGCCCCTCTCTCTCCAGGCTTGTCTCCAGGACAGAGGCTCCCAGGTAGGAACCCCCAGCTGCCCTCCCAACCCCGCTCCCCACCAGGCCTGGGGGCCGCCCACCAGCAGGGAGAGCTGGGCGGGAAGGAGAAGACAGGGACCGAGGGAGAGGGTAGGGGCAGGCGGGTCTCGGCAAGGTGTTACAGAAGTGCCAGGAATGATGATTGCTTCAGCCTGTGGGCGGGGTGGGGAGCCCCTCTCACCGCCCCTCCAGGCGGAGCGGCAGGCCTGGGCTCCTGATGAGCCGCCAGCCTCCACCCTCCAGTGGTGAGATCACGGGCTGCGTCCACAGTCCTGCCAGCCCCCCACCCCCCGTAATGGGGAACAGATGCTCCCAGAGGGGCCTGAGCGGGGAGGGCTGGCTTTGGGGCGCAGGCTCCCAGGACCCAGCCAGAGGGCACAGAGCTCCGAGCATCTGTCACTAACTAGATGCTTCCCTGTGCTGCCGGTCCTGGGGGCCCCTCACTGCAGACCCCACCGCGGCGGAGTGAGGGGATGCCGCATCCACTTGGTAGAGGAGAATCGGGAGATGTGGGGACATTGGTGCTGGGCGGACCCCGAACTCGGGTCCTGGGGTCCACGATGCGTCCACTCCAGGTCCACTCCATGTCCACGCCGTGTCCACCCAGCGTCCACTCTGTGTCCACACAGCGTCCACTCCACGCCCAGTCTGTGTCCACTCCATGTCCAGTCTGTGTCCACCCCATGTCCACTCCACGTCCACCCAGCATCCACTCCATGTCCAGTCCATGTCCACTCCGTGTCCACACAGCATCCATTCCATGTCCACTCCGTGTCCACTGTGTCCACTCCACGCCCAGTCAATGTCCACTCCGTGTCCACACAGCATCCACTCCATGTCCAGTCGGTGTCCACTCCGTGTCCACCCAGCGTCCACTCAGTGTCCACCCCGTGTCCACCCTGTGTCCACTCCACGTCCACTCTGCATTCACTCAGCGTCCACTCAGTGTCCCCCGCTGGCCACTCACCACGTCCTTCCCCAGGACCACCCTCCCTCCTGCGAGGCGGCCTCACCTGGGTGGGCCCCACATGGCTGATGGGCTGGAGGGACTGGGGCGGTCTGGAAGCGGCCACTTCCTGCTTCCTTCTCTCCCTGGGGCGGCAACACCCTGTCTTGGATCCGATTGGAGCACAGAGGCCGCAGACACTCGGTGAGACCCTCTCACCTTCCTCCCGGGAGGGCCAGGGAACCTCCTTTCAAGCCCAGTTCACTGAGCAGTTGACCGAGCACCTGCTTTGCGGGACCAGGCTGCGTCCTGCCCTGGTGCAGGGGGCTGGGCGGGGTGAGCAGGCAGCGAGCGAGCAGGGCACACGACGCATGGGCGAAGGGTCTGGCGCTACGGAGGAGAATGAAACGGGAGGCAGCCTGGGGGGTGTGGGCGGGGTGCTTGGGGGACTGGGACCTTTACACGAAGACCTGGGAGCACCAGGGTCAAGCAGGCAGCCCCAGCTCCAGGCATGGCCGGGAGCTAAGGCCCGGAGGCGGGAGCCCCTATGCATTTGAGGACCCCGGGCATCGCGCTGTCTCCCGCAGCTCAGACCTTTAGATGGTGTCAGTGACCACAAACTGGGGCTTAAAACAATCCTGTTTTATTCTCTCTGGGTCCTGGAGGCCAGAAGTCAAAGCCAAGGTGTTTCAGGGGCAGGCGGGGCAGGGCTCACTCCCTCTGGCGGCTCCGGGGGGTTCTCTTATAAGGACCTTCTAAGCACTCTGAGCCCATGGGCTGATCACCCCATGCCAAGGTCCTTAAAGGCCCTTAAAGGCGGCATTTGCAGGGTCCAGGGAGAGAAGGTGATGCCTCCGAACAGGCCGTTTTCAGAGGATGGGCCAGGGCCAGGGCCAGGGCCGAGTCCACCCCCTCCCCCGCCCCCAACACTGCCTGCCGAGTGAAGGTGCTTGGTGAGTGACGGTGAGGCCCGAGGCCCCCTCCTGCTCTGCGCCCCTCTCCCCCGTAAGGCGGCTCGAGGATGGAGCGGGGCCGGGGCAGGACCGGGCAGCGGCACTGGGGGTCTCTGCCCCTGTCTGGGTCCCCTGGGGCTGTGCGCTGAAGGAGCGTGGCTCCTCACATGTGGGGGAAGGCAGCGCGCAGGGCGTGATGCCACCGCACGCTGACGGCCAGGGGACCTCTGGTGCCCAGCGCAGGGGACTGAGGGGTGGTGCTGGCTTGTCACCTGAAAAAAAAAAAAAAAGAAATTGATGGTGAATGCAGTGAGTGCCTGAGTCCTGCTTCCCAGTGAGCATCCGGACTCTGCCGCTAACAGCTGTGGGGACGCGGTGGGACCAAGGATCACAGGCCTGGCCAGACGCAATCTAGGGGCCCTCTTCAAGGAAAAAGACACAAAATTATGAATGCAAAAATCAGAGCAAAGGTGAATATTAAGTTACAAGTAGGAAGAATCACAAAACATTATCCTTTTTCTCAAATTGACAAATACCTTAGATACTAAGAAATCTGGCGGCCGGGGGCGGGGCGGGGGGGGAGGGGCGGAACAAACATGATCTTTATCACCCTTAACAGCGAGAGCGACATTTTCTCCTCCATTCCTGTGTCTGCTCTGCTACAACTGCTTCATACGACGGTCCTGTAATCCCACTGTCTACACGAAACACCGGAAAGATAACTGTAGCTTCCCGATATCAAGCCCGATTTGTTTTTCATCATTGCTGGTTGAGAACCTTGTCTTGTTTCGTTGTTCCGTTTGGGGCCTCACCACTCATTACTGGGAACTGCAGAAAGTCGACTCCTCGGAGCTAATTGGATTATTCAACAGTCTGTTCCCGGCTTCTATTCGAAATGCAGAAACGCGTCTCTGCTTCAGAACCTCTGCAGCGGGCCTGGTCCGAGCTTGGGCCTGGACCTAACTCGCTTCCCTGCATTGAAACAGCTTCTCTGGGGTTCACCGCCAGCCTTTGCGGCCCTGATTTCACATTCTGGCCATTTTAGCTGAGTTTTTTTTCCCCTCAGTTGCTTAAGAAATAAATTCAGAGTTGACAATAAGGCAGCTTTGATGTCAATCCAAACGGGAATCTGCGATTTCTCACTTGTTTCGGTGAATCACTCCAAACTGTCTCGGCAAATTACAGTTTAAACAACACTCTGGGGCAAGCTTTTCTGTCTCGTTGGTGTTCACCTCTCTTCCAGGTGTCGGAGTATTTCCCTTCACGTCCTGCGGGGGCTCTGACCCCCAGGACCACCCCTGCCCTGTGCCCAGCCCCCCACCGGTGTCCCTGGGCGGCCTGGGCGTCAGCCACTGACTGCAGGCCTGGCCAGGACGTGCTTCACTCAGTGAACCGGCCACATCGATTGGCAGGGCGTCGACACTCTCGGGACCTTCCCCTATGATGCACGTCACGGTCACTGCCCATCCATGCGCCCCTAGGCGGACCGACCTGCCAGGGGTGAGAAAGGTCCCCCGTCCACCCTTCTGCTGCCCAGGGGACCAGGCACACCAGAGAGCCCGGGGCCGTCCTCCCCGGGCAGAGGGACCAGTGTGCTCGCAGCCAGGTTGCGTCTCTGCCTCGGTGGGGACCGGGGCAGGGGCCTCCCTGCATCCTGGCAGAAGCCCCCAGGGCATGACTGGGCTGGGAGGCGTCAGCAGGGAGCCGACTTCTCTAAGCAGCAGGGGGCAGTCCTGGCAGGATACCGGAGCACAGCCTTGAGAACAAACAGCTGTGGGTTCTAATCCCCCCTGACCCCCCAATGGCTGACCCCAGGCAGGTTGCCACACCTGTCCCTCCTTGGTCGCCCTGCAGCATAGAAGGCAGAGCAGGGCGCGTGTCCGGCAAGGTAGCATCCTGGGGAGAAAACAGGCCAGGCGGCTGGCCTGGGGGCTGCCCACCCGAGGCCACTGCTTTCCCTCCAAACCCCTGTGCAGAGAGCAGGGACCCAAGCAGCCCTGCTTCACGTTCCGCCAGGTGGTGTGGCCACCTCCACCAGAGTCTGGGCTGCGGGCAGCTGCTGGCCTCCTGGCGGCCAGCGGGGCCGGGACAGCTGCTCACCAGCCCCAGGCCCGTAATTGCTTGAGGATGCTGCAGTCTGGAGCTCTGCTCAGCCTCCCAGGAGCAGCTTGGAGCTCCTCGCCAGCACCCTGCAGACGGCCCCGCAGCCCACACTCTGCCTGGGCTCAGCAAGCCCCTGGACCCAGCCAGCCCCTGGACCAAGGAGGCAGGCAGGCGCTGGGCGAGAATAGCCCCACCGTGTCCTGTCGCATCTTGGCCGGAGGACCGAACCCACCAGGCCCACCGCCCTGGGCCCCGGGAGAACCCAGCAGTGAGTGCAGCAGTCTGCGTGCAGATCAGCTCAGTTGTCAGCCCCGCAAGCTGGGAATGGGGGTTGAGGGGGCTGCAGCCAGAGAGAGAGGACCTCTGCTGCCTCCTCCTCCCCCGTGGAGGTCCCCTCTGCCCCCCGCCCAGTGCCAGGCTCCCAGCACCTGAAGGAAGGGAAGGAAGAGAAAGCAGGCCCTGCGTCCGCATCCATCAGTCAGTCCTGCAGGCACGTGTGTCCGTCCAGCCATGGAGGCTGGACAATGCTGCCCGTGCTGTCCACGCCCTGGAATATGTGATGTGCCATCTGCCAGGGCAATGGTGACCTCTCAGGTGTGACCAAGGGAAGGGTCTGATGACGGGGTTAGGGGGTATCCCGGATGGTCGGTGGGCCCCACATCATCACAGGGTCCCTGTAGGAAGGAGGCAGGAGGGTCAGCGTGAGAGGAGGAGGTGGAACAGAGGTAAGCGAGAGGGGAAGCCACGCTGCTGGCTCTGAAGACCAAGGCGGGGCCACGAGCCAAGGACTGCGGGCGCCTGTAGAGAAGACAAGAGACAGCTCCTCCCTGGAGCATCCGTAGGAACCAGCCCTGTGACCCCTGGAGTTCAGGACTCCTGCCTCCAGGTTGTACGAGAGGATGCTCGTGTTACTGTTGTGGTGACATGTCCCAGCGGCCGCAGGAAACAAAGGTACCAGCCCACACGCCCAGCCTTCCTCCCTGCCTTCAGCCCACACGCCCACCCTGCCTCCCTGCCTTCAGCCCACACGCCCACCCTGCCTCCCTGCCTTCAGCCCACACGCCCACCCTTCCTCCCTGCCTTCAGCCTGGTCCCAGCCTGGCCCTGGAGCTTGTGGCCTGGTCAGGTGGGCAAGGCCTGTCCTGCTGAAAAGTCAACGGACCCCAGAGAGGGTCCTTTAAAAGGGGAAGCGCTAGTGCTGGGCGCCACCGGGCACACAGCTCCTCAACCCACCGGGCAGGGGCTCCAACGCCGGGGGTGTTAGAGAGACGCAGACCAGGGGGGCAGGGGGCCTGAGGGTGGAGCGCGGCTGCCAGGCCTTTCTGATGCAGGAAGTGAGCCGGGTCCAGCGCCAGGAAGGCCTTCAAGGGGGCAGGGCTGAGGGCACAGACCCAGAGACCCTGGGGAGGGCGGAAGGCCAGGCCCAGGTCCTCCCCGGCCTCCACCCCTTCTCCCCACGTCCTGCCGTCTATCTGTCCATCTTTCATTCCGTCCAGCAGGGCTCTCCCTCTGCAGGCTCCATGGATGTCTCCCCACTCCAGATTCTGGTTCATCTGGCTCGTCCTGCTGTCCCTGGGGGACCTGGTCAGGCCGTCTCCCCACAGTCAAGGACCCAAGAGGCCCGGCACCCAGAGGCAGGGTCCAGGCCCAAGTGGGGCAGGTGGAGAAATCTCACATGAGGGTCCTAGAAAAGCCCCAGATCGGGGAAATGGTGATGCCATCCGTGCCTGTTTGCAAATGTGCTCAGGGAGGGGGTGCCCGCTCACGTCCTGCTCAGGGCAAAAGGCAGGGCCAAGGGCGGACACCTGCTCTGATCCCTTTGAGCTTGGCCCAGGGCACAGAGGGGTTTGAACATGGCCTCTAGGCCTGAGGGAGTGTTGATGAATTTGATGTAGAGAAATTACCTGTAATAAACTCCCCGAGCCAAGGAGGCAGCAGTGATGGTGAGGGGAGCTGGGGGCCAGCAAAGAAGCTGCCCCGTCCATGGGCATTGATCACAGAAGTTTTCCACGTTTTCTTGGGCCCCTCCCATGTGCCAGGCTGGCCGCTGAGGGTTCAAGGGTACCACGTGGGCACCCCTTCCCCGTCCCTGAGGCTTAGCATCCAGGACAGGAGTGGGACATGGACCAGATAATCCCCCAAATGCGCGTGGAAATGCAGCAGGAAGTGGTGCTCCCAGGACACAAGAAGGGCCAGGAGGGCTTCCGGAGGCAGTAGGCACCGAGGAGAGACTGGAAGGAAGGATGCAGAGGACAGGAGTGGGGAAAACGCTGAACCCTGAAGGGCATCCCAGAAGGGCAGTGAGTGGGCGGGTGGGGCCGTGGGTGGATGCCCTGTTTTCCCTTCTGAGCCTTTAGCGCGGATGTCTAACCTCTCGCAGGCACCACTGTGATAAGCAGCATATATCTGAAGCAAAACAAGGAAGGAACACAGAGGGAAGGAGGACAGGAGACAGGGTCTCGGGGCCGGTGGCTTTGGGAGGGAGGAACAGCTCGGGGGCGCAGGAGCCACGGGTGTCTCGGAAGCATCTCCCTGGGCAAGGGGGGCGAGAGGAGGCGGGGTCTCTGCAGGGAGGCGTGGACCTGCCCAGTGCCTGCAGCTTCCTTTCAACCTCGTGGGCTGGCCTTGACGAGTCTCGGGTGTGAAACAGGGATGTGGAGATTGTTAGCTGCCAGCCTCCCAGCTGCCCAGAGAGAGGCAGGTGGCCCCGGCTCTTCACCCCGAGCGCCTTTCAGCATCAGACAGAGAACAAACGCGGCCCGGCGGAGACACGCTGCAGACGCCCGCATGCTTCAGCCTGGGCCGTGACCCTGCAGCGGAGGGACGCCCGGAACATCTGGGGTAGTGTCCGCGGGCCCGCAGGCGCATGTGGACGCAAGATGGGCCCTCCTGCCCAGAGAGCCTCGGCTGGGGCAGGGCCGTCTTGCTGTTTGGGGGGCTCCCCCCGCACCCCCACAGGAGCAGCGCCAGCCCACCTAGTACCGTGGGGAGGGAGCAGGTGGAGATTTAAGACAGCAAGATCCAGAGCAAAACAGGGAAGGCGTGGGGTCCCAGCTCCGAGAAGGGGCCTGACCCAGGACTGGTCAGAGCCTGTCTTCTTGGGCTGCTGCGGCTCCCAGAACCACGGCCCAGGGCACCTGCCCAGAGACGCACCCCCACAACACAGGCTCTCCTGGAGATGCCCCGAGTGAAAACAGCCAGCAGCCCTCGTACCGCTGAGGCGTCCGTGCTCTTCCCAGCAAGAGCCGGTGTCCTCTGCGAGCCACGCGGAGGAACAAAACCCGCTTCACCGGCAGGGCTCAGTAGGCCAGGCCAGCAGCTGCCGCGCAGACCTTCACGTCTGCGTCTTCCCGCCGCAAACTGCGGTGACCAGCTCGGTGGGCATGGCGTGGGCACGCGGCCTCCGTTGAGTCCTGCTGCGGCCCCTCCCTGGCTGAGTGGTCTTGAGCGAGCTGCTCGCCCTCTCTGAGCCTCCGTTTCCTCGTCTGTAAAATGTGAGTTTTGACAGCATCCACCCCCATGAGGCTGCCATAAAGATGGAAGGAACAAACGCAGAATACCGAGCACATTTTAAGTGTCCGATTTACGTTAGTGGGAAATACCATCAGGTGTGACTAGCGACTTTCACCAACTGCTTCCTCTCGGCCAAGCACTCTGCACTTGATTTCATCGTCCCAGTTGCCCTGTGACAACTTCTGTTTTACTTGTGCAGAAACTAGAGCTCAAAAGTTCGTGTGGCAGGGACTCACACACCGGTGTTAGGGTTAGGGTTAGGGTTAGTGTGTGAGTCCTACGTTAAATCAGAAATGAAAGAGGAGAAATTACAGCTGATGCCACTGCAATACCAAGGATCCTAAGAAACCACTAAACAAACACCAACTAGTGAAACAAGCCGGAACAAATGGATGCCCCTAGAAACACACAACTAATAAGACCGAACTGGAAAAAAATCTGAGTAGACCTTTAACTAGTGAGAAGATGGGATCAGGAATCAAAAATCCCCCTGGAAAGAAGAGCCCAAGACCAGATGGCTGCACTAGTGAATTCTACCACATATTAATCAAGAGTGGATATCAGCCAACATGTTCTTAAAAAAAAAAAAAGAGAGAAGGAAACACTTCCAAAGTCATTCTATGAGGCCAGCAGTACCTTGATACCAGGTCCAGACAAGGTCAGCACAAGGAAAGAAAATTACAGGCTGGCATTCCCGATGGTTATAGATGCAACATTCCTCAACAAAGCATTAGCAAACCGAACTCAGCAGCACATTAGAAGGATCAAACACATGGTTAAGTGGAATTTATCCTTGGGCTGCAAGGATGGTTCAACATACACAAATCAGTTTATGGGATATATACCATATTCATAGAATGAAGCATAAAAATCATATGATCAGCTAAACAGCAGCAGAAAAAGCATTTGACAAAATTCAACATACTTTCATGATTTGAAAAAAAAAACCTTGACACAGTAGGTATAGAAAGAACGTACCTAAGCATAATAAGGACTACGTGTGACATGCCTACAGCTAACACCATGCCCAGTGGTGAAGAGCCGAAAGCGTTTCCTCTAAAATCAGAAACAAAACAAGGATGCTCACTCTCACCACCCAGCCAATGTAATGTTGGAAGTACTAGACAGAGCAGTCAGCCAAGAAAAAAAAAATGAAAATAAAAAGCATCCAAATTGGAAAGGAAGAAGTAAAACTGTCTTTGCAGATGTCACGACTTTGCATTTAGAAAACCCTAGAGTCCACCAAAAAAAAAAATTGTTAAAACTAATAAATGAATTTAGCACAGTTGCAGGAGACAAAATAAACATACAAAATCAGGTACATTTCGATATACGACCAGCAAAGTGCCTGAAAGAGAAATTAAAGACGAAATCCCACTTACAAAAATATCAAAAAGGATAAAATATCCAGGAATACATTTAACCAAGGAAGTGAGAGACCTGCTCATTGAAAACTATAGCAGTGAAGAAAGAAGCAGGTGATGATGCAAATAAACGGAAAGACATCCTGGATTCATTGAAAACTGCAGCAGTGAAGGAACAAGCAGGTGATCACGCAAATAAACGGAAAGACATTCTGGATTCTTGGAGTGGAAGAATTAACATTGTTAAGAGGTCCATACTATGTAAGGCTCTCTGTGGGTTCAACACAATTCCTATCAAAATTCTGATGGCATTTTTCACAGAAATAGAAAAAAATCCTAAAATTTGTATGGCATCACATAAGACCCCAAATAGCTGAAGCAATCTTGAGAAAGAAGAATAAAGCCGGAGGTATCATACTTGCTGATCTTAAAGCATATCACCAAGTTACAGCAAAAAACACATTACACGACAGCAGAATATATTACAAAACAGTATGCTGTGGGCATAAAAAACAGACACAGTGTAGAGAGCCCAGAAATAAACTCACATTAAATGACATGTATATGGTCAGTTAATTTACAATGAGTATTCCAAGAACACCCATGTGGAAAGATTGTCAATAAATGATGTTGGGAAAACTGTATATCCACTTGCAAAAAAAATTGGAGCCCTATTTTATACCGCTTACAAAAATGAACTCAAAATGGATTAAAGATTTAAACGTAAGACCTAAAACTGTCAACCTCCCAGAAGAAAAATAGAGAAGCAGCTCCTTTCCGTTGGTTTTGGCGGTGATGATTTTGCATGTGTCTGATACCAAAAAACAGGAGCAACAAAGGCAAAAACAAAAAGTGGGACTGTACGAAACTAAAGATCTTCTGCACGGCTAAAGGGACTATCAGCAAACTGCAAAGGCAGCCTACAGAAGGGAGAAGCCATTCCCAAACGATATATAAGCTAAGGAGCTAATATACTAAATACGTAAGGAAGCCTGACAACTCGATAACAAAACCCCCAAACAACCCAGTTTTTAAATGGCTCGAGGGCCTGAACAAACATTTTTCCAAAGGACATAGAAAACAGGGCCAACGAAAAGGTGCTCAGCATCACTGATCATCAGAGAAATGCCAGTCAAAGGTATAAGGAAGCATCACCTCACCCTGTGAGGATGGCTGTTTATTGAAAAGACGAGAGGCGGCATTGGTGCGGACGTGGAGAAAAGGGACCCCTCGTGCAGTGTTAGTGGGAACGCAGATCGGTGCAGCCGCTACGGAACATTGGGTGCAGGTGCCTCAAAAACTCAAAACGAGAGCTGCCGGATGAGCCAGCAACCCCACTTCTGGGTGTATATCCAAAGGAAACAAAACCAGTGTCTCAAAGAGATAGCCACATCCTTGCATTTGCTGCAGCATTCGTGTGTTAGCAGAGTTGAGACGTGGAAGCAAGCTGTCAAAGGATGATTGGATAAAGAAATACAGGATGTATGCATACACACAATTAAATATTACTCAACCATAAAAGAGAAGGAACTCTTACCATTTGCGACATGAACACACTTGGAGGATGTTATGCCGAGTGATATAACGCAGAACAAGACTATCGTTTTCCGTGTACGGTGTCACTTACAAGTGAATTATAAAAAATACAGTCAAACTCGTAGGAGCCGAGAGGAGGACGGCGGTTGCTCGGGGCTGGGGGCAGGGGAAAGGGGAGGCGCAGGTCCAAGCGCCTGAACTCTCGGTTCTGAGATAAGTAAGTTCTGGGATCTAATTTGTGACTACAATTATTAATTATTATTAATACTGTTATTCATACAAAAATGTAAACTGCATCGTACATTTCGAATTTGCCAAGAGGGGGGATCTTGAACGTTCTCACCCCAAAGTAGATTTTTGTTCAAAGGTAACTGGGTGAGGTGGCCTTTTGTGATAAGTAACTGGACCGTGGGAATCCTTTCACAACATAGTCACGTATCAGAGCAGCACGTTGTACGCTTGAAACCTAGGCCGTCTTCTCTGTGAATGATAGCTCAGCACGTTTGCGGGAAAGCAGATGAACGCGTGAATAAACTTATCCAGAGATTTATCTGGTGTATCCAGACACCATGCCTGTGGAACGTTTTTTCAGCCGTAGGAAGGAATGAAGTATTGATTTGCACTACCGTGTGGATGGAATTTGAAAACGTCCTGCCGAGTAAAAGAAGCTGATTATGAATGGCCCCGTGGTGTCGGACTCCATCTACGTGAAATGTCCACAGTGGACAAGTCTGAGCGGTTCCAGGGGCCGGGGGTGGGGGTGGAGGCTGCCTGATAATGGGCGCGGGTTTCTTTCAGATGATGGAAATGTTCTGGAAGAGACAGAAGGTGGAGGTGTCGAAACATTGTGAATGTCCTAAATGCCCCTGAATCGCACCCCCTGGCCTGGTCAGCTTTATGTATGTGAATTTCACCTCCATAAACACAGCAGCTGCAGCAGCTCCCAGCATCTCAGCCCAGCCCCAGGGGCACCGCTTCGTTTCCACTGCATCCTTCTGAAGTCCCCTGGGTGGGAGTGGGGGGTGCTGGTGATGGTGCTATTCCTGAACTCAGCTGCTATTTTCTCGGTTGCTATTTGCCTAAAAGTGTTCAATTCCACCCCCGCCCCACCCGCCACTCTTTAGCTCTGCTGCCACAGGGTGGGCTTCATGGTCACAGGACCTTGCAAGCTTCGGCCACAGAGGGGTGGTTCATGCCCACTCTCCACCCGGAAGCTTTGCTGGTCGGGGCTGGCTGTGACGGGTGGAAGTCTACAGGATAGGGCTGTGAAACCTGCCAGTTCTTCCCTTTCACTCTAAACGATTCAGCTCTGAAGTGGGAGCAGAGATGAGGCCTGGCGTGGGGAGTCACAGCCCAGGAAGAAAAGGACCCCAATATGCGATGAGCTGAGCAGCCCAGTGAGTCATGTCAGTGATGGATGAAAACCTGCGGAATCATGTAGGAATCCACGGCCCACGCTTTCAGAGTGTGGTGGTGGTGGTTTATTCGCTAGGTCGTGTCCGACTTGTGACGCCATGGACTGTAGCCTGCCAGGCTCCTCTGTCCACGGGATTCTCCAGGCAGGAACGCCAGAGCAGGTTGCCATTTCCTTCTCCAGGGGGATCTTGATTCTGATTCCGGCATCGAACCTGCATCTTCTGCACTGCAGGCAGATTCCTCACCGCAGAGCCACCAGAGAAGCCCTTTCCATAGCGTAATGAATGGTTAATCGTAAACAAGACGAAGGAATGGGGTATTTACAAAGTCTCCGTGTACCGCCTACACAGCATTTCCTGACTTCCAAAGGAAAAGGAGTCACTCTGCAGTGGAGACCGCTGGCAGACCCCGGGGCGGGGGTGGGGGGGGGTCGCTTTAATCAAGCGAGCAAAGTCGATGTCGCCAGTGCCGAGCGCAGTCAGATTCGATGGGAGTCCGGAAGCACCACGTCTGTGATTTTCCAGCCAGAGACGTAATGACTCACGAGAAACACTGACCAGTGCTCTGCGGGGCCACCAAGACACATCTTGCAAAGAGCCGTGCGCACAAATCTTTCTGTAACTCCGCCCGTGCGTCTCTGGAGCAGGGCCCGAGCAGCAGCCTTGCAGAGTGAAAGCGTGAACACATTGCTAAATAAGTCAGCGATGTGCTGAAGAGCATCTCTGCTCCGATCCACCTGATCCACCTAGTATCGGGTCGTTTGGCTGTGAGAGTGTCTCAGAGAGGGGAGCCCCTCCTGGCTCTTTCTTAAAGACGCAGGGAACTCCCCAGACGGCACACTGGGAAGCCGGGGCCTGAAAACGTCCCCCATCGCTTTCGTTTTCCGGCAGCAGTTTTTTCTAGCACTGCTGTAACAACGAGATCCAGTGAGGTGGCCTCAACAGCAGAGACCTGATTCTGGGGCGGAAGTCAGAGGTCAAGGGCTGGCAGGGCTGGCTCCTTCTGAGGGGGTAAGGGACACTCCTCTAGGCCTCCTCCCGGGGGTCTGTGGGTTCCCTGGCTGCGTCACACTGGGCCTCCACCTCCGTCTGCACGTGGCCTCCTCCCAGCGTGCACGTCTGTGTCCCCATTTTGCCTTTTTATAAGGCTACCCGGGGTTTCCCAGGTGGCTCAGTGGTAAAGAATCCACCTGCCAATGCAGGAGATGCAGGTTCAACCCCTGGGTCAAGAAGATCCCCTGGAGAAGGAAACAGCAACCCACTCCAGTATTCTTGCCTGGAGAATCCCGTGGGCAGAGAAGCCTGGAGGGCTACGGCCCATGGCATGGTGAAAAGAGTCGGACGTGACTTAGCGACAAACCAACAATAACAAACAATAACACACCAGACACAGTGGGCGGGCGGGGCCCACCGGCTCCAGCCGGACCTCATGCTATTAATAACTAACTACGTCTGCGTTGACCCTGCTTCCCTATAAGGTCACTTCTGAGATCCTGGGGTTAGGACTTCACCATGAATTTGGAGGAGACACGATTCTGCCCGTGACATTTCTTTTCCGGTCCAAAGGGCTCCTTGAGCCCCCTGAACGGGATGAAAACTCTCAGATCTTTAGGACCCAGAGGTAAGATCTGAGTCACCTGTTGCTGCAGGAAACCGCCCCTACCCCGGTGCACACGTGCGGCTGTGCTCGCTGCTACTCACCGTCGGTGGGTGCGGTGGGGCCGCCTCCCGGGGGCAGGCTGACCGCTTCTGGCTTCTCCTCCAGCCCGGGGCTGGCCTGCCTCCTGCACGTGGCAGTCTCGGGGCCCACGAGGGCCAGAACTCCACACCCTCACAGCCTCTGGAGCCAAAGCAAGTCACAAGGCCAGATTCAAGGAGACGGCTCACCTCGAGCGGGTGAGAGGCCAAGCCACCAGGCAAACAGGCCAGAGGGGCGTGTGCAGGGGCGGTGGAGAGACGGCAGGCATGTCTGCATTTAGGGCGAGAGTTTGCATCCGAGTTCCAGCGTCTACAGCCTTCTGTCTTTAGGTGGTGGGAGGAGGAGGAGCCCCGGGCCTTGGGGTCAGACCAGCCTGCTCTCCAGCCCCTCTTGTCCGGACCCGGGCTCAGACACACCCCCACCCACACTGCACCCCCAGTGCCCCCACCACACCCCCACTCTCTCGCGTCCTTCTGCAGGGGCTGGGTGGGTCCTGGCCGGCCGAGGTCCCCCCGCCAGGGACAGGACCCGGCGTCCCACTCCCATGGGCTGTGCTGACCCCGAGCTGGCTTCTCGAATGTGACCCTGGCGAACTTCTCTAATTTGTAAAGCAAACTCCGGGGAGGGTTGGGAGGAGGGGGTGCGGAAAAGGGCTCTTCACGGCCCACTGGGTCCCCTCCGCTCCGCTCAGGACAGATTACCCAACCATCCGTCAGCAGGCCCCACTGGGCCTTTGGGAAAGAAAGCCGGAGCAGAGTTCAGTGGGCGGCCCTCCCCTCCTGCCCCCAGAACCTTCCAGCAACCCCTGGCTTGCCCCCTCCCCCGTGAGGTCACTGGGCGGAGTGGCGTGCTGGCCTGAGGCCGCCCTTGCCTGGCCCCTCGGGCTCTGTGACTGGGCATTGCTCCCCGCTGATCCTGAAGCCCTGTGACAGCAGGGCGGCTGCTCCAGGCCATTTGCTTTTGAATGGCCCAGCCCGCCCGCCTGCGGAGAGAGGAGGCCCTCTCCTGCAGCCCCACTCCTGGGAGGGGCAGTGGGCCCGAAGTGGCCACAGAAGCCTAAAGCCTTCATGCCTTTTGAAGTTGAGACAGAAACTTTGAGGTGTCTGAGAGTTTTCATAAGGTCCCAGAAGATTGGCCACTCTCAGCCCTCCCGGTCCTCCCTTCTCTGGCCGGAGCTCCCAGTGAGAGCATCCCGGAAGCCCCTCTAGCACACAGGCACCAGCCCAGGGTGTGCTGTAGGAGAAAGATGGTGGGGCTTGGGTGAGGGTGAACACAGGGTGTGGCAGGGACCCGCTGGGCACCTGGGACCCGCTACTACCCCCCGAGCATCACTAGTGCCCAGGAGGGCTGGCGTTACCAACCCATTTCCCAGAAAGCCGGGAGAAGCTGAGTGATGATGGCTGAGAGGCAGGGAGAGGAGAACGCTCTGGGCCCCCTCTACAGCCAACAGCCGACGATCCGGCCGGCACTGCTGCTGACCGCAGGTTAACTAGCTCCCAGTTCATGCCAGCAGCAGCTGGGCACCGGGCAGACTGTGCTTAATAAGTGTGGAATGGAGGCTACTGCATGGGTGAAGGCACAGGAGGATGGAAGGATGGGTGGATGAAAGGAAGGAAGGAAAGTGGATGGTGGAAGGGTGGGTAGATGGATGGGTGGATGGAAGGAAGGGTGGATGGGTGGAAGGGTGGAAGGAAGGAGGGTGGATGAACCGATCATCACAGAGGTGCGTGCAGGACCCTAAGGAGCCCGGGGAGGAGGCTAATGTTCCTGGGAGTGAGAGATGCTTTCACAGTGGTGCTGGCTTCTCAGCTGGCTCTCACGTTCAGCAGCAGTTGTGAACTGGTCCCTCTGCATGCCTACGGCGGCTGGTGTCCTTCCAAGAGAAAAGGAAGAAAGGGAGATTCGGGTGCAGGCCCACGGGGAGGAGCTGTGTGACGGAAGCAGAGACGGGAGTGATGTGGCCAAAAGCCCAGGCACACCTGGAGTCCCCAGGGGCTGGAACAGGCAGGAGGGCTTCTCTCTGCCCCCAGAGCTCCTGGAGGGGGTTCACTCCGGCCACACCCTGATTCCACTCCAGGGCTGGGACTGAAGAAACCGCTATCGTTTCAGACAATCACTCTGGGGTCACCTGTGACCGTAACCTCAGGAGCGGAACACGCCTGGTGAATGCTGGTCCGTGCCAGGTGTGTGCGGGGGAGCTCACTGTGTGACGGGAACACTGAGGTGGGATTTGCAGGGAGACACGGGTGCAGAGGAAACCCGCCCCTTCTCGCCACTGGGCTCTGCACCCCTGATCTGAAGCTCCCCCTCTGCTGCCCCCCGAGTCCAGCTAGCAGTTTCCCCCCCTCCGGGGTTGAGGGGCTCGTGGCCTGCGCCCCCTTCCTCTGCCCTGTTGCCCCAGCCCCAGGGGTGCAGCTGCATCTTGAGTCTCTTTCCGCCCCTTTCAGTTCTCTGACACCTGGCTGGCTGTTCTCTATATGAAGGTCTCTGTTGAATGACCAGGGGTGGTTTTGGTCTCCTGAGTGGACCCCACAATGCTCAGGACAAGGGCTTTCCATGCATGGGGAGTAGGGAGGCGCCCGCCTAGCCGACATCACAGGGCGCTCCGTGGGGTCGGGGATCGGGGGGCAGGTGGGAGCTGGCATCCCACACCAGCCAGACCCTTCTCCGAGGAGCCCTGCAGGACAAGGCTCTTCAGAGCGAGACTCAGGGTGTTGAGGGGGCCGCTCAGAGTTTGGGGTGTACTGGGAAGCGACGGGACACTCAGCTCTGAGGGTTCAGCCTTGAGTCTCGCAGGGGTCACCCGATCCACCCCCACCTAACATCCGAAGGGAGAAGCTGCTCAGGGTCTTCCATCGGAGACCTCTGTCCACCTGTGCAGAGCCTGGACCAGCGCTGCCCTGGGCCTCACCGGCTGGATGCTTGGGAAACCAGTATCTTCATCCCTTGGACGATGTGTCTGTTTGAGGCCATGTGAGCCGAGGCCCACCACGGGGGCGGGGGGAGAGAGAGGTGATGGGAGGCACCGGGCCCCCACCGCCCCCCAGCCCACAGCTGCTTCTGGGGCAAACGAGGAGAACAAGGTCTGTTACAGTCAGACTGACCTCCCTAGCCCTCCTTCCTGAACGGGAGTGGGCAAGATTTCCAAGAGAAAACGGTGAGGCTCAGAAGAGCCGGACGTCAACCCCTTCACCGCAGCCATCTGTTAGTCTGACCAGCCCAGCAGCACCAGTGGGGCTGGGCCCCCTTCCAGCAGAGACAGGAAATCCTCAACACTGGTTTGGGAAATAAAGTCAAGACACAGCGGGGACCTGGGTCCCGTTCCCGGGCCTCAGCGGCCACTCTGCCTCAGGCGTGGTCTTCCCGGCCGTGAAATGGGCTCGGTGATTGAGGAAGTACTGAGGGAAAGCAGAGAACTAGGCCATGGAGCGCGGATTTCAAGTCCTCAAGGTGCTAGCTTGATATGATCAATAACTCAGCAGCTCTGGGAGTAGGGAGTGAGGCACACATTTTTAAAATATAAAAAATGATGACAAACATTACCCAGATGTATCTCTGTGATTCCTCCAAGGAAACACAGGAAAACACAATTGCTCTGAGCATGCCGAAGCTTCACACAGGCATCAGCTTCGCCTCCATCAAAAGATACTTTCTCCTAAAGATCATTATCACGATTCCAGACAGGAAAAAATTTACTGTTGTGAGCGCTGGACAAATATTATGCTAATCTCAAATCGAGAGCCAAAAACGTGCTCTGACAACAATACGGATGTTACTTTGGTTTTTTTCCCTGGGTTTCCTCCCGTGTTTGATCAGCAGATGTAAGCTTAGCTCCGATGGGGCTGCGGGAAGCGCCAGACTCTAATTAAAACCACGGTGGGGTGAAGATGCCGGCCGAGGGGAATGGCATTCTTCTGCCTAGACTCTGTCTTTGGCTCCGGGGGCCCTTCCTTGCTCAGCCAGTCAATGGCCATGCGAGCCCAGCGCTGTGGTCACCGGGCGCCGGGGTCCTGCACAGAGCTGGAAGCCCTCCGACTGCGGCCGGGTGAGTGGGCGGGGCAAAGACCGTGACGGACAGGGCAGGGGCGGGACAGCCTCCGCGCGCGGAGGATGCGCTCGCGCTCAGCGTAGGTTAAGGAAACTACCCGGGCGACCTGAGGCAAGTCACTTCACCTCCCTGGGCCTCAGAGTCTGTGTTTCTAAGATGAATTTGGTAATATCATGTATGAAACGAGTTGCCAGTCCAGGTTCGATGCACGGTACTGGATGCTTGGGGCTGGTGCACTGGGACGACCCAGAGGGAGGGTAGGGGAGGGAGGAGGGTTCAGGATGGGGAACACGGGTATACCTGTGGCGGATTCATTTCGATATTTGGCAAAACTAATACAATATTGTAAAGTTTAAAAATAAAATCAAATTAAAAAAATAAAAAATAAATGCAAAAAATAAATAAATAAAATGAATTTGGCGAACGAGCTGCGTCACAGGCCAGCGAAGGTGAACGAATGCTATCAAGGCCACGAGTCCCGCGTGGGCGGGACCTGGTTGCTTGCTCTTCGTCCAGAAACTGGAGCGACGCTTGGTGCATCCTAGGCGCCTGGAAAGGTTCTTGGAGAGAAGGAAGGAGGAGCAAAGGGGAGGAGGAAGGGAGGGAAGGGAGGAGGAAGACATTTATGGGAGGGGGAGGGGTCATATGAGTTGCTTTTTGCGTAGAATACTGAGCTACTTGGAAGCTGCTGCCTCAGATTCCAAACTCCAGAGCCATTTCTGGGTGAACTATCCCTAAAAGTGTTCATTTGAAAAAAAAAAAAAAATCAGACTCCTTAGGGGGAAGCATTGAAAACCCTCCAGCTTCCCAGGTAACACCCGCCTTCTTCTGGGCTGGGACGTGATCTCATGAAGGACTGGGCATGCCAGAGGTGACTTCTTCCGAAGCTGAGACCTCTGAAGGGCTTGGCAGGATTGTCTCTAAACAGGTCGGTCCTGTTGTGCCTGACTTAATCAGAGCCTGCGATGGGCTGAAAAACCTGGGGTCCTGGGGATGTGTTTTTCCGGGGGCTTATTTCCATGTAAATTGCTGCCCTTCAGAGTCAGGCCTTGCAAAATGCAGGCGCTCTGGAAAGCAGAGTGATCAAAGCCTGGAGGAAGTGTAGGGTAAGGGAGTTAGAGAAGGCGAGGTTCAGAAAAAGAACGAGACCAGCACTTTCCAGGAACAGATCACCTTTAATGAGGTGAGAAGGGGGCAGCAGTCAGATTAGTGAACTGCTGCACTTCCCAAGAAAAGAGTAAGCACATATAGGCATGTATGTGGAAAGCTACTGTCCTAAGGGGGCCTGTTCTCCAAGTTTGTTCTGAGTAGTTATCTCTTAAATGGCTGGGGCAAGGAATTTTGGAAATCGGCCAGAGGCTGGACTGGCTGGGAACTGGGCATAATCAACCTTAATGTCCATTTTTTTCTTCAGGTGAGAGAGTTCTTTGTTTTGCATAGAATGGAGGGGAGGACCTGGGGGGAGTTTTAACTCCAGGCTATTTTGAGCTGCGGAACTTTCCTTCAGGAAATGGGTTTGCAGCTTGCATCTTCCCGAAGGGTGTCTGCCTGCACCCCCACGGTTCCTGCACACAGCTGCCTGCGTGCAGAGGCTGGCGGCAGACAGCAGTCCTGTGTCCGGGATTCAGGTCCACCCTCCCTGCTGCTGTGTGGCCTTAGCAAGCTCCCTAACTTCTCAGGGCCTGTTTCCTGGGCAGTGGGCAGAGGGTAGCCGGTTACCTCCCAAGGTTGTTGACAGAACTCAGGCCCCATCCTCCTCACCCCCTACTCTCACCCCACCCCCCCACCACCATCCCCGCTTCCACCTCCCCCCACCACCACCCCCCCCATTCCAGCTCCCCTGGGGAGTGGGAAAACGCTGGCTCATCCTGGGAGTCAATCCCGGGACGCTCTGTCCCTAACCCACACCAGATGCAAGGTCAAGGCGAGGAGGCCCCAGGGTCCCCACCGAGTCCTTGTCCAGGTGCCCACGTGGCCCCACCCTCCTCTCCCGTTAACCCCCTGCAGCCCAGCTGCGGGCCGGGAGAGCCGGCTGGGTCAGGGGCCGGCCACCAGCAGGGACCCAGCACTCCCCCGAACCCAGGCTCCTGGCAGCAAGGATGAAGTGTGAGGCTGGGTCTCCAAGACCCACAGGCTCTGTCAGCCTCCCGACACACACCCATCAAGGGG
The DNA here is from genome assembly GCF_029378745.1 of Bos indicus. NCBI lineage: Eukaryota > Metazoa > Chordata > Mammalia > Artiodactyla > Bovidae > Bos > Bos indicus. Next base: position 115,532,548 of record NC_091765.1, on the reverse strand, counting down.
CTCTTGTGCTTCTTGGCGCCCCCATGGGCCCGGAGGCCCTTTCGGGGTCTGCACCCATCAGGGGGGCAGTGCGTGCCGGGTGAGGGGTACACTAGGTTCACCCCACACAGACGCCCCTTCCCTGCGGGGTGGGGGTGCTCTGGAAACCTCCGGCGGCTTCCCCAACTCGAGTGACAGCAGAGCTGACGGGCCTGCCCACCACTCCTTTACAGGGAGGGAAACCGAGGCCCAAGAGGAGCTGACGCCTGGGCAGGTGTTCCCCGAAGAGGTGGGGTTCCACCCCCAGGCGGGAGAAGAGGAGCGGCTCTGGGTGCAGGAGACGTGGGGGATGGGGCGAGCTGGAGGGGGGGCAATGCCTCATCTACCTGGGGGTCTCCACAGACCCTGCCCTGGGTCCCTCTGGCTTCTCCAGCTCCACTGGGTCCCCGGATCTAGGACATCCTGCCTGAAGGCAACCCAGCGCCCACCCACTGGCGTGGACCATCGTCGAGTGAGGGCCAGAGCCCAGGGTCAGCAAGATGGTTTGGGGTGAGTTACCCAGCTCCTCTGGGCCTCCATTTCCTGGTGTCCTGAAAGGACGTGATAGTCCTTTGAGGCTAAAACAGGAAAATGAAGATGCACTTGAGCACGGGCTGTCCCTGGGGATGTGTTCCCAGCCCCTCCCAGCCCTCCACACCTGGAGGCCACTTACCCTCCCTGCCGTCCAGGGGGTAAAACTCTTGGCATGGGAGAAACACGCCCAGAGGTGCACAGGAGTGGATGGACTCCGTTGTTCAGTCGCTCAGTCGTGTCCGACTCTTTGCGATCCCATGGACTGTAGCACGCCAGGCCTCCCTGTCCTTCACTATCTCCCAGAGTTGCTCAAACTTACTTCCGTTAATTCGGTGATAGACTCTGCACCTAATTATACAATCACTGGGCTTTCGCTTGAAAAGCTTAGCAATGTAACACTTCTTTTGGACAAACCTTAAGCCCTGGTGAACACCAGTCTTGGGTCCCCCAGGGCCTTGGGGCCCAGAGCGCATCTACCTTAAAATCCAGGTGGCCAGACTCTGCCTGACAAGCCCTCTGCACTCCGAGGTCATGGGGCTTCAGAGCAAGCGGGCCGGACCCTGAGTTGCCCAAGGCTCTAGGGCTGGCCTTGGCCGCAGATCCAGGGTCCCCAGCCCGGCCCGGTGCCCCCCGGCTTCTGTGTAGCCGATCATTCCTTAAGACCGAACTCCCCAGCCTGCGCTCAGCCAAACTGCTCTGGCTTGGGGGTGGCTTGGCGGTGGCCGAATGCCAGGGGCCTGAGAACAAGTTTGCAGGCCCACCTGTGGGCCTGGTCTCCCAGCTGCTGTCCAGCCCACTCGCCTGTCCTGCTTCCCCGGTCCCCCTACTTCCCAGAGCAGAGGGCCCCAGGCCTGAACTCTTGAAGAAAGAGAGGGAAAGGCCTGGAGAGAGGCCCATGAGTTTGTAGGGACTGTCCAGCTACACTGGGCCCAATGCTCAGCAAGGCTCTTGGCTGGCGCTTCAAGCTTCTCAATCTGTAAATAAGAGGCCATATTTTCGCCTTGACTGGGCCACAGGACTGTGTAGCTCAAGCTGTGGGGACCCGGGGACCCCGTGGGCAGTGAGAGCAGCGGGACACTCTGTTCCCAGGAAGATGTCAAAGCGGAGAGCTGCCCTCCTGTGGCAGGTGCAGGGGGCCTGGGCCCCCCAGGTCTCGTAGGCGTCCCTGCGCTTCGAGGATGGACAAGCGGAGGGTCTGTCACTCACCGCGGGGTCTCGGCCTGCCTGGCCCCAAGCCCCCACTGCCTGACCCGGCTGGCAGCGCCTGGCGGGGTGCGGGGTCAGCGCTCGGTGGGAAGGTTAAACAAGCAGACGCTGAGGCGGAGGGGGCGCCGCTAGCGGGGGAGGCCCGGTTCCCGGCTGTGGGGGCGAGTCGGCGCCCCCCGCCGGGGTGTGGTTGGGGTGGGGAGGTCAGCCTTCGGGACAGAAGCGCCTCCCGTCCGAAGTTCCCGGTCGGTCGGCTGCCTGCCCCAGGGCCCCGGGGTGATGAGCGCAGATAGAGGGAGCGCGGAGCCGCAGGAGCGCAGAGCCAGGCCGGCAGCGGTAAGAACTGGATCACTCGGACCGGCTGACCCGGGCCCAGGGTGGGAGGCGGCGGGGGCGGCCGCAGGATTCAGTCCAGGCCGGAAGGGGCTCAGGGCCCGCGGAGCGGAGTGGGGGGTGGCGCGGAGCGGCTGCGGGAACCGTCGGGGTGAGAGGCGGCGGCTTCGTTTGGGGAGTTTAAAACCGAGGGGAGACGCAGGAGCCCGCGAACGCTGCGTCCACGGCCGCAGCCCAAGGGCGCAGGCAGGGCTTAGGGCGGGGGAGCGGGGGTCAAGGTCAGACCTCGGTCTCTGGGAACGCATTCGGTTAGGGCCCCGACAGAGCGCACTGGGCGAGCGCAGCCAGGCTCCGCGGGTTCCACGCGCGGGGGCTCTGGTCGCGCTGGTTTTCGGCGTCGGGGCGGCCCGGGCTCCTGGGCTTTGGGGGCACCTCTGCGGGTCCGCCCACGGTGCTCCTGTTCTGACGGGGGGCACAGGCTATGGTCGACAGGTGACGTGCTCTGGGTTCATTTTTAGAGACGGCATTACTGCCTGCGGTCTTGGGGAAAACGGAGGCCGGTGATCCCCGCACTCAGCCTTGCAGAGGCCACTGGATCCAGATTCTCAGTCGGGGAGGTGAAGACCCACCGTGGCTCCTGGCAGAGGCCACGGGGTGGAGGGCGGTGGGGAAGAGAGAGAGCGCTAATGTCCTGTGTCAACGGCAGCTCTGACCCTGCACCCCCAGCTTTAAAGGCCCAGGATACTAGGGGAGCCCCATTCTGCCCACGGGAATCCCTACTCTGGAAGCCCTCCCCCGACCCCAAAGCTTAGCGTCGGGGTTCCTGAGGCTGGGCTGTTGAGGGCCAGGCCTGGGGCCTCAGGGCCCTCGCTGGGGGCGGCGGGTTTTCCAGTGCTGGGGGTCCGGGGGAGCAGGCACCAGGGGCAGGAGACCTTCCGGGGACACGGAAACCTCAAAACCAGCGCCCCTGCAGAGGGGCGGCGGCAACCGAAGAGCCAGACCGGGCTCACTGGGCTTCCTTCTAAGCGCTTGGAAGTCCCATCGCGCCCGTGGACCCCCCCCCCCCCCCCCCCCCCCGCTCCGAGGGCTCTGTCCTGCGCCCTCTCTTCCCGGCCGGTGGGGCAGCGGGGGGGTGGGGGTGGGGGGGCTTCGGCTGCTCTCAGGACAGGCGCTGGGTTCCCTGGGGGCTCTCCACGGCCTTGCGTGACCGCAGCCCATCAGAAGGATGAGCCCATCAGAAGGATGCGCCCATCAGAAGCCGGCGGGCTCCCCTGGCTAACCTGCTCAGAGTCAGAAGCAGGCATTTTCTACGGAGTCGGGGGTTAGTTCTTGGGTTGCCAGCCCAGAGGAGCCTGCAGTCCCGAGCCAGTGGCGTCGGGGGACTGGGAGGCGCCTCTCTGGAGAGATCAAACCGAAGTCCAGGGAAACCGGGCAAGAAACCCCACCACCCAGAGGGAGGCGGTTTGTCCGGTTTAAAATGCCCAGACGTGGCAGGCCAGACGGCTAGAGGGATGAGGTGAGCAGATGCCCCTCAAGGGGATGGGCCCGCCCTCGGAGCCGTGCCATGGGACACTCTCGCTGCTCTTGGCACCCAGGCCGCGGCGCCCCGCGCGGGACCCAGGCCCCGGAGGCCGCGGGCAGCTAGTGAGGGCCTGCTCGGCCTGACTTCCCCAGCGAGCTTCGCCATCCCCTTGCTGCCTCCGAGAGCGGGCGGGGATCGGGGAGGGCGGGGACACGCGGTGGTGAAAGGGACTGCGCCTTCTCTTCGCAAGGCACTTGCGTTTCTGGGGTGACCGCGAGCCCAGTGCACCGGTTGAGCCTCAGTCTCTTCCGGGCCATAACCCAGGTTGCCCACGGGGCGCAGAGGCTTTGCCGGGCTTCTCGCTCAGCCGCCTGCAGTCCCGAAGGCCTGAGACCCACACCCCGAGTCTCCCCAGCTAGCTCACCCAGACAGGCCTGCTCTCTCTGTGCTGGGCCCTGCGGAGACAACTTCCCCTGATGCTGGAGGGCAGAGCCCAGGGCAGGGCGACACAGGACCCTGGGAAAGAAGAGCTGGGGCAGGGAGCTCAGCGGGGAGGGCTAGTGGAGGCGGTGACACAGGGGCTGCGCTGAGGAGCTCGGGTGCTGTGCTGACAGTGGCTTCCGGCCATCCCCCAGGGGAAACGGTTTTGTGGGGTCCCAGGGGAACCGCTGCGGTTCATGGGGTCGCAAAGAATCGGACACAACTGAGCGACTGAACTGAAGTGGAGCCAGGATTCACGCCCTCCATCAGCAGATGGTTTCTGAGTGTCTTCTCTGCGCCAGGCAGGGTTCTAGGCCCCTGGAGGTAGGTGGTGGAGGCCGGGGAAGCCCAGTGGGCTGGGTGGGCAGTGAGTAATTTAGTGAGTGGATGCTGTGCCCTCTGAGGTTAGGGAGGGAGGCTGGGAGGCATTCAGGCTGGGACTGAGTGGCCAGAAAACCACCCTCTCCTTGCTTAGGGCCAGGGAGGGGAGACAGGACCGTCCTGCACCCACAGGAGGTGGGGTTTGCAGGGCTGGAGTCGAAGAGGGGTGCGATTTGGGGTCGTTGTGCCCAGGAAGAGGCAGGCAGCGGTCCCTGCGGCTGGGGTGCAGGTGCCGGGCTTCAGGGGGCAGGTCGAAACTTAGATTCTGGAATTCCTCTGCTGCCGATTCTTCTCAATAAGACAAGGCCCTGACTGCCCCCCCCCGCCAGCCCCACCAGATGCCAGTGTGGCTGGGGCTTCCCAGCAGCCAGGCCTCTCCCCTCTGCTGACCCCAGCTCCCCAGCTTAGTGTGGGTGCAGGGTGGTCCCCAGAGCAGCCCTGAGAAGTCAGGGTCATGGCTGTACCCATTCTCCAATGCAGAGACTAAGGCTCCGAGAGTCACTCAGCGAAACAGCCTTGAACACAGTGGAAGGGGCTGCACCCGGCTTGGGGTCGACTAGAGGTCAGAATCATTTGGGACGGCCTTCCGCTTCAAGGGACAGCTTAACACCAGGGAAACCGAAGTCCACCCAGGGCCAGCATCTGCCCAAAGCAAGCTCGAGACTGGCCTCTGCTCTGGCACAGCCTGGCAGCATGTGGAGGGGAGGGGAGGGGAGGGATGGACGACCGCTGGGCACAGCCCTGGGGAAGACCCCGGGACCTGGCACGAGGGTGGCCAGGGACACCTGGGTCCACACAGTCTCCTGGCCAGCTTAGTGGCCATGTCCAGGGAAGGGAATTTGCAGGGAGCCTGGCAGAACCGCCTGGCCCGAGCTGGGGGCAGCGCTCAGACTGGTTCCAAATTTGGATCAGAGCTGCCGTGCAAAGTGGTAAGGTGCAGAGTTTGGAGCAGGCAAACCGTGTTGAACTAAATTGGTGTGAACTGTGGAGTTCCAGGTAACTTGCCTTGTCTGGGCGTTTAGTAAGCCCCTCACCTGCACTCCGTCCCCTGTAAGTCGGGGGCAGCGACAGCACGTATGCGGGGAGGGGTGCTGTCGGGCCCTCTAACCAGCTAGGTCCTGTGCAGTGGCCAGGCGGTGGGGCGCCTGGTTGTGGTATGGGCACTGCCCCCTCCCATTCTGGGGGATGGCTGGCCCTGTCCCCCTGGTTTCCATGGCCATCTTTCCCCCATGGGGTGGCCCTCAGCCTTTACTTAAGGAGGATGCATCCTCTGGCCTTGGAAGCTGTGGGGAGGAGGGTGGCCTCAGAGTCCCCTGGGGGGAAATCCCAGCTCTGCCAGCTTTAGTGGGTGGCCCTGGGGGAGTGAGTGTCATCACCTCCCAGACTTCTGCTTCTGCAGCAAAGCCTGGACCAACCCGGGCCTGGCTCAAGACTATGCCATGGCCACAGGTAGCCCCGACCTGCGTGTCTGCTCCTCTCATTCCAGGTTTGCGGACTGTTCTGCCTTGTACACAGCGAAGGCTCACACGTGTCCTGGCTCAGACAAGCTGGGAAAGACGGAAGGGGTGGAGGGAGGGAGGCAGGGGAGAAGGGAGTGGAGAGAGCCCTTTGCTGGTTTTCAGTCCCTAAGTCATGCCTGACTCTTTGCAACCCCATAGACGGCGGCACGCCAGGCTTCCCTGTCCTCCGCTCTCCCTGAGTTTGCTCCAACTCATGTCCATTGGTGATGCCATCCAACTATCTCATCGCCTGTCGCCCCCTTCTCCTCTTGCCCTCAATCTTGCCCAGCATCAGAGTTTTTTGTTTTTGTTTTTTTCTAGTGAATGGGCTCCTCGCATCAGGTGGCCAAAGCACTGGAGCTTCAGCTTCAGCGGGCAGGGGGTGGGGAGGGTGGACAGGAGGCAGGGAGGGAGGCAGTGGGGAGGACCGCTGCCTCCCACGGGACCCGACAGAGAGAGTTCTAGGAAAACTGAGCTTAACAGGAACCCCAGGGCTGTGACGCCAGCAGGCAGGTGTTCACCAGGATGCTGGGGACGCCGGGTCCTGCGGGCAGGGGCTGCCCCCACAGCAGCAAGAGGGAAGCACATTTGAGAAGCGACGAAGCGGGGCTCCCACACAGATCCCTTACAAGCCCAGACTGTTCCTCGGAGTCCAATCAACTCTGCTATTCCCTCAGGCAGCGGGGAACAGGGACCTCAGAACCTAGGGAGTGGCTGCTGCCCATCCCCGGACAAGGGGCCGCTGCTGGGCTTGCCTTTCAGGGGCTTCTTCCCCCTTTGATGCACTCAGCTTGGCCAGTTGTCTCCTTTGAAATGCTGAATGAAAGCCCACGGGGAGAGGCTGGGGGTTGCACCTTGCTCCAGCCGACTTTCTGCAGCTGGGGGAGGTGCTGCCTCCTCTAGGGAGCTCGGCTCTCCCTGGGACTACAGGGGGAGGCTGCCTGGGACTCAGACTGAGGGGCCAGGCAGCCGGGCTGGGCGAGGGCATTTCCCTGCCCGCAGGCCGCCTCGCAGAGAAGCTGGCTCTCCAACTGCTTTCTGGAGATGGTGGTGGCCGCGACGGGCCTGGGCCATTGGTGTCAGCCTCGCCAGGAGAAGGTGCAGGGAGGAGTTGGGGGTCCCTGGGAAGGGGAGGAAGCGGTCCTGGCTCGCTGGCCTGCGCAGGCGGCTCAGAACCGGGATGTGCGGAGGCCCGCCGCCCCGGGGTTCTGTCCTGTCTCCCTTTGGAAAGGGGGTGGCCTGCTTCCCCTGGGAAACAGCTTTTTAGCCACACAGGTCGCCTGGCGGGGTCCACTGAGCTGGGGTGGGGAGCGGAGGTGTGCCGCCCACTGGTCCCGGTGGGCAATCCGGGACCTTCCTGCTACTGGGGAGGGGACAGCGTCCCAGCCTCCCATCCTCATCCTGGCTCCTCTTGGGGTTCAGGTCCCCCCTGGCACCCCAATCTACAGTCCCACAACCCCTTGGCTGTCAGTTCTGTTAGTGTGTCCATTTTTATTTTATTTTTCTGTTGGAGTATCGTTGATTTACAGTGTTTGTCCTGCCATCTCTCCATTGAGGGCACTGGGATTTACGAGGCGGTGGGGCATGGAATCTATCAGCCGGGGATATCCTGAAGCCAGAGGCTGACACACAGTCCGGGCCTCGGGGGCTGAGTGGACAGCGGTGTGATATCTATGGCATCGATTCTCCCATCAAGGACAGAGCCCTCGTGCGGTCAGGGGCAGGGACCCAAGTAGCTTTCAGAGACTTTGAGTTGGCCTCGTGATGCTGTGTGGTGCTGTGACCCCCTGGCAGACCCCCCGGGACACCTACCTCTTGGTGTAGACCCGGGGCATTGAATGAAGGTGCAGGGAAAGGTCTGAGATGGCTGGTCCTGCAGGTGGAAGCCCCGCCCGCCAGCCCACAGACCAGAAGGCAGTGCCCAAGAGACGGGGGTCCCATCACATTCCGGGTCTGGAATTTTTTTTATTTTTAACTGAACACAATGATTTGATTTACAATGTTGTGAGGGGGATTCCACTTTAACATAGGATTCAGTCAAAGTACAAATTGTCCCGTGAGGACCCACGATGTCCAAGGTAGAGTGCGGGCTGCTTCCCAGCCGGGACAGGGAGTTTGCCCCCCAAGGCAGTAGCAAGTCATCTCTGCTCCTCCTGACCGCTTTCCCTCCCGGAGCGGGACTGTGCTGGCCTAGAGTCTCAGCGACCCTCACACCTCCCAAGCTTGCTGGTTCTTCTCTCACCCACTGCCTTCTCAATGGTCATTTCATTAAGTGAGGTCTTCCCTGGTGGCTCAGATGGTAAAGAATCTGCCTGCAATGCAGGAGACCTGGGTTAGATCCCTGGATTAGGAAGATCCCCTGGAGGAGGAAACGGCAACCCACTCCAGTATTCTTGTCTGGAGAATCCCACGGACAGAGGAGCCTGGTGGGCTACAGTCCATGGGGTCAAAGAGTCGGGCGTGACTAAGCCACACACACACAAAACACCTCTCTTACAAACGAAGGGGAAAGAGTGGAGTTCGGGAAACTGGTGCTCCAGGGCCCGGCGGATGACTCCTGGCTAGTTAGGTCCTGGTGAGAAAGCATTTTCGCCCTCTGGCCTCTGCAAGTGTTTCTGTTTTAGGAGGACTGTTCTTGTCTGTACCTGCCCCCCCTCTACTTTCTTCCTCTGGACCCTGGCTCTGGGGCCCAGTTTATCCTCAGACCCATGAGGGCATCCTGGAAACATGACAGCTATAGAAAGAAGGGGGCGGGGTGAGCCAATTCCACCAGGGTGCCTACGTGAGCGGCCAGGCTGGGCACGGCCCCTTGAACTGGGGTCCGTGTGGCAAGAGCTTATCATCCTCGACGGATGCTAAAGGTCGCCTTAGCTGCTGGCAGCTCGGGCACCCTCCTCCTCCCCTGTGGTCTTCGGCAGGACCACGAAGCGGGGGCTGGAAGGAGACGTGGGGTGGGTCCCGCATGGCCTGCGCCTGTCCACAGAAGCCTTTGTGTGGGTATGGTTCCACGAGACGCGTGGCTGAGGGTCTGTCCTGGTCTCCGCTGTGTGTGAGGACCAGTCTGGCTCGGCCTGGCCTCTCTCTCAGAACAGGGCCTGGATGCTCAACTGCGTCCCATCGGCGGATGCCGAACAAATGACGGAGCGAATAAAGGAAGTGCCTGCATGTCCCCAGCCTGCGTCCACAGTCTGTGGGTGGAGGACAACCTGGCCCGGGGGGGAGGCCTGAGGGGGGAGGCCTGGAGTGGGGAGGCCTGGGCCGGGGGGACATGGTCAGCGTGGGCAGCAGCACCGTCCCCACCCCCCGCCGGCCTTCCCGCGTCACCGCCGTCCAGCGATGGTGGCCCATCCTGGGGACAGGCTGGGAGTGTGGAGTTCTCCCAGAGACAGTCAGACAAGCATTTTTGGGAATGGGGGAGAGATGTCTTCAACCTCACTCCAGTCCTGCCTCGTGGTAGGCCAAAAATCGAGCTGGACACGCTGTCTTAGGGTAACATGTTTGTGGTATGAAGTGTGCGGGATGTGGGGGTGCAGGGTCAAACCCCGTATTTCCGCTTCTCTGCCCAAGAAAGCAGAGATGTTAAAAAGCAGAGATGTTAAAAAGCAGAGACATTACTTTGCCAACAAAGGTCCTTCTAGTCAAAACTATGGTTTTTCCAGTAGTCAGGTATGGATGTGAGAGTTGGACCTTAAAGAAAGCTGAGCGCCGAAGAATTGATGCTTTTGAACTGTGTTGTTGGAGAAGACTCTTGAGAGTCCTTTGGACTGCAAGGAGATTCAACCAGTCCATCCTAAAGGAGATCGGTCCTGGGTGTTCACTGGAAGGACTGATGCTGAGGCTGAAACTGCAATACTTTGGCCACCTGATGCAAAGAACTGACTCATTGGAAAAGACCCTGATTCTGGGAAAGATTGAGGGCAGGAGGAGAAGGGGATGACAGAGGATGAGATGGTTGGATGGCATCACTGACTCAATGGACATGAGTTTGAGCAAGCTCCAGGACTTGGTGATACACAGGGAGGCCTGGCGTGCTGCAGTCCATGGGGTCGCAAAGAGTCGCACACGACTGAGAGACTGCTGAACTAACTGCCCAAGACATCTGTTGGGTTGTTACTTCGACGCAGTTCTGGAAGCCTCCACACAGTGGCGCTCCTGGGACAGGCCCGGTCCTCCAGGCCTGGTGAAGCTTTTGCTTTTTCAAGCCTTCAGAATGAATCAGCCTTTGATGATACGTCCTCTGTGCGCCCAGCTACGAAAGCAAGCATGTTCCAGCAAAATCTGGCTTATTTATAGATTCAGGTCCAAGATGTTTGGCTTTAGCACATCCTCCCCTGGTCCCAAGGATGGGGTGCTGGACGCCTCGAACGTTAAATGTGTTTGGACGGTTAACTCAAGAGTGACTTTCTCGCTATCTGCATTCGCCGTCTCCGAGCTGGGGGCCAGCTGGGGGCTCAGGTGCTGAGAGCCAGGCCCCCCCATCTTGCAAGCCGCTTCCAGGGATTTTTGCCTTATGACAACACAGGTCAGGCGATCGCGTCCCCCATCCCGTGACCCCGGCTGGATGCGTCCTTCAGGGGAGCTTAGAACAGCCTGGTGAGTTAGGAGAGAGATCGCCCCCGTGGCTGAGAATCACAGGCCTAGTGGCCACACAGGCCGCGAGTCAGAGCCCCAGCCGGGGTTCAGGAGTGGCTCCGTCAGGGGCTCCACCACGGGCGTTGGGGCCGAGAGCAGCACACAGTGGGAGGTTCTTGGCTTGTTGTCCATGCAAAGGGGTGTGTGTAAACAGAGGCCTCTCTGAGGGGTTCACGCATCCTGGAACCTGGCTATGAGGCTACCACCACCCCCCAGGCATAGAGCATTCAGAAGAGCTGCCATCACCCACTGCCTTCGATGACATACATTTGGGTGTGTGTGGAGTTGGGTGACAAGGGCATCAGATCCGATTTCCTCCCCCACTAAGGGTCCCCTCCTTGCTGGCCCCTGACTGTCCCTGACCACACAGATGAAGTTCTGGGTAGCCCCTCCCACAGCTGGAGTCTTACCAGCTTCTCCGGAGTGCAGTGTTTCTGCACATTGTTACATGCATAAGTAAGGGTGGGGTGGGAGCAGGAAAAGATGGTGTGAGCTCCGGGTGTGGGAGTGAGTTCCCTGTTAGGAGAGGTGTGCGAGCAGCAACTCGAGGACCCCTGATAGGAGATGTCTATACTGAGCCATTGTTTAGGACCCTCCCCTTGAACTGATTTCCCAGATTGATTTAAACATCCCACTTTCTGGGCTTCCCTGGTGGACCCAGTGGTTAAGAATCTGCCTGCCCACGCAGGGGACACAGGTTTGAGCTCTGGTCCGGGAAGGTTCCACATGCCGTAGGGGCAAGTGGGACCGTGTGCCACAACCACAGAGCCTGCACTCTGGAGACCGTGACCGCTAGAGCCCACACTCTGCCATGAGAGAGGCCACCACCGCGAGAAACCTGAGCACCGCAGCTGGAGAGCAGACCCCGCCCACCACAGCTAGAGAAAAACCCATGTGTAGCGATGAAGACCGAGCTCAAGCCAAAATAGAGAAATAGATGAATTAGATGAAAACCCCACTTTCTGTAGATACTGGGTAGCCTCATCCAGGCCCAAAGAGCTCACTGCTGATGCCCCTGACGAGTACAGAGGGACCAGGCCTGAGCTACTGCAGCGGAGGGTGGTGAGGCCTTAAGTGCTGTTGTGGGCTGGATCGTGTCCCCAGAGGTATCCCCAGGTCCCAGTCCCTGGAACCTAGAAACATGCCTTGATCTGGGAAGAGGGGCTCCGTGGACGGGATCAGTTAAGGATCTTGAGAAGACTCTCCAAGGGGCCCCACCTGCCATCACAGGTCTGCCGACAGCTGGAGATGGAGGGAGACTGGTCAGAGAGAGGAGGCCCCAGGGGCAGACAGGGTCTTCCCGCAGAGCCTCCAGAGGGAGTTGGCCCTGCTGACACTGGATTTCAACCCAGCCACGCTGATTTCAGACTCCTGGCCTCCAGAGCCGTGAGCGATTGCATTTCTGTGGTTTTGAGCCCCCAGCGTGTGCTGCATCGTTAGCGTTAAGGCCAGGCATCCAGGGATCGGTCCCTGGGGTCTCACAGACCAAACTCCGAGTCCTGGAGACACTCAGAGCCCAGCTGCAGCTGTGGGGCACCCGGGAGAAGGGCCTTTGTTCTGATGCTGCTCCGTCCCTGCTGGTGTCTGCAGGGGGCTCCCTCGGGAGAGCCCCCCTCCCTCGGGTCCGCACACAAACTCGGGGGTGGGGAGGAAGCTAAATACTGCACCCCGCCTAGTCCTCTTCAAAATCCTTCTCACACGTCATCAAATTTACCCTGCAAATGCCAGAGGTGGGTGCTCTCTGCAGGCGCTGTGATAAGAAATAGCAGAAAGCCTTCGATGGGATGGTCTGTCCCTGGCCAGCCCCCCGAGGCCGAGCAGCTCCGGAGACGGCTCTGTGCCCAGTGATGATCTGGTGCTTACAGTTCAGCCCTCCATCAGGCAAATAATGCCCTCCTTCCAGGACCTGCCGAGAGGCTCACTGTGGTTTGGGACAGCCGGCCCCAGGGACAGGGAGCTGGCAGTCCCCACGAGGTCCTCAGGGTGCCAGTGGCCCCTCCGCACCCTGGGCTGGGGGCCGGGTGGGTGCAGATGCTTCCTGGTCTGGGAGCTCGTGGATGGAGCTTTGCGTGGCAGGGAGAGGCAGATGCTCAGAGGTGTTCAGAGAAGCCCAAGGAGGAGGAGGAAGGGAGGCTGGACCTGGGCACTGTAGCGGGGCACTCCCAATGCAATGCTCCCTGCCTGCCCCGGACTGGGCCCTCACCCACAGTGGGGCCGGGGAGGGATGACCGAAGGAGGGCACAGCCTCACCAAACGTCCCCTGACTCAGAGTCAAAGCCGCTTTGCTCCCACGAGTCTGGCAAAAAGAATGGAAAGGAGCCACGCTACCTGTTGGCAGAGGATGGAGGAAAGGCACTCCCAGCAAGCGCTGATGTGAACGTGAAGCCTTTCAGAAGAGGAACCTGGAGCAACGCATCGCGCTCACGCACACTCAGGCTGTCGGCACATCAGCCGCATCCCAGGAATCTCCCCCACGGGAACAGAAGGACCAGCTCCTGGGCAGTGGACACAGGGACAGGGTTACCTGCTGAGAAAACCCGAAGCTGGGGTACAGGGTTGTTGCCGCCCAGTCGCTCAGTCATGTCCGACTCTCTGCAACCCCCTGGACTGCAGCACGCCAGGCTTCCCTGTCCTTTTCTATCTCCTGGAGCTTGCTCAAACTCCGGTCCATTGAGTCGGTGATGCCATCCAACCATCTCTTCCTCTGTTGTCCCCTTCTCCTCCTGCCTTCAATTTTTCCCACCATCAGGGTCTTTTCCAATGAGTCAGTTCTTCACATCAGGTGGCCAGAGTTTTGAAGCTTCAGCTTCAGACCTTCCAATGAATATTCAGCGTTGGTCTCCTTTAGGACAGGGAAATGCCATTAATGGGCGGGTGGTGGGGATGTGTGGCCCTCCCCCAGTAAATGCATACGGCCGAGACCTGGATGAATGGGGCTGAACTGGGACTGAGAGGGTTTCTGTGGGCCAGGGCCAGTGGAAGGGCTTTCCTGGTGGCTCAGCGGTAAAGAATCTGCCGGCAATGCGGGAGCTTCAGGAGACACAGTTTCGATCCCTGGGTTGGGAAGATCCCCCAGAGAAGGACATGGCAACCCACTCCAGTGTTCTGGCCTGGAGAATCCCCATGGACAGAGGAGCCTGGTGGGCTACAGTCCATGGGGTCACAAAGAGTCAGGCATGACTGAAGTGCCTTAGCATGCACGCCAGGGAGAAAGGAGGGGCAGAAACCCCCACGGAAGGTGGCGGGGCTTCCTCCACTGGTTGCCATGCTGTGTGCCTCTGTGTTCACATACGTTTGTGTTACGTAGGTGAAGTGCGTACGGAGAATATATAAAGACGCACGTGAGGCTGGCCGCGCGGGTTCTTGGGGGATGATACGGAAGTGGCAGGGTGCTGATGGGGGGCCCGTGATGGAAGAGAAGCCCTGGGGTGTCACCTGGCACCCGGACACAGATGGCATGTTCACCCGTGTAGGGGTGTGAGGCCTCCCTGTCTGTCACCAGCTCCCGGATTCACCCAAACTCATATCCATCGAGTCAGTGATGCCATCCAGCCATCTCATCCTCTGTCGTCCCCTTCTCCTCCTACCCCAATCCCTCCCAGCATCAGACTCTTTTCCAATGAGTCAACTCTTCACATGAGGTGGCCAAAGTATTGGAGTTTCATCTTTAGCATCCAAAGAACACCCAGGACTGATCTCCCTTAGGATGGACTGGTTGGATCTCCTTGCTGTCCAAGGGACTCTCAAGAGTCTTCTCCAACACCACAGTTCAAAAGCATCAATTCTTCAGTGCTCAGCTTTCTTCACAGTCCAACTCTCACATCCATACATGACCACTGGAAAAACCATAGCCTTGACTAGACGGACCTTTGTTGGCAAAGTAATGTCTCTGCTTTTTAATATGCTATCTAGGTTTGTCATAGCTTTTCTTTCAAGGAGTAAGCGTCTTTTAATTTCATGGCTGCAGCCACCATCTGCAGTGATTTTGGAGCCCAGAAAAATAAAGTCAGCCACTGTGGGTGTGTGTATATATGTGTGTGTGTTTGTGTACATAACTGAGGTTTGTGCACATAAGTGAGTATATCTGTGGGTAGATAAGTGTATGTCTGTGAGTATACGAGTATGTGTGTACAGGTGAGTGTATCTGTGTGTGCATTAGTGAGTGCGGTGTGGGTGTGGGTCTCTGGCCCAGGCTGTGCCCGCTCTCAACACTGCGGGGCAAGGAGGGTCCTAGGATGTCGGCGGGGGTCTTGGGTGGCGGCACCCAGATGGCTGTGTTATTTGCTCCGTCGTCAGGCACTCGTCACATTCTCTGTGTCGAGCGTGCATTATTCATACAATAAGCAAGCTGTTTGGTTGTGGATGGAAATCTGGGTTGAGGGCAGAGGCCCTGAGAGGCCAGCAGAGAGCCAGGGGTGCCTCTGCGGGTCGCAGGTGCCCTCGGGGGTGCCTGTCACCAGCATCGTCCGCGAACATCGCTTGCACTGTCTGGGCGCAGTTTATTCCTCCATCAGGTGAGGGACTCAGGCCGAGAGCGGTCCAGGGGCTGCGGGTGGGCCCGAGGCAGAGCCCAGACCCTCCGTGGCCTCTAGTAAGGAAGGAGGCAACCCCGGGACCTCACGCCAGCCTGGGGGAGCCTGAGGGGGTCCACGCACCATGTGGACCTCCCCTCTGTCCTCACTTCAGAGGGTCTGTCGGTCAGTGTGGGGTTTTGCCCTCTGAGATGGTTCCTGACCCCCCAGGCCCTCTACACCTGCTGTCCCCACTGCCACCCCGATCACAGGGCCGGCTGAGCGCAGGAGGACCCCGGGCTGCCAGGACCCCCAAACTTGCCCCTGTGTCCTCTGCTCTCATTCCACAGCCTGGCGGCCTCGGGTCCCCCAGCCTCATCAGCTTCTCTGCCAAATGCCCCTTAAAGTTCCCTCTGCCAGGGCATCTCTGGGGATTTTAAGCTTGTCCACTTCATTTTGCAAAATCAAGGAGTGCTCCCCCCTGGTGCAAAACTCGAACAGGGCAGACAGTGTGCACCTGTGACATCCTTCTACCCTATCCCAGCGCCCAGCTCTCCAGGGAGGGAGCATCAGTCCAGCTCCAGACCTCCTCCCACAGCCAGGGAAGCTGCACTGTGTCCCGTGGCTGCGAGAGGAGAGGGGGGACAGGTGATCCCCAAAGCAGAAGCTAACTGTCTGCAGTTCCCTGATAGCTCAGCTGGTAAAGAATCTGCCTGCAATGCAGGAGACCCTGGTTCGATCCCTGGGTCAGGAAGATCCCCTGGAGAAGGGATAGGCTAACCACTCCAGTATTCTTGGGCTTCCCTGGTCGCTCAGCTGGTAAAGAATTAGCCTGCAGGGTGGGAGACCTGGGTTCGATCCCTGGGTTGGGAAGATCCCCTGGAGAAGGGAAAGGCTACCCACTCCAGTATCCTGGTCTGGAGAACTGGACTGTAGTCCCTGGGGTCGCAAAGAGTTGGACGCCACTGAATGACTTTCACTCAGAGACCTGAATTCCACGGCCAAGGTGCGGCCAGGGCCGGGCTCCCCTCGAGGGCACTCTCCCAGGGCACCTGGATCGCCTCCAGCCTTGTGGGGTCCCTGCCCAGCCACATTGCTTCTTTGCAGTGCATTCCTTTTGTAAGGACACCAGTCATAGTGGATTAGGGCACACCCACGCCAGGGCGACGGAGCTACTGGTGATGGGATTCCAGCTGAGCTGTTTCAAATCCTGAAAGATGATGCTGTGAAAGTGTTGCATTCAGTATGCCAGCAAATTTGGAAAACTCAGCAGTGGCCACAGGACTGGAAAAGGTCAGTTTTCATTCCAGTCCCAAAGAAAGTCAATGCCAAAGAATGCTCAAACTACCGCACAATTGCATTCATCTCACACACTAGTAAAGTATTGCTCAAAATTCTCCAAGCCAGGCTTCAGCAATATGTGAACTGTGAACTTCCAGATGTTCAAGCTGGTTTTAGAAAAGGCAGAGGAACCAGAGACCAAATTTGCCAACATCCATTGGATCATCGAAAAAGCAAGAGAGTTCCAGAAAAACATCTACTGCTTTATAGACTATGGCAAATCCTTTGACTCTGTGGACCACAATAAACTGTGGAAAATTCTTCAAGAGTTGGGAATACCAGACCACCTGATCCATCTCTTGAGAAATCTGTATGCAGGTCAGGAAGCAACAATTAGAACTGGACATGAAACAACAGACTGATTCCAAATAGGGAAAGGAGTACATCAAGGCTGCATATTGTCACCCTGCTTATTTAACTTCTGTGCAGAGTACATCATGAGAAACGCTGGGCTGGAGGAAGCACAGGCTGGAATCAAGATTGCTGGCAGAAATATCAACAGCCTCAGCTATGCAGATGACACCATCCTTATGGCAGAAAGTGAAGAACTAAAAAGCCTCTTGATGAAAGTGAAAGAGAAGAGTGAAAACGTTGGCTTAAAGCTCAACATTCAGAAAACTAAGATCATGGCATCTGGTCCCATCACTTCATGGCAAATAGATGGGGAAACAGTGGAAACAGTGACAGACTTCATTTTTGGGGGCTCCAAAATCACTGCAGATGGTGACTGCAGCCATGAAATTAAAAGACACTTACTCCTTGGAAGAAAAGATATGACCAACCTAGACAGCATATTCAAAAGCAGAGACATTACATTGCCAAAAAAGGTCCGTCTAGTCAAGGCTATGGTTTTTCCAGTGGTCATGTATGGATGTGAGAGTGGGACTGTGAAGAAAGCTGAGCGCTGAAGAATTGATGCTTTTGAACTGTGGTGCTGGAGAAGACTCTTGAGAGTCCCTTGGACTGCAAGGAGATCTAACCAGTCCATCCTAAAGGAAACCAGTCCTGAATATTCATTGGAAGGACTGACGCTGAAGCTGAAGCTCCAATACTTTGGCCACCTGATGCGATGAACTGACTCCTCTGAAAAGACCCTGATGCTGAAAAAGATTGAAGGCGGGAGAAGGGGATGACAGAGGATGAGATGGTTGGATGGCATCACCGACTCCATGGACATGAGTTTGAACAAGCTCTCGGAGTTGGTGATGGACAGGGAGGCCTGGTGTGCTGCGGTTCATGGGATTGCAAAGAGTTGGACACCACTGAGCAACTGAACTGAACGCCAAGGTGACCCCACTAGAAGTAACTCATTACCTCTGCAGTGACCCAATTTCCAGATAAGGTCACGTTCTGAGACTCGGGGGGTTAGGGCCTCAGCATGTGAATTTTGGGGAGACACCACTTTCCATCACGGACGCGTACAGGAACAACCGCAGAGGAATGAACTGGTGTACCGTGTGCCTGTGCAATGACGCCTGTTTGTATTCACCTCCATGCACACCTTTGGTGCACATCGGGTACCCTGTTTGCTTGCCTCCCCTAGTCCGTCCTTGGTCCTCGGGAGGCCCCCCTCCATCAAGAACACCCATTCTTTTCCCAGTGGCGCGAGGCGGTGTGAAGAGGGGTAACTGTTGACATAACCCGCTCTCCTCTGCCTGCAGGAAGCGCAGTTCTTGGAGGTCAGGAGTCCTGCCGCAGCGATGCGCTCTGAGTCATCACTGCCCACAAGTCCTTGCGGGGCTTCCAGTAGGATGAGCTCACACGCGTGCAGGCGGGAGCGGAGGGTGGCGAAACCTGCTGGACTTTGAGCTCTGGGCTTCTGGGGGGAAAGGGTGGGGCTTCCGAGCCCCGCCCCCACGTGCACCGCCCATGGCAAAGATAAGGAAGCAGTGTAACTACCATTATGCGCCAAACAGTTCTGCCAGCACCACGAGCTCGGCATTCCCCCCACCTCCCCCCGCCCTGCAGCACTCCCAGATAGTCCACAGGCTTTCACTCCAAAACCTAGACAGGTGAGCCTAGACGGTTCAGACAGGCGGGCCTCCCATTAGGCCCAGAAGAGGTTTCCAGAAACTTCCCTCCGGCTCCTGGGAAGAGGTTCCCTGCACCGTGGTCAGTCCAGCCCTTTGTTCCAGCCTCATTTCTCCAACCCCAAGTCACTTGCCATCAAGGTTACCGGCCGCCCGAGCTGTCTGAGGGTTACCAGCGGTTTGGATAACACCACGCATAAATCTGTGCTCTCTGCTGTGGAAACCCCCACGAGGTGAAAGCCCCCCACCTCGAGGTACCCTTCACATTCCAGCCAGACATCCCCGCACCCCGAGTCTCAGCGACCACAGCTTCGCGTATCTTTACTGAGACAGGAAAACTCGGCGTCCAGAGTCCAGAAGGCAGAGCCGGTGGTTGGCCGTCACACAAAGACATCCTGTGTGATTGTATCATCGCAATGAAGGATAATCTTGAAAATGCCCATCCATGGTGTGGTTTTCTGGGCCCCGTCCCTCCCCTCCTTTTCTAGAAGAGGAGGTGGCGCGTGGGGATAGCAAACAGCCTTGCGTCTCATTGCTGCTCAGTTGCCGGACTGGGGCCCAAATTCAGGGATTGCTGTGAGGTGGTACATATGTGATATAAAGCAAGGAAAATAACATGCTCCTGGGGGAATCTAGATGGTGGGTATGTGGGTGTTCTCTGGCCAGTCCCTTCAAAATATGCCTGCAAAGGAAGAAAGGGTCCGTCCACCAGTGAGAGCTCTGGGCAGGGTCCAAGGTTTGCTGAGCACCGGGGCACAGAGATTTGGTGAGTGCCTGCCCCAAGCAGGAACAAGACAGACACAGCGATCAAGCCCGGGGAAGGGGTGAGCAGGGGGTGAGCACGGGGCGAGAGGCCGCTCTGGCCCAGATAGGGGCTCCTAGCAAAGACCCTGAGGGCGGGAGGGGGCGGCCTCCCGGCGGGGCGGCTCTGAGCTGGGACCCTTCCGGGGCCCTCCCGCGGGGAAGGGGACTTCTCGGCTGTCCCCGCAGTTCTGCCTGGGAACGGGTCACCTGCCCTTGGGGAAAAGCGGTTCTGGCTGCGCACACACGAGGCTCTGGGCCTAGTCTTTGAGAACCGCCGGGCGGAACCAAGGGCTCCCGCCGGCTCCGGTCCTCTCTCCTGTGTGCCTGCCGCGCTAGGTGATGCCGGCCACGTCATCGTCCCCCGCCCCGCCCCTCCCCTTCCCTCCCCTTCCCTCCCCTCCCCGCCCCTCTCCTCCCCTCCCCTCCCCTCCCCTCCGCTCCCCTACTTCCCCCTTCTTCTCCATCCCTGCCTCCCCCAAGCCTGTCCCCCAACCTCCCGGGGACTGGAAACTCTGGGAAGCATCCACCTAACACTTTGTGAGCACCTTCCTCCCCTTTTCAGTGTTTAAAGGGAGACTCACTCCGGAGGTGGGTGGACCTCAAAAGGCAGCCAAAATCATGCTCAAACATGTGGTCTTTTTCAAAAGCAAGCGTTTCCTCAGGCTCGCTCAACTGCCCCATTGCCTCTACTCAACCCCTGGCCAGCCCCTGCGCAGGCCGGGACTGTTATTCCCACTTTACTGCTGAGGACGCTGAGGTCCCCAGAAGGCGCGGGGCGACTTGCTCCTGACCACAGTGGGACTCAGCAACTGGACTGGGAAAGGAGCCTGGAGCCTGTGTGCACACCTGCACAGCTGCACGGCCACTGTCTGTGGCTGGGATGTGGGGAGCGGACCCTTGGACAAGCCCATAAGCACGTCCCAAGGCTCCGCCACCCTGCCCACCCCTGCCCACCCCTGTCCAGGCCTGTGGGCCACCAGGTGGACGCCTGAGATGAATGTGGCCCCTTTCCATGGCCACTGCCCTCCTGAGGCTTCGCTGCTTGCCGCTAGGACAGTGACGGGGCCCCTCCTCGACCCCCCTGTCTCCCTGCGCCCTGCACGAGCTAGTGCATTCAGGTGCTGGTCCCGATGCCCAGCTCTAGTCCTGGCCCTTCCCCAGCCAGCAGCCTTCAGTGGTTCCCCATCACTTTGCAAACTAAGAACCCTATCCTTCAGCTTTCCAGCACAAGCTGCATCCCTGCTCTCCAGCCCTCCCCCTGCCCAGGTCCCCCCATCAGGGGCGGCTTTCATCTCTAGAGCGCAGCAGCCTCACCCTATTCACAGCCAGAGAATCATGACCCAAAGCACCCTGGTTTCCTTCTTGTACTCATCACCAAGCCAGCCAGCCAGACGAGGGTCCAGAAAGACCAGGTGCCCACAAGAGGTGAGGAAAGGAAGACTACACAGCCGGTCGGGAGAGTCTTTCTGAAGTGCTCATGATCCAGAGTCTGGGTAGACCCGCCCCCCAAGGAGTCCTGCTCAGGGCGGGTATGCACCCCCAGATGACTCTCCACCCCATAGGTCTGTTCATCCTGGCATGATCCGCAGTAGTGGAGAGCTGGCAGCAACCCCAAAGTCCCCTAATAGGGGGCCCACTATCTGGGGGCACGTCTCTTCCTGGATTTCTCATCCGATGATCTGACCATCCGCTGGCCCAGAGATGGGGTCCAAGCCCCTCCCCTTGCACCCCATGGGAGCTGTGACCTGAGCGCAGAGTAAGGCTCTGAATTCCCGGGGCATTCCATGCCCCTCCCACACACACCCGGTCCTACACACCGCCGGCCACACCCGTGTACTGAGAACCCGTGTGGTGAAGAAGCCCAGGCGGAGGGGTCCCTTCTCTGACACCAGTGGCAGCTCCCAGATAAAGGAGCCACGGAGCCTTCAGGAAAGTTTCCTCCCCCTAAGCTGGGGCCCAGACACCATGCAGTGGAGACAACCCACTCCAATCCATATACACCATGAGCATGCTGGTAAATGGTTGCTTTACACCCTGAGTTGAGGGGAGATGTGTGATCGGTCTGTGGTGACTGGAACAAAGGCATCTCTGCCGGGTTAGGTCAAAGTGGTTAGAAAATTATTGCTACATTTATCAGTATCAAATTCCTAGTTTAAGGGGATTAAATTTCGAGAGGGAGGGGGTATGCAGTAGATACTGCTTCTGTAGATTCATATCTAACAGCAGGAGTGTGGGGTGGCGTGGAGTGAGGTGAGGAGAAATGGAATTCGGATGAGGGATGAAAGGAAGCAAAAGCAAGATGAAATCTGTATTGTAAGGTGGGCATTCTCTAAAATTACTCCGAAAGGAAAAGTTTATTTAAAAATATACGACGGGCAGTGGCTGCTGCAGTTTCTGACTTCTGATCTATGTTCTTGGGATTATCCCCACCAGCTCACTCCCCCTGGTTCAGGGGGCACCTTTGGACACTAGGGCTGAGCTGGGAGGTGACAAGGTTCTCAGTGCCCAGTTGAGAGGAGCGCCCCTTAGGCTGGGTCGCTGAAGGTTTTCCGGTGGTCCTGCCGCAGAGCAGGCACCTGGTGGTGGACGGAGGATGAGGAAAGACAAGAGGGGACCGGGCAGTAAGGAAGGGCGGCCGTGGCTTGGGGGTGCGGGGTGCCTCAGAGACACGACACCGAGACAGAGGTGACAACCTGCGGACCCGGGGAGGCTCCACTCACGTGCCCTTTTGCGCGGTGCCTGAAGGTGATCAGAAACTCAGGCTCTGGTCCTGGGAGCGCCAGAAACCTCCTCAGGGCTCTGAGACTTCCGAGTCCATCTCCAGAGAGAACCCCGACTGCAAGATAACCCTCCTG
The DNA here is from genome assembly GCF_029378745.1 of Bos indicus. Lineage (NCBI taxonomy): Eukaryota > Metazoa > Chordata > Mammalia > Artiodactyla > Bovidae > Bos > Bos indicus. The sequence goes on along the minus strand of NC_091765.1, from coordinate 115,510,402 downwards.
GGTTGAGTGATCAGCCTCCTGCCGGGGAGCTGCAGCCGCCAGCCGGGTCTGCCCCTGCGCGCCAATCTTCTGCCTACAATCCCCGCCGCCGAGCTCGGGCTCCTCTCCCGGGCAGGATCCGGCTCCAGGACCGCACGGAGCACAGAGGCTGCGGCCTGGGCGAGCGCCGGGAAGGCTGTTTCACGCCTTCCTACCCGACCCGGCGGCGACTCCACTCGCCGCTGAGGCCCCGCGAGACCCTCGCTCTGCCGCCAGGAGGAGCATCCACAGTGCCGGGACCCAGCGCCCAGGCCCGCGGAGGGGACGCGTGCTTCAAGCCCCCGAAGACCAGTGCTTGGGAAAAAGGCCGGCTCTCTTCTACCCAGTCCCCTCACCCCGCCCCCCGCGCGCGTGCTCCCCAGAGTCGGTGGAAAGACATCAGGCAGCACCCCCCCCCCCCCCCGCCAGAATATGTGGCCCGAGCCTGGCCCTGCTCCCCACAGCCTGGCACAGGCAGGGATGCTTATCACCGGAGGTTTACAGGGGGAGGAAACTGAGGGTCAGAGAGGCGAGGCACCCTGCCCAGGGCTACGCAGCCCTGGCGTAAAAGAATTGAAATCCAGACTCTGAGGAACGTCCCCCCCTCACCCCATTCTGAAGGTGCTAGGAAACCACGGAAGCGACACAGGCTCTTGGTTTCAGAATCTGTGTGCTCCGGAGCCACTGATGGCCAGGCCCAGGGAAACCCGCGTGTAGTAGATGGTCGCCTGGAGGGCGTCTTCCTCGCCCGTGTCGTTTCCTCCAGGTCTCTCTCTGGCCTGTTTCTCCATCTCTCAGAAGCCCATCGAATCCGATGGTGGGATTACAAGGAGAACAGTGCGTCTCTCTCAAACAGACGGGCCGTCGTTTCTCTCCTTGGCCACCCTCCCCTGGATGGGCACCTCTACCCTGGCGTCTCCCTGACCACGGGCGCCCCAGGGAGCAGGGCGTGGGGGACCACAGCTCTTCCCTAAGACCCAGGCTCGCCGCTTTGGCTGCGGGTCCCCACCCAGGCGATGGAGTTAAACAACGCAGTAAGTGCCTGTGGTTGGTCATCTCAGCCCCTCCTGCTGCGGGACGTGAGGGTCAGGGGAGATGGCCCTGGAGTCTGCATAAAAGACGCGAGGTCTCCAGGCCGCTGGGCACGCTCTGTTTTGTTTCCCGGCGGCCGGCTGCTTCCCTCCGCTAGGCCTCGGCCCCGCCCGGCCTCCCGACCCGCTGCTCTTAGCTCTGGTTCGACTCCGGGAGTGTTGGTGCCAGAAGGGTCTTAGGCCCTGAGTGTCGGAATACCAGGCCGGCCAGAACCACTTACCATCTCGGACAGTCTCTCCTCGCCTCTGTTTTCCCCTCTGGAAAATGGGGTTGATGCTCCCTCCACCGTGGTTGTTCTGAAAACTAAATCCAGGCGGCGCGCTGCCCTTGGTTGGTCCTGGAAGGCGGCTGTATCTCTCCGCGATAACCCGCGTCCGGTGAAGCCGGCTGCGCCCGCGCGCGTCCGCGCTGCGACCCGGTGAGTCCGTCAGAAGGTTCACTCCTGAGCGGCCACAGCGCCGAGGGCGACGGCGTGGGCCGCGAGGTACTGCTGTCACGGCGCTCCCCGCGGCAGAAGCGAGAGGGGACTCCCCGCGCTGACAGTCGGGCCTGCCCCCAAGACCTCTGCGGCCAGAGGTGGTGGCTCTCGCTTCCCTACCAAGGCTGGGGCCTCCGGAGGAGCTGGAGACCCGCTAGCAACTCAGCGTGACGTCGGGTGTGACCCCGGACGCGTGGCGCTGCGGAATGGGATTAGGGCGGGGGAGCATTTTCTTACATTTTGAGACTGAATCTGAGAACTGCAGAGTTCTGTCCTACTTTTGGCATTAAAAGCATATTTCATTAAGTGTAAATATTAAAATATGCCTCAACTGTGCAGCTTTGACACCCGGGATCTTTAAAAAAAAAAAAAAAACAATGACCAGCCCATTCTCTTGCGGTTTCTTGGAAGCCCCCGGGTCTTCCTGCCCCGGTATACACACGCACAAATATACATACAAGCACACACATACACGTGCACACATACACATACCACACATGCTCGCGCGCACGCGCGCGCGCGCACACACAGTTCCTCACGCTTGGTCCAACACTCTCCCCGCGACGAGGTAATTACGGTCCTTGCTGGACAGTGATTGGCCAGTCTGGTTCTCATCGGGGCCCCGTAGCCAATGGGTGGGACCTCGGCCGAGGCCCCGCCCCGTTCCTCCCGCCCCACCTCCCCCCGGCGCTGGTGGCTCTGGCCCGGGGAATGCATCACGCGGGGCCGGACTGGCCATGACCCCACACCTGGACCCCAGGCCGCCTGCCCTCGGCCGCAAGAGTGCCTGCGCGCCCAGGTCCGGGCGGCGTCTCCGGGCAGTGGCGGCGCGCAGGGCTCGCGCGGCGTCCTCGAGCTGAGCCGGCGGCCGCCGGGCCCGCGCCGCCCCGCCCCTGCTGGCCCCTCCCCTGCCCTCCCCGCCCCCAGCGGGGCCGGCCCGGGCGGCGACCAGCGCCGCGACGGGAAAGGCGAGCGAGGCGGCTGCCCGGCCGGCTGTCGGCACGCACCCGCTCCCCGCCGATCGCAGTCCGGCAAGGAGGCCGCTGCCTGCCCCGCGGGGCCCGACGCCAGCGCTCCGGGCAGCGGCTCTAGGGCCGGGCCGCGCGTGCGCCAGAAAGTCGCGCGCCACGGTCCCCAGCGAGGACCGGGACCGGCCGCGCCCCGGGCGCCCAGAACCCAGAGGAGCCCGGCAGAGTCCGACGGACCCGCGGCCGCGATGCCGGACGAGCTGACGGAGCCCGGGCGCGCCACGCCGGCCCGCGCCTCCTCCTTCCTCATCGAGAACCTGCTGGCGGCCGAGGCCAAGGGCGCCGGGAGCGGGGCCCAGGGCGGCGGCGGCCGCGAGGAGGAGGAGGACGACGACGACGATCCGGAGGACGAGGACGCGGAGCGGGCGAGGCGGCGGCGGCTGCAGCGGCGGAGACAGCTGCGCGCGGGCTCCGGGCCGAGCGGGGAGGCGCGGGCCCGCGCGCTGCTTGGGCCGGGCGCTCTGGGCCTCGGTCCCCGGCCGCCCCCGGGTCCCGGGCCACCGTACGCGCTGGGCTGCGGCGGCGCCGCGCGCTGGTACTCGCGGTCTCACGGAGGCTACGGAGGCGGCCTCAGCCCTGACAGTGAGTGGGGCGTGGGGAGGGGTGGCCCGGGTGGTGGGGCCCGGCTTCTTCCCATCGCATTTGCTCCGGGACTTTGGGTTCGTTGGCGGCCTTTCTGGGCCGCCCTCCTCCTGTGTCTGTGGTGGGCTCTATGGGCGCGTGTGGAGAGCCCCTGGGTGAGCAGATTTGGAGGCCCATTCTGCAGGGCAAGGTCCCCCACGCAGGGAGAAGCTTTGGCAGGGTCTGGGTTTGGCCCAGAGCCTTGGGAGAGCAATCTGGGGACAGGGGACTGCAGCAAAGAAGAGGAAAGAAAGGGAGGGTGAAATAGAACCGAGAACAAGAGGACACGTGAGGGGACACGGTGGCGAGAGGCAGAAGCAAAGAGGGAAGAGCGGAAGAAAGGCGTTGGGAGAGCAGGAAGGAGAAGCGGGAGAGAGAAGAAGAAAAATAGCAGACGAAAAGAAAGCTGTACGTGATGGGGAGACAGAGCAAAGATAAAGGGCGGAAGACACGGCAGAGTCAAACTCAGCAAAATGAAGGGGGCATGGCGTGGGGGGAGCCCCTGCTCTGGAGCGCGGGGTTGGGGGCGGTAGTCTTCCACAGAAGCTGTGTCGGCAAAGCCCCGTCTCCTCTGCCAGCTGAAGACCAGGCCTGGGGCAGGGGCCTAGATCTCCCTGTTGGGTCTCCGCGGCCCCTTGGCCGTGGCTGTGCCAGGCAAGGAGGCTGTGTTCCGAACCACCCCCCTCTCTCCTTTCTCTGCCCCTCCCCCTCCCTTGCCTTTGTTCCCTGCTGAGAGCTCTGAGGCTGGGGGTGGTGGATTTCAGCCCCAGAACCCACTCACCCCTCCTGCCCGGGCATTCTGGAGGTGCGTTCTGCTCTCCCCCTCCCCAGGGTGGCTGCCTCCCTTGGGGCCCTGCCCTTTGGAGGAGGACCCCCAGGAGCAGGACTAGGAAGCTCGGCTAACCTCAGCCCTGGGCTTTGCCAGCCCCTGCCCCCTGCATGCCAAAGTGCATCCCGCGAGGCTAGCAGAGGACTCGGGCTCCTGCTCTGAAGTGCTTTCAGCTCCTAGCAAAAGTTAGCACAGAAAGAGTGCTGTGGGTGGGGGTAGGTGGTTAGACCCTTGTTACCTCTTGGATAACCCCCTCCTTGGTGTAGGAGTGAGCACTTTGCAAAGGGACCCACCTCTCAGAACCTATGCCCAGAAGGTCCGGGACCCCCTACCCTCTTCATTTCGCTTCCAGGAAGCTTCAGCAGGCCTGTTTGGTTATTTGCCCTGAAATTGAGTGATCAAATGTAGTGCCCTTCTGGGGGGGTGTTTCTGAAAGGGTCTCACAGGGTGAAATGTGTTCCCCTCCTGCCCCTGGAGTTTTGCCCCAACCCAAGCCCCAGCCCCACCAGCAGCCCCCAGAGACGTGGTCCTTCCTAGTTCGTATAATGCGGGTTGGGGGTCCCTGTTTTGTACCAGAGCTGGCAGGCCCGGCTTGGCTTCCTGTGGCAATACAAGGGCCTCTGAATCTGGGGATCCCCCCATATCAGGGGTGCACCTGCCAGCCTGGAACCTGACCCCTCTTTAGACATAGTGAGGGCTCACACCACAGGCAGCAGCACCGGCAGGGACACAGCACACCTGCGCGGCTGCTGGGCGTGGGGCGTATGCACCAAGCTGCTCACACCGGCTCACCAGTGTCTGCTAAGCGCTTACACTGCGGGCACACCGCTGCTTTTGGTGGGCCGGCCTGGCCAGACTCGACTGCAGGAATACCAACCTGGGGCCTCTGTGCACGCAGAAGGCTCAGCCCAAGGCAGAAGGGACGCTGGCCTGAGTTGGCATCGCAAGCCCGGAAGTCAGGCGGCTGCCCCCTTTCACGCTGAGCTTGGAGTCTGGACCAGCATCTGAGTCCTGGGCAGGCTCTCTCACCTGAAGCCATCATCCTTTGCCAGCCCTGGGGGTGGGGGGCAAGGCATTGATTCACCTCTGGGAGACAGGGTGGAGCTTGGTTCTTGCAGCGTGAGCTGGGGTGGGGGGGTTCTGTGGGCTTCTGCACCCCACACCCTCAGATTCAATCAGGGCCTCATGGGCTTGGGGTGGCGGGAGGGAGCCGAGTGTTTCTACACAGCCAGAGCTGCACTTGTCTGTGCGCCCTCTGAGCTGACTGTGGGCAGAGAGAGCACACCTCTGTGGACATCTGGATTAGGGGCACAGAAAACGGGGGTGAACAGGCCACCCGTGTCACCAGGGAGGAGTTTTGTTGGCCGGTCATCTGCATTCGCTTATTCTCCATCAATGGGAATGTTTCTATGCAAACGGAAATTCTGCATCTTCTCCTAGGAGTGAGTGGGGAGAGATCGTGGCAAGTCTTTATTTCTGGGTCTGGGGGTCTTGGCGGAGGGCTGAATGCCGGGGGTGAGGTGGTCTCTGTGCTGGTTTTCCGGGTTTATATTTCTCAGAAGGACCTTTCTTTCCTCTGTGAGGTGAGCCCCTGGGGCTGTTGAGTGTTGTTTCGATTCGAAGCCAGTGGTTATGGGAGCCAGTCTTTTTCGTGTGTTTCTGTTTGTGTTTTGGTGTTTCTTTTTTTCCCTTTTTTCCTCCCTCTGTGGATGCGCCCGCAGAGTGTTCCCAGCGTGTTGGTTTGGAGCTTAGCTCAGGTCTTCAAGTTCACCTCTGGATGCCCGGCCTCTCTCGGACCAGCGCGGGGTGAGATCTACCGAGAGTGGTGGAAAACGACCCGCCGCCATCGGCGGAGCTGTCTGGGGACTGTTTCCTTGCTGTGGTCGTGGTAGACCACACGGGGTGCGGGGAGCAGCTGGCTTCAGCGACAGGTTCGCGGAGGGGATGAGCCTCCGGAACCAACCGTGTTCCTCCTCTTTCCCCCCTGCAGCCAGCGACCGGGACTCACCGGAGACGGGCGAGGAGATGGGCCGCGCAGAGGGCGCCTGGCCGAGGGGCTCCGGGCCGCGAGCGGTGCAGCGAGAGGCGGCGGAGCTGGCGGCGCGCGGACCGGCGGCCGGCGCGGAGGAGGCGGCGGAGCTGGCCGAGGCCCCCGTGGCGACGGCGGCGGCCGGGGAGGCCCGCGGCGGGGGCGGCGGCCGCAAGAAGAAGACGCGCACCGTCTTTTCGCGCAGCCAGGTCTTCCAGCTCGAGTCCACCTTCGACCTGAAGCGCTACCTGAGCAGCGCCGAGCGCGCCGGCCTGGCCGCGTCCCTGCAGCTCACCGAGACGCAGGTCAAGATCTGGTTCCAGAACCGCCGCAACAAGTGGAAGCGGCAGCTGGCGGCCGAGCTGGAGGCGGCCAGCCTGTCCCCGCCGGGCACGCAGCGCCTGGTCCGCGTGCCGGTGCTGTACCACGAAAGCCCCCCCGCCGCCGGGGCCGCCGCCGCAGCCGCGCTGCCCTTCCCGCTGGCCCCCGCCGCGCCCGCGCCGCCCCCGCCGTTGCTCGGCTTCTCCGGGGCCCTCGCCTACCCGCTGGCCGCCTTCCCGGCTGCCGCCTCCGCGCCCTTCCTGCGGGCGCAGATGCCCGGCCTGGTGTGAGCATCCCGGACCTGTCGGGCCCACGCCTCGAGGCCAATCGGGACTTGTGCGGACGCGCCCCCCGGGGGCGTGGCGGCGGCGGTGGAGCCTGGAGGCCTTCGGTCGATCCGGGGTTAGGGGGCGCTCCGGTGGACCCACTGCGCCTCCGGAGCGCAGGCTGCTGCCTCGAGGGCCGTGCCTACGCCTGTCCGAGGATCGGCCAGAATGTAACAGAGACGCAGGTGATTGTGGCTCCACAGACAGTCGCTAGGCTGGGTCCCCGCCGGGAACACAGCATCACAGACAGTCGGCCCTGCAGCCCAGGGTCCTCCCCTCCCGGGGACAGGCCTCAACCTCTGAGCAAACCCAGCTCGCACCCCTCCGGAGCCAGCAGCTGGGCGCAGTCCACAGCAAATCCAGGCTGCCCAAGATGCTTTGTGGAAGGGCCCACTCTTCCAGGCACAATGACCCTGCCCCGGACTATGCATCAGCGACCTCCGGAGCACTGCGATCAGCCTGATGGCCTTGACCTTGCATCCGGGCAGAGAGAGATTCCCAGGGAGCGAGTTCCGGTGAGGGGAACGGATGAAGATCCCGCCAGGTGGTGCTTCCGTCAGATCGTCCATTCCGAAGGCAGGGTTCCTCTCCCGGGCTGCGGCCCTGGTTATCCCAGCGAAGACTTTTTTTTTTTTTTAAACGAATCTACTTATTTGCGTATGGAATAAAAAGGGACATTTTCTGGACAGTTGCCGCTGCTTTGTAATCCCTGGGGCTGAGCTCCTCTCTGGGAATGCACTGTGGTGGGCGCCATCCCCAGCATCCTGGAGCACCTTCCAGTACTGGCCGCGGGCAGGTGGGTAGGTGGGCAGGGCAGGCCCCCACTTTACCTGGACAGGGAGGCCCAGGGAGGCCTTAGGGGAAGTCAGGGTTGGGGGGGAGAGGGACCTAGAGTGGAAGAAGGGATCCCCTCCCATCCCGTGTCGCTCAGTTCTGGGACCTTCAGTACAACCAGAAGTCAGGAGTCGGGCGAAGGCAGAATCTATTACTTGGCCCAGGGGGCTGCCAGCTACGTGGGCCCCTGTGCCCACGGCTCCTTCCTACCCTGGAGCTGAGACTCATCTCTGACACCGGGGCTCCTTCTTTTGGTCAAAACAAAACGTTGGCGCCAGACAGCCCAGCAGGGCCCAGCGAGGAGCAGGGCTCTCTGGCCCGGGCCTCACCCCCTGGGCCATCGGCAGTCCCTCTAGAACTGAGGGATTCAGACCCTGGGCAAGGTCCTGAGTTATGGGCTCTGAGTGAATGCCTATTGCTTAGCTCGTTGCCCTGGCTGGATCTCTGCAGCCATCCTGTTGCAGGGTGGAAACAGTGGTCTCCTGTGTGAGGGAAAGATGCTTTATGGGGTGCTCATAAAGATGCTTTAAAGATGCTGCTCAAGTCTGGGGAGAGAAGCCATTCAGTTGCTTGAAAGGGTCGCTGCTGAGTCAGAATGGAACCCCTTGGAAACCTGTCTTCACCCCCCTGGCTTTGGGTCTTTGAGTGGAGCAGACATTCCCGGCTGAGATGCACAGCCCGGTCCCTCCGTCTGGCCAGTCTGGCCCTTGGAGTTCTCAGTGGTGGCGACAGACAGCCCAGGAGAAGGCGCCACGGGGGTCTCCCCACCCCCCCGGGGTGGGGGGGAAAGGAGGTCCATCTGTCTGCTCCTGCAGCCCAGCTCCCTGACCCAGAATCATCCCCTGCCCCAGCCCTTCCAGTTGGTTCAGTGTGCCCTAAGGCTGGGCTCTGGCAAGCTGGGGAGGGGGGCGTCTCCAGGGGGATGGTGGGGGCGGGCAGCCAGTGGCCTAGGTGGTCCTTGCTCCTCTGGGCTCTAAGGTCCCCACCTTCAGGCTCCCAGAGCCCAGGGCCTGACCAGAGCAGGCAGGCCCCCTGAGAGCCTCACATCTCCCTTCCAACCCGTCCCCCACCCGCTGCTGCATTTCCTCCCTTTGAGGGTGGGGTCTGCCCTTCCTGGAGAAAGGGAGAGCTGCCCTTTCCCCATCGGTTTCACTGGACTTTGTTAGGAGCGACTTACCATCTGTTTCCCTACAGTGAGCTGGCTCCTAGCTATCTCCAGAGGCCTTTGGTCCAGACCAGAGGCCACGGGCGGAAGTGTGTGCCAAGAAGACCTTTGGAGAAGCAGTGGCATCTCTGCTTCCTCCCTCTCTCTCTCCCACTGGGCCCTCTCGGGGTCTCCATCTCACCCTTGGCTGGGGCTCCACGTGGGACCCTGGGCCTCTGTCCCTTTGGCGGCGGCCGCACACGGTCAGCAGACATACCCCTGCCGGTTCTCCGAGAGCTGTGCACCAGCATGCCTGCGCAGAGCTGGCCACCGGGCCAGCGCAGGTCCCGCCTGCGCACCAGGCGGGCGGCCGGGCGCTGCCGTGCCTCTGTGCTCCTGGCCGGCGGCACCGCACGCCGGGGCACCGCGCGCGGATACACGGCGGCAGCGCTGGGATTCGGCAACTGCGGGGATCCCGGGCACTCGGACCACGAATGGGATCCTTAAAACCGGGTTAAAGACATGTTGCCAGCGATGCAACCGTTGGATTCGACTGTTTGGTGGCTGATGCCGGCGCGGTCCCCAGGTCGTGGCGACCAGACCGACCGCAGGGCGCAGCGGAGCACCGTGTGGGTCCCACGTCCCCGGGCCGCTCGGTCGCCGCGGCGGCTCGGTCCGCACCAACCACGGCTCCAGGCCGGCTGGGGAGCCGCGTGGCCCCGGGGCCACAGGCAGCGAGGGGCTGTGGGCCGCGTTTCCAGACCCTTGGATCTGCCCCCCGGAAGCAGCGAACCTAGCTGCCCGGCCTGGGACTGTCGCCGGGGTCAGAGAGGAGGTTTCTGCGCGGCTGAAGGACTGCCTGGTTCCCCGGAGGCAGAGACAAGGTGGGCGGGGGAGCAGCTTCCTTGCCTGCCAGCTCCAAGCTCCACTGGGTGGGAAGGAAGCGGGAGGTGGAAGGGAGGCTTGTTCCCCCCTTGAGGGAAGGGTCGGCAGCTGGAAGCCTAACGCTGAAGTACAGAAAGTGGATCCAAACGGGGATCGGGCCAACAGGACTCCGGGAAACTGATTTTACCCCCTAATTACCCAGCGTGTGGAGTGTCCCACCAGGGGCCGCACAAACCACAGCGAAGCCTGGGCGGGAGAGGCAGCCCGAGGGGGTGGGGGGCCAGGCTGGGGATGAGCCGGGCTCCAAGCTGCAGCGCCACGGGCGCAGGTCGGCCTCACCCAGGCGCCTGCTGGCTCCGCTCCTGGTGGGGGCTTTGCTCTGTTTCTGCCCCGCGTGCCCTGGCCCTCTCCAGCCCTCCAACCCTAGCTTCTCCTTACACGAAACCCTATTCCAGCCACCGTGGGTTGCCTAGGGGCTTCTAGCTGCAGAGTCCCCGAGCCCAGCTGGGTCTACCAGGCTTTGAACATCTGGGCGGACCTGCAAGGTTCCCTACCAAGTTCGCGCAGAATCAGACGTGCTAAAAGGGACAGGCGGGTCCCATTCCCCACCCATCTCCTCCCCTCTTTCTACCCCTCCCCTCTCCCCTCCCCCACCTCCCCCCTCCCCTCCCCCCTCCCCTTCCTCCTGGGTTGCTCTGTGCGACCAGCCCCACCTGACCACTGCAGATCCTGGTTGAGAGAGCGAGTGGGCAGCACCTGAGCTCACTTCTACCCACCTCGTCCAAAGCCCTGGTGAAGGACTGATGAATTCTCCAGGAATTGCCCTTCTCCTACTCTGCACGTGGGGATTCCCCGACTCCTTCCCACCCAGGGTCTCCCCTCCTCATCAGATACAGGTCAGGGGCTGTCGTGCCTCCCCCCCAACCTCCTCCCCCAAAGCTTAGCTTGGCTTCAGGGGGAGAAGATTCCCCAGAGTCTTGGTGCTCTGAACCTACCCAGAAGAAGGCGGCCCACCTGGGCAAGAAGGAAGGGGCTGAGAGGGGTCAGCTGGGGCCCGAGAGAGACACCAGGGCCCGGCCAGCTCTGCTCTCACTCCTGTTTGTAGGTGTCTCCCAACCATCCTTCAAGGCCGTCTGGCCTCACCTGGAGATTCTCCCAAAGGGAAACTGGGGCTTTGAGGTCAGAGACCCTGAGGCAGGGACTCCTTGAAGTCAGTCACTGGGCCACTCCGGCCCAGATCCCCTTTCCCTCACCTGGCGCTGCTATGGAGGCCAGGTGCCTGGTCCTGGGGTCACTCCTCCCTGATGGGGGCCAACCAGGATCATCTGGATCATATCCTTGGGCCACCCTCACTGTGGGCGTCCACAAGAGAAGGGTCCCTGGCCTCCTGCATTTGTTTGCTAGGAGGGACGCCTGAACCCAGGATTCCAAGGCAGGTCCGGGAGGCGGCTCACCCCACAACTGGATACAACACCCCGCTGCCCTCTGGGGGGTAAGAGAGACACTCCTATAAGGGTAGACTGGAAAGGGGCCACCCTGTTCTGATAGCACTGAACTTTGAATCCAGACACTTGGGCCAAGATCTGAAGCCAAGAGTTGGCCTCTGGGCTCAGCACCTGGAGAGCAAACAGGTGAGCGAGGGCTCAGCCCCGGCCAGCTCCGGCGGCTGTGGGCTTCAGCTTTTGTTTGTTTTGCTATAAAAGTGATAATGCGTATTATTATCTGGCAATTGCAGAAAAGTCAAAACAGAGATAATTTGCCTGCACTTCCACCATCAAAAGCCAACTGCTTCTGAGTGTGAGATGAAGCTGTGGATTGTGAGGCGATTTACAGATGTATTGTTAATTTAAAAAAAAATTCTTATCAGTTGACATGCACTCAAGTATTTATCAGTAAAATGATGTGATGTTTCTTTGAAAAGTATGGCAACAAGAACAAACAAATTAATTGAATAGTAAATACGAAAGTGAGACACACAGGGTTAGCCGGGCATTGATCGTTGTTGAATGGAGGTGGGTACATGGGAGGGTGGGGTGTTCATTTCAAGGCTATCTCTACTTTGTTTTGTATTTGAAAACTTCCATAATAAAAATGCTTTAACAACTGACTTCGCAGAAACGTCACGGGTGTGTATTCCTAGCAGCGGATTCTCCGCCCGGGGCCATTTTCGTTACAGGTTTATTTCCTTCGGATCTGACCTTGTTTGCACCCCGCTTGCTTTTTTTCCCTCCCCATCCTTACTCGAAGGGCGCATTAAAACCCATTTATTCGGTCTCCGCAGACAATGCTTCATTAAGTCTTCAACCTCTCTGTCTCCGGGAACCTGTCCCTGCCCACATCGCTCTCCTACTGGCCCTGGCGGCCCTCTGGGTCCTGAACGCCGGTGCCGCCATCACCCCCGCCCGGGAGGCCTCCGAGAGCCGCAGAAGACCGGTCTGCACTGCCGGGGGTCGCTGGCGCCGCCTCCCGGCCTTCGCGGTGGGAGTCGCTCGCGGACCGGGGTCTCCTGCAACCCCTGCAGCCCAGGTCTCAGGTCCGACCCTGCTGCGGGTTCGGGGGACTAAGCCCTGCGGCCACCCATCCGGCCCTGGGTTCGCGTGTGCGGTGTCTCGGAACCTCCTTGACGCTCTCGGCCCCTGGCGCCGACACTAAGACTAAAGTGGGGGGCAGTGACTAAGGCTGGGGGGGGGGGGCGGGGTGGGGAGACCCCTGGAGGGCGTGTTGGGGAGAGGCTCCTTCTGGAGAGACAGACCGGTCCGAAGGGCCCTCTCCATCCCCGGGAGACTCGGTGTGCGAGGGGGTGGGGGCTTCTGGGATGCGGGCGACCCAGCCCCGAATTGCGGGACTCCGCGGGGTCTCGCTGCCCCCTCCCGGCCGGCCGCGCGCTTCCTTGCCCGCTCCGCGTCTCTGCTTCTGTCCCCTCCGTCTCTGCGTCTCTCGTCTGCATTCTTCTCCGCGCGCTTTCCTCCTCCCGGGCTCGGGAGTCGGCCGGTGCGTCGTCTCCGCTGTCGCGCGGCCTCCTGGGCTCCATCGCCCCCCTGTCCGGGACACGATTACCTCCCCCTTCGAACGGCCCCAGGTAGGAGTCGGGGAGGCTGGGCCCCCACCCCCGCCTTGAAAGGTTTATTTCTGGGCGGAAGAGCGCGCCCCCGGGACGCGGCGGCGCAAGGACCCCCGCCCACCGAGGCCCCGCGTCGCCTCGATCGGGCTGGTGGGAGTCGGGGTCGCCGCTTCGTGTCCGGATCCCGCGCCTGCCCCTCTGGGGGCTCTCGATCCAGGCTGTCCCCTCGCCAGGCCCGAGTGTCCCCTCTCCTCGCCCCGAGCTAACCGAGCTTAAAGGAGGGAAACGGGCAGTGGCGCCAGGCCTGCGGCTCCCGGGACCCGGCGGGCGGCCGGCGCGGAGCGGCCGCCTTCTGCTTCCGGGCCGCCGGGCTTCGGAGCGCTAGACCGGCGTCGCTGTGGACCCTCCCGGCCCGCGGCCCTGGGGAGGGGGCGCCCCCTCCCCGCAGTCCTTCCGGCCCCGCCTCCCCCCTTCCCGCCGGCGGCCCCCCCGCCCCCGCCCCCTGCCCAGCTCACCTGGCGTCGCCTTGGCGTCTCGGAGTCTGGCTCGGCCCTCGCGCCCCGCCCCTCGGTTCTCACCTCGCTCCTTCCCGCTCCCCTTCCCCCTCGGGCTCCGCGCGCGCGTCCACAGGGTCCCCGATCCGGCACCTCTGACGCCGAGCTCTAGCCCAGCGGCCCGGGGCTGGGGCCGGGAAGGAGGGAGGTGCCTGAGCCCTCCCGGGTCCCCGAAGGCTTCTCGGAGGAGGCAGTATTAAACCCCCAAGGAGGAGAGGCGCTGCGGGCGGCCGTGCGCAGGTGGAGATGGCGGTTCGCCTCGAGTCTCGGACCTTGGGGTGGGCATCTCCCCGCCCCCCCGCCCCGCGCCACCACCCTCCGCTCTGTGCTGTCTGCCCCTCGGGTCGACCCCCCACCCCCAAGCACTCTTCCCTCCCAGAAAGACGGGGCGCGGATTTAAGAGTGCCCAACCGTGCTCAGCCTTCGCCGGCCGTCTGCGTCTGCGTGGATTCGGGAAAGTCGTTTTCCCTTTCTGAGCTCACCTTGCCCATCTGTGGAGTGGGCAGGCGGCAGTGGTGAAGGTCGTGGGGCCAGGGCGCGGGCTCGAGGCTGCTGCTGGTCACACAGCCTTCCGCACCGACAGCAGGGCGGGACGCCTACCGCCCACCCGCTCAGCTCGCAGGCTCCCTCTCCTTCGGCCTGTGCAGGGCAGGCCGCTGCGGTCCGGCTTGGTCCTGAGCGCCGAGGCAAGTCGCTCCCAGCCCCATTCGCGCGCCTAGTCATGGTCGCACTGGGGCTCCAGGACACCTGAGGGGGCCGCCCACCCTCGCCCCGCAGGAGGGTGCACTGTATGCGCAGCAGGCCCCCCTAAGGAACGACAGCTGCTCCCCTAAAAGCCAGCAGCATCTGCCCCTCCAGGGTCCAAGTTCCCACACTCCCGCACCCATAAATCCTCTGAACTTTGCCTCCTTCCCAGCAGAGACCCAGGCTGTCCACGTGCCCACGATAGGCAATTGCTAGCTCTGGCCAAGGGGCCGGGGCTGGGGCCCGGGAGGAGGGATATGCCTGAGGCCTCCCTGGCCCTTTTCCTTTCCAGCCACCCAACTGGCCTCGGAGATTTGGCATCCGGAGGTGGACACAGAGCCCGGCCCAGAGCCCTGGGCCAAGGGGCCCTGCTCCGCTGTTTCTTTTCAGGAGTCGGGGTGGATGGCCCTTGCTCGCATCCACGTTACCTTGGGGCAGCTTTCTTGGAGCTGGGAGCTGATATAGCTTTTTACCCAGGTTGTCAGTGCGGCCCCACGACAGCCTGGCAGGGCGAGCAGTGTCCCCAGCTTAGGATTGAGGATTCAGGCCCACCGACTCCAGATCACACAGACTGCAGCGTGGGGGAAGACAGAGCTGGGTCCAGCGCTCTTTCCAGCAGGGAAATGACATGAGCCAGTGTGTGTGCTCCAGAGCTCAGCCCTGTGCGTGGCGGGCTGCCTTGGAGGGGCTCTGGGAAGATGTGAGGGTGAGGGCAGCTGGCCCGCTCAGAAGAGAGACGCCTTCAGGTTCAGTTCCTCCCACCCCCAGCCCTCCTCGCACCCACCCAGCCCACCTCTCCCTACCCCCGTCGGACTTTCTTTCCCTATCTCCATCCCCCCATGTGGGTTGCGGGCAGTGCCTCTGTACCCAGGCTGCCCCTGGGAAGGCCCCACACCATGGAGTGCCTACCCTGGGATTTTCTAAGGCCCTTTGGAATGGTGGGGACCCACGGGGCCTTAGTGGGGTCTGAGAGGGGAGCCCCAGCTCCTCGGGGTCCTGCGTGGGGGAGCACTCCTAGAGGCAGCCTGGCCAGCTGCAGGATGGGAGAGGTTGGGCCACGGACTGATGCTAACACGCTGATTCGTGATGATTCAGATTATTTATGCAGACAGGGGCCCCTTAAAACCTTTCCATTCCTCTGTGTGTGGGGGAGGGGCGGTTGGCGACAGCCTCCAGGCCCCTTTCCCAGAAAGTCTCCAGCTCCCCGAAAGGGATCCTTGCCAGTCTCAATCTCATTTCCTGTACCCATTTCACAGATACACCCAATGTGGCCCCAAGAAAGGCAGAGACAAGCACCGCGGGAGCCTGAGGCCACGTCTCCCTGCAGGGCCAGGGGGCAAGCCCCATCCCAGGAGTGGAAGAGAGGAGGGGGCCGGGAGGCCCTGGTGGATGCGACTCAGAAGCAGCCCACGACCCACCGTGCTGCTGCCCTTTGCTGTGGTCCCGCTTTCCTCCGGGATGTCCCGAGTGGCTTCACTGGAAGTCATCCTCCTGGAGGACCTGGAGGCGGGAAGCACTGGGCCTCAGGACCTCCAAGCCAATCATCTGAGCCTGGGGCTCTCAGGGCTGAGAAAAGACCGGGGTTTTGGGTGTGTGTGCATGTGTGCCTGTGTGTGTGTGTGCCTCCGTGTGTGTGTAGGCGTGTGTGCCTCCGTGTGTATCTGTGTGTGTGTGTCTGCAGACCTCAGAGAGGGAGGCTTCACCCTGCGGCCGGAGGAGGTGGTGAACTCAGGGTGCGTCCCCGCCGAGCCTCTCGTGTCCTGCCGCCGCCGCGCGAGGGGCCTGCCTCGGCTACTCCCAGGCGCACAGGGGCCTGAGCCGGCGGGCGCCGAGAACCTGGGCCCAGGGACGGCCTGGACCCCACCGACACTGGCCCAGGAGCGCAGCCTCAGTCTCACTGCCGGGTCGGTTCTGCCCAAGGTCACCGCGCGCCGCTCGGATTCCCCGCCTCCCGCGCCCCCCGCCTCGTCTCCGAGTCGAGTCTCGGCCTCTCGCCGCCCCCTTTCCCGGAGCCGCTCTCGGGGCTCCAGCTCCCGGAACCGCAGCGTCAGCACATCCGGGCCTCGCTCGCTTTGGTTCTGAGTTTTCTTAAATCGTGAAAATCCATTTCCCCAAATGGGCGGGAGCTGAGCTTCGCTTCGTCCAGGGGCGGTCTGCCCGGCCGCCCCCTCCCCACCCCCAGCGCGACCCCCGAGGCCCGGCATTGATCCCGCAGCTTGTGCACATCGCATTAGTCCTAATGGTTTTGCTGATGATTCAACTTTTTCGTTAAAAGCCGCCCCTCCGTCCTCACTGCTCCCCTGCCTCCGCCTCTGCCGGCCGCGGGCCCCTCGGCGGCGCGCCCGCCCAGAGCTTTCTTGGCCGGTAGAGACGCGGCTCCTGCAACCCGGGTCCGCCTCCCAGGGCGCTTAGACGCCTCAAGAGGAGCCCGCTCCTCGCAGGGAGGGGCGAGGGCCGGGTGGGTGGAGGGTCTGCGGCGGTTTGGGGACCCTTGGGGACCCTGCCCTCCCTGGCGCGTAAAATGCGGAGCTTAGATCTCGGTCATCCCGACACTTAACGAAGTCAGATCATCGGCCTTCCAAACTCGGACCTGGGAAGAACCGTAGAAGGATCCAGAAACTGAGAAGTCCCGCACCCTCGGGGCGCCTCGGTTGCCCATTCCATCAGCAGGGAGGCCGACTGGCTCCAGGTCGGCCACGGGAACGGAGCTGGGCCTGAAAGCAAAACTGAGGAAGCGCATGGCCTGGACAAGGGGAGGCTGGGGCACCGCCTTCGACGTTCCCCGGCTGCGAGGGGCCTATGCCAGGTGGCCCTGCCTTCCAGGGCGAAACCCTGGAGCCCTCTAGGCCCCGCGGGCCCCAGCCCTGCGCGAAGGGCGCCCAGCGCGATCTGCCCCGACACCTCCAGGCTGGACCGCGTCTGATATCACGAGGAAGCGTTCTTCGTTTCTTATTCGTTGTTGTAGAAAATTCAAAATATATAGGCAAGAAAAAAAGTTAGGGCACCACAAGCCTAGTTAACTACCCAGAAATAGTTTCCAATGGTTTGGGTTTGTTTTTTTTTTTTCCTTATTATTCATAGGCAGCACTTTGTCCATGCGTGTTCAGTCATGCTGGGCTCTCGTGACCCCATGGACTGTTGCCCGCCAGGCTCCTCTGTCCCTGGGATTTCCCAGGTAAGAACACTGGAGTGGGTTGCCATTTCCTCTTCCAGGGGATCTTACCCACTCAGGGACTGAACTGGTGTCTCCTGCATTGGTAGGGGATTCTTTATCACTGAGTCACCTGGGAAGTTCCCAGATAGAACCAAGTTTGCTGTAGGAGGACTCTCCCTTCCCTCATCCTTTTAAAAAATGAAGCTAAATTTACCTACAGAGAAAAGTACAAATGTTCAGAGTACAGTTAGATGAGCTTGGACAAACGTACACACTCATGTACCATCATCCAAATATTTTTTTATAAAGAAAGGAAAACACACACACACGTCTGAAAGATTTAAACCGGGAGAACCGCTGTTCCCTTTCCTAAAAAGTTTGTCAAAGTGATGCATGCACACAATTTCGAATGTCCTCTGTTCCCACAAAGAGAATAAAAAACACCAACCAGAAACGATTCCCCACCCCACCCCCAACAAAAAACACCAACCAGAAACGATTCCCCACCCCACCCCCAACAGCAGACAGCTGTTAACCTTGCCAGCTCTTCCTGTTCCTAACCTGCTCATATTTCTAAATGGCACCCTTAGACTATTTCTTGATTTCATTTTTAAAAAGGAATCTAGAGACTCCCCGGGTGGCCCAGGGACTGGGACTCCGAGCTCCTAGTGCTGGGGGCCGGGGTTTGGTCCCCGGTCGGGGAACTGGATCCCACTTGCTACAGCTGAGACCTGGCACGGCCAAATAAATATTAAAAAAAAAAAAAGAAGAAGAAGAAGCCTGTCAAGTGCCCGTGGCCTCCAGTCTGGAAGATGGGAAGTAACTTGCTCACAAGTCAGTGCAGTGGTCATAGCCCTTTCCTACCTCCTCCTCAAAATGCCAAGCTCTGTAGGGAGATGGGGACCCAGAGTTCCCAGCGCCACCTGCCACACCTGCCCTCCACAGCCGGCTGAGTTGGGACCCATCTTTTTCTTTCCTACCAGTGTATCTCCTTGGCTTTCTCTATACTTGCCATTCATCTGTCTCCAAACTCCCTTCCCGAGGACCAGTCCCCTCTAGGAGGTGTTAACACCCAGAGACCTCCATCCCATGGGTGGGAGGAGGGGGAGAGGTGGGCCGCAGGCTGGGGCTTCTACATAAGACCCTCTGATTTCCAGCCTGGCTCCAGTTTCCGAGGCCACCAATCCCCAAGGCTTGCTGCTGGCCAGTCAGCTGCCCCTCACTCCTGGCCCCTCCCATGCTCCAGACACCCTCCAGGAGTTTTGAGAGGGGCGGGATGCATCATTCCCAGGGTCTTATCTCCAAACGCTTTTGAGTCTTCCCCTGCGACCGTTGGGATGTGTTCCACTCTGGTTCCCACCGGCAAGGAGCAGGTGGGTTTGTCCAGCATGGACTCTGAATTTTGAGGGATCCTACTGGAATGTGGCCCCTCGCTGGGGCTGGTTCCCTAAGGGTGACGATGAATCCTCTCATGGTCTCCCTGGTCTTCATTAAAGCCCTGTTTAATGAAGGTGCCAGGCACTCAGTGCCAGGGAAAGCCAACATTCCTTATCTCCAGTGGGACTCCTTCAGCCAGGGCTCACCGTGCAACGAGCGTATCCTGGCTCCCCACCCCCTTCCCGCCCCACCCCACCCCACCACCAGGCCCGATGACCCCTCCATCCCTGCAGCCCCACTTAGTCTGGGGTCGCTACTACTTCTTATCTGACTCCTTTATGAGGCTGTGAGCTCTTTGGGGCTCTGCCGTCCAATCAGGCCGCTTAGAGGCTGTCCCCACTGGGCGCTTAATCAATAGTTGTTGGATAAATAGTGAATGAGATCGTGGTTTAATTCTCCTATCAGCCATGTGATGTGGATGAAGTCTGTGTGGCCAGCAAGCTAGGGAAGGAAATCCAGATCTGTAAAGCAAATCTAATTGTTTTGCTTCTTCAGGTTTGTGATGAGCCAGTGGAGACTGGCAAATACATCTGTATGGAACTGGGGGGCAAAGACGTTCAGGTGCGGTGGAGAAAGCCCAGGGGTGGGGCAGGGGCATTGTGCGGCTTTCACAGTCGGGGGCGGGGGTGACGTGGGTATCAGTGCCGCCCTGCCCATGTGTGTTCTGCGCATAATAACGACACTAGGGGAAAAGGAACCCGGTGCTGCTCAGCTTTTAGAATCAGCATTGACTGAAATTGCTTTTCCCACTTCTGTACGTGTAGACTTATTTCAGGATGTAAAATGCATTTCTTACTGTGGTTATATCTGCAGAAAGAGTTGGAGGTTTGCTGAATGTGTTGCAATTCTTTTTGTTTTCGTATAGTCAAGTTTTTTAACTTGGCAGGAGAAGTAATACATATTTTTCTTCATATTGCTCTTAGGTCTTAGAGTTCTCCAGAGAAACAAAACCAGTAGAAAAAAATGTACATATGTATGTACATATAGAAAAATGTAGGATACATATATATATATATATATATATATATATATATATATATATATATGGGCTTCCCTGGTAACTCAGCTGGTAAGGAATCCACCTGCAGTGAGGGAGACCTGGGTTTGATCCCTGGGTTGAGAAGATCCCCTGGAGGAGAGCATGGCAACCCACTCCAGTATTCTGGCCTGGGGAATCCCATGGAGAGAGGAGCTTCGCGGGCTCCGTGGGGTCGCAAAGAGTTGGACGTGACTGAGCAACTAAAAACAGAACACGCACACCACAAATGTGTGTCTATATGAGCGAGAGGGGGAGACAGGGGATTTATTTTAAGAAGTTGGTGCGTGTGACTGTGTGGCTGGCAACTCTGAGTCCTGTAGGGTAACTGGCAGGCTGCAGATCTGTTCAAGAGAGGAAACTGCAGTGTGAGCCCAAATCCTGGAGGCAGCGGGCTGGAACCTCAGGCAATGTTTCTAGGATGCAATCTCGAAAACCCCTCTACTTCCGGGGCCCTCAGTCTTTGCACTGTTGTTCAGTAGCTAAGTCGTGACTGACTCTGCGACCCCATGGACCGCAGCACACCAGGCTCCCCGTCCTTCACCGTCTCCTGGAGCTTGCTCAAACTCGTGTCCATTGAGTCGGTGATGCCATCCAACCATCTCATCCCCTGTCACCTCCTTCTCCTCCTGCTCTCAGTCTTTGGCACATAAGGATCTTTTCCAATGAGTCAGCTTTTTGCATCAGGTGGCCAAAGTGTTGGAGCTTCAGCATCAGTCCTTCCAATGAATATTCAGGGTGGATTTCCTTTAGGATGGACTGGTTTGGTCTGCTTGCAGTCCAAGGGACTCTCATGCACCTTCTCCATCACCACAATTCAAAAGCATCAGTTCTCTGGCGCTCAGCCTTCGTTATGGTCCAACTCTCACATCCGTACACGACTACCGGGAAAACCATAGCTTTCAGTAGACAGCCTTTTGTTGGCAAAGTGATGTCTCTACTCTTTTAATATGCTGCCCTTTGCCCTTAAGGCCTTCAGCTGACTGGATGTGGCCCAGCCACACTGTGGAAGGTAATCTGCTTCCCTCAAAATCTGTTGATTTAAGTGTGACTCTCACCTAAACTAGACCTTGACCGTGACATCCAGGCTGGAGTGTGAAGGATGCACACCTAGCCCGGCTGATGCATAGCCCTAGCCGGCTCAGGGGCTTAGGCCTCCGTCTGAGTTTTGACCTCCTCCCTCCAGGTCAAGAGAGGAGAGGCCGCCCTGGTGCTGGTCTCACTGGCATAACGGGAATGTGTAGAAGGATCTGAGCAGCCTCTACGAGCCTCGGGGCTTTTCAGTCCACTGGGTCCTCCAGGCACAAGGCTCTGTCCCTGTGGGGAGTAGGACGGCCCTCACACTTCCGGGTCAGCTGTGCACGTTTCAGCCTGTCCGGCAGCAATCTGACCATTCACTGAGATTTTGGACAGCGGGGATGTGTGTTCACCACATTTGGGTCACCAGGACCCACCAAAGGCTGGGTCAGTACAGGGAGAGGCGGTAGCGTGGGTGGGGTCCATTTCCCTCGCGTCATCCGGGTGGCGGCTGTGGACGGGGGCAGGAGGGAAGGAGGGGCTGTGAGACAGGCCTATGCTTGTGTTTCATTGCTGTTCAGTTGCTCAGTCATGTCTGACTCTTTTGTGACCCCGTGGACTGCAGCCCGCCAGGCTCCTCTGTCTGTGGGGTTCTCCAGGCAAGAGTACTGGAGGGGGTTGCCATTCCCTTCTCCAGGGGATCTTCCCAACCCAGGGATCGAACCTGTGTTTCCTGCACTGGTAGGCGGATTCTTAATCACTGAGCTATCAGGAAAGTTTTATTTCAGGTCAATTCAAGATGCAAATGCAAAATGAAAAAGCATAAAAAGACTGAAAGTGCTCTTAAGTTTTCCCCTGACCCCAGGTGAGGGAAGGTGTGTGGATTCTCCCTGACCCCAGGTGAGGGAAGGTGTGTGGATTCTCCCTGACCCCAGGTGAGGGAAGGTGTGTGGATTCTCCCCTGATCCCAGGTGAGGGAAGGTGTGTGGATTCTCCCCTGATCCCAGGTGAGGGAAGGTGTGTGGATTCTCCCTGATCCCAGGTGAGGGAAGGTGTGTGGATTCTCCCTGATCCCAGGTGAGGGAAGGTGTATGGATTCTCCCTGATCCCAGGTGAGGGAAGGTGTATGGATTCTCCCTGATCCCAGGTGAGGGAAGGTATATGGATTCTCCCCTTCTGCCTTTCACCAAGTCTCACTGCTCACTCAGCTAGAGGCCATGGTTCCCAGCCACCCTTTCAGTTCTTCACCTGGCTGGATGACAGGGTTCTGACCAGTGCTACCTGCAAATCCTTTCTCGTAGCTAGGAATTGGGCAGCCCTTGGCACCCTTCTCTCCCCTTCCTGGCTGCCTGGGATGGCTTGTAAAGGTCTGGTGGGGACATGCCACTTAGAGCAAAGCAGAGCTGCCCATCTCCCTGGACCATTTATCAGCTTGCATTTTTATGTGAGATAAAACCTTCTGTCTTACATAAGCCACTATGACTTGGTATTTCCTTAGGAAATGGAGTCAATTTCCTAACTAATACAGGAGGCCTTTCTAAGCTGGGCTGATCAGCATTTGCACTTGGCTGCTGATGACTGAGCACTGGCCACAACCGCATAAAACAAATCTGGAAGTAGTGGGCTTGTGTGGTGTTCTGTGAAGACGCCAGGGACCCAGGGACTCCTGCCTTTCTTATCTACCATCCTAATACATGAGGTCCATCTTCCAGGTCACAAAACAGCTGCTGAGGCTCCAGCCTTCACATCTTTGTTCCATTCAAGAAGAAGAGCAAAAGCAATAGGCAAAGGGGCTTCTTCCCCTCTTTTAGGAATTCCCAGAGGCTCCTTTCACTGACTTCCACTTTTATCTCTTTCACCACCCCTACATTTCAGAGAGAACGTTGTTACTAAAGCAGAATGGGGAATGGGTATTGGGAGGCAACTAGGAAGCCTTGCCCAGAGAAAGTTGTGAACTAGAGTCACAAATCAGCAACAAGACCAAGACCTTCAGTTGGAACCAACCTCCCCAGTTCTCCCCTGGCCACTGCCCCACCAGCAGCTGCACTGAACTCAGCCAGAGGGGTGGGTGTATTCAGTCCCCACGCCCAGGCCAGGCTAGAGCTCTCGTGTGCCAACTGGGTGGTTCAGGGTTGGGAGCCTGGCTATCGTCAGACAGACCAGGACGAGTCCGGGACCCCGTTCTCTGGCTGTGTGGCTTTGGACAAAGTCCTTAACCTCTCCGAGCTGTCAGTTCCTCCCTTAGCTCTTGCTGACTGAGGGGATCCCGGGAAATAAGGGAAAAAGGCCGTGCAAACACCCCCCCACTGCCGTGGCTGGGGCATAGTGGGGTGCACAGGAAGTGACAGCAGCGTCGACCCCCTGTCCTTGGCCGAGCACAAGGCGCAGACACTGAGACACAGGCTGGTGCGCCAGCGTCCTGGCCAGTTCACTTCCTCCCTGAACCGCGTGGGTTGGATGTCTGCCCCACTGGCTGAGCCCATCTGTCATTTTTACTACAAATTGCCACTCAATTGGCTTAACCCGAAGCCTGTTACCCCAAATAACCTGAGTGATTGCTTGCGAACCCAGGCTCAATGCCCCTTCCACACTTCTCACCCATGGCTCCAGGGAGCTCCCATGGGTGGCCCGAGTCAGTCCCTCCCAGGGCCGGGGGACCAGCCCCCTTTAAAGATTCCGTCTGTTCCCCCGAGGATTTCAGAGGCCGGGTTTCCTCTTTGTGCCAGCTTGAGACAGGGCCTGGGTTCGAGTGCCTGCTCCTGGCCTGGCCTTGGGGCTCCTTGGGGGCTGTCCCAAGTCCGAATCTGAGGCTGGGAGAGATGTGAGGGCAGTGGGTGATGGGGTTCCGGCCTCCCCACCCTCCACAGACAGGCTAGAGTTAGCAGGTTTCATGGGGGTTCCTAGGAACTGGGGCCGGCCAGGAGAGTGAGTCCCATGTGGGATGAAGACCGCAGCCCTGCAGGGCCGTCCTTCCTGGCCCAGGGACCTTGGGCGGTCCTTGAGTCCAGGCTCCAGCGCAAAGGACTCGGGGTGAGAGAATGAGGTCCCTGCCGCCCCCAGGTCATTCGTTCTCCCATAAAGACCCTGGTCCCTCCCGTCCTTCCCACATGGGAGGGCAGTGCACGGGCTTGGATCAGATACACGCGGGGCCTGTTTCCCTGCTCAGCAACGGTGTCTCCTTGGGAGGGGCCCTGAACTACCCCTCCCCGCGGTTTCTGCATCCGCAGATCTCCCCCGACACTGGACCCTGGGGGGTCAGCCCAGGACTCGAGGGCCCCTTGGTCCTGCCAAGGAGTCGGATGAGCCCAAAGGCTGCAGCCCTGCTCCTGGCATTGTGCCTTCCTGGGCATCCACGGCGCACAGGAACCCCAGTCCCCACTGTAGGGGGTCTCAGTCTAGCAGGAGAGACCGCAGATGGAGGGAACACAGATGGGGCCACGGGGCTGTAAGTGTGGCCGCCGGTGTAGACAGACGCTGGGCAAAGGGGCGGGGCAGCTCCCGAGGAGGTGGAGCCGGCACCCAGGGTGAGAGGGAGTTACCCAGATTTGGGGGCGGGGAGCTGGTAGAATGTTCCAGACGGAGGAGGTGGTGGAGTCAAGGTCAGGGGGTGAATGAGGGCAGGTGGGTTGTGCTTGGGTGCAGCGGGAATGGCTGGGTGTTGTGGCCAGGCCTGGAGGAATGCGTGGTCTTGACCCCTGGCCAGGAGTCTGGGCTTCGTTCCAAGAGTCCGGGTCAGGGGAGGGGGCAGTCCTTGGTTTGAATCCCTCTGGCCTTGAGGGGCCACAATGCATGTCAGCAGGGCCATTGGATGCAGAAAACCACGGGATGAAGAAATCCCAGGAGGTGGAATATTTCCAGTTAGACGGGGTGTCAGAGGGCAGAGCCGAGCAGCCCAGGAGGTGTCCGGGACTCCCCAAGTCAAGCAGGGGCTCCCTGCGGCAGAGGGGGGACAGGTGTGCTCAGGTGTGAAGTCTGTGGGCCCAGTGCTTTGACTGAGTGTCCAGCTCAGCTTGGGGCTCCCTCTGAAAGCCCGCCTGCCCCCTCTCCAGAGCAGCACGTGCCCTGAGGGGTCGTGTCCCCTCCACGCACTGGGTGGGCGCCCTGCCCTTCCAGCCGCTCACCGCCAGTGCCATGTGCACCACCGTCGCCTCTGACACTCTCACAGCCCGCCCCGTGGGTGCCAGCCCCGGGGGTCCCTCGTGGTGTCATCTCCGGAATGAGGGTGGGATGGGGGCGGCTGGAGTGAGGGAGCCAAGGACCGAGGAGGCCCAGAGAGGCCAGGGGTTGGGCCAGGACCAGGGGTCCCCCCAGATTGCATATCGTATGGCCCCCACGGGGCACACATGACTGGAAGCAAAGGCTGAGGACCTGGGCCTGACACGGCATTGCTAGCGGGGTCAAGGGACAAGCCACAGGCCGCACAGGGTGACTAAGCTGGGTCCACGGCCAGCACAGCCTCTGGAAAAGGGGTGCTCACACTCAGAGCCCCTCTGAGCTCCCTGTTTCCTCCTGCGCAGCCCGCAGGGTGGGGGGCTTGGAGTGATGAGTCGGGAGGGGCTGGGGGGCTGGAGGGGAAGCCACAGGGTGGTGGACGCAGGTCTGCTGAGGTTGAGCTGGGGGCCTGGTGTGGCCTGGGGCCCTACCGCTGCTGCGTGAGTGTCCTGGGGCTCCTGGCACAGCCAAATTTCATCTCTCACGGCTCTGGGACCAAAAGTCGGAAGTCAGGGTGTTGGCCGGGCCCTGAGCCCTCACGAGGCTCCCGGGGAGAGTCCTCCCGGCTCCCGCCAGCTCTTCGTGCTCCCCGGGACCTGTCCCACAGCTGTCTTCTCCCTGGTCCACACGTCATCCTCTCTGTGTGCCCAGATTTCCCCTTCTCATCATCACCCCGGCTTGTGGGCTTACCTGATCCCCTCCGCAAAGGCGCTTTCTCAACGTCAGGTCGCATTCTCAAGTCCTGGGCGTAGGACTCTCCAACCTGTGAATGTGGAGGCTCGACTCACCCTTCCACAGCTGCCGTTGTTCCTGGCATGCGCCCCGGTCACGTGCCTGCCACACGGCAGTTGTTGTCCCCATTGTAGAAGCAGGAGCATTGAGACTCTGAAATACCGCACATCACGAGAGGCAACCCCACCTCGTGACTCCTGGGTCGCAGCACCTGCCTGCAGGCCCGGCACCTCCACGCCCGGGGCGGGGCACAGACTGTTCTGTTTGGAGGAAAGGAATTTCTGTCTTGGTGTAACATGAGCTGCTCAG
Organism: Bos indicus; assembly: GCF_029378745.1. Classification (NCBI taxonomy): domain Eukaryota; kingdom Metazoa; phylum Chordata; class Mammalia; order Artiodactyla; family Bovidae; genus Bos; species Bos indicus. Next base: position 115,484,541 of record NC_091765.1, on the reverse strand, counting down.
GAGACCCCAGGTTTGGAAGAGCCTCTCTGTAACAGAGGGGAACAGTTTTCTCTTTGTAGTGAGAGGCCCCCTGCTGCTCACCAGGAAGGTGGGGCTGTGTGCCAGATGGCCAAGTGGTGAGGACCCTGGGCCCCTCTCTGGGCAGCAGGCTTTGGTCTGCAGAGCTAGCAAAAGCCCTAACGGTGTCTCCTGCCAGTGTGTTAGTCGCTCAGTCACGCCTGAGTCTCTGCGACCCCCTAGACTGTAGCCCACTAGGCTTCCCTGTCCATGGGATTCTCCAGGCAAGAATACTGGAGTGGGTTGCCATGCCCTCCTCCAGGGGATCTTCCTGACTCGGGGATCGAATCTGGGTCTCCCGCATTGCAGGCAGATTCTTTACCATCTGAGCCACCAGGGAAGCCCAGTGATGTCTCCTGGCTGCCTTGTTAACGGCCCTGGGGTGGTCTTTAGCCCAGGGCCAGATGTCACCCCTGCCTTGTTTCTGGCGGGCTGCAGGCCTGAGTAGCCCTGGGGTGTCTGGGGAGCCCAGTCTAGGTTTGCCAGAGTGTGGTTGACTCGTCCACACCAGTCTGGAGCAAGTGCTAAGTTCTGGGCCTGGCTCCACCCACAACATGCTGTGTGGTCCCAGGATACCGGCTCGCCCTCTTTGGGCCTGCGTTTTCTCCTTTGTTAAACAAGGGCATTCCAAGGTCTCTCTCCAGATATGCCAAAAAGAATTGTAGAAGCTTCCTACAAACTCTTCACTTCCATTTTATTAAAATATCACAGGCAACACTGCCCAGCAGAAAATGTAAGAGGCCACACACGCAAGTTAAAGTTTCTGGTAGCGGCATTAAAGAAGTAAATGAACATAAAAAGAAACAGGTGCAGATAATTAAACAATCATTTCGTCTACTGTGTTCAAGATCATTATCATTTCAACGTGTAATCAACATCAAGACTGGGGACACTTTATGTTCTTGGTGCCATCTTTGAATCTGACACACATTTCACACTTGTGCACGTCTCAGTTTAGAGGCTGAAATTTCACTGGAAATCCTTGGCCAGCAGCCCCGCCCTGGCTCTCAGAACAGCACCTCCCGGAAGCGTGGCTTGGTGCTTCCATCCACTGGTGATGCTCCCTGCGGAAGCAGCTGGCTACCTGTGCCCTCACCTGGGACAGCATCGTCCAAACCGCATTCCTGGGGCATCTTGTTCCTGGTTGTGTGAACGGGTGATTCTCAAGTCACTGCTGGAATCAGATTTTCCTGGGAGCGTGTGTGCTAAGTCGCTTCAGTCACGTCCGAGTCTTTGAGACCCTATGGGCTGTAGCCCGCCAGGCTCCTCTGTCCACAGGATTCTCCAGGTGAGAATACTGGAGTGGGTTGCCATGCCCTCCTCCAGGGTATCTTCCCCACCCAGGGTCTGAACCCTCATCTCTTACGTCATCTCTGGCATTGGCAGGTGGGTTCTTTACCACTAGCTCCACCTGGAAGCCTCTTTCTTGGGAGACATCTGGTCAGATGAGACTCCAGCTTTTGCTTTGATTGCAGGACTTCTCAGAGCCTTTGATGTGGCCATGAGAATTAAAAGTAGGTGAGGTAGGGAGTCCCTGTTGGGCCAGCACACTGAGAACCCTGGGCCTGATACTCCGAGGCAAGAACTGAGTCTATTTCTCCCTGTGTCTCCAGGCCGCTTTGGCACAGAGTGGCCCCTAGGTGTGTCCTGCCCACAGCAGGCGCCTGGCAGAGACCAGTCATTATAAACAAAACTTGGCTAAAGGAATTCCCCGATGGTCCAGTGGTGAAGAATTCACTTGCCAACTCAGGAGGACACCAGCTGGATCCCTGGCCCGGCGAGATCCCACATGCTGCCGGGTTACTAAGCCCGCGTGCCACAGCTACTGAGCCTGTGGTCCAGAGCCCGTGCTCTGCAGCAAGACAAGCCCACACACCACAAATGGAGAGTAGCCCCCACAGCAGCGAAGACCCAGCACAGCCAAAAACAAACGGGCTAAAGAGAAGAGCTGAAACAAAGATATGTTAAAGCTCATAGGAAGGGTCAGATCCTCCGCTTAGAGGATCAGGGAAGACTGCCTGGAGGAGGTGACATCGGAACTGAGCCTAAAGGGTAAACCTACGAAGAATAGGGTAAGGGGTGGGGAAGATATTTCTGACACATGAAGACCCAGAGGAGCTCTGTGCGTGGTCTGGTGCTCAGAATGGTGGATGGGGGTGTTGGTGCGGGAGTGTGAGAGGCTGCCTGGGGTGCGGGATGCTGCAGTGCCCCCTCACTCTGTGTGGGTCAGTGCTCCCTTGGCAGGGTGAGTGGGGAGTGGTCCTGCACTGGAATCCCTGGGAGTCTGCTAAACCCGGACTCCCAGCCTGAGAACCTGCAGCTGACAAGTTCCCAGGGGACTCTGGGGCCCCGTGTCTGTTTTTCTCCCCCACAGGCACAGAGACGATTGCATCTCTCAGCCTTGCAGTGGGGGCAGCAGGTGACTGGCCCTGACGAGCACGAAGTGGGAAGAAAGGAGTGGTGGAAAATTCTGGATGATGCTCCAACCTCTCTCCCCTGGCTCTGGAGGCTGAGGAGACTGCATGTACTGGATGAACAGTTACAGTAAGGCAGAGCCTCCGTCAGCCCGGGTCCCCGGGTGGGGCCTCCGTCAGCCTGCGTCCCTGAGCGACCACACGCAGCAGCGTCCCCACACGGGCCGTGCAGCGTGAGCAAGGCATATTCCTTAGTTGTGCTAACCTGCCTGAGGTTCTGCTCGTTATCGCTGTGGAACTTAGCCTGTTATGATGAATGCACTTTCATCTGTTTCCAGTTGCTCCAGGGGGAACATTTCAGAATGTCTGTGGGCACTGATTCGGAGCAGTTGAGACGGTTCACACCCCCCTCCCTCCTTTCTCGTCCCTCCCTCCAGAGTGGCAGCTGGCCTGTGCGGCACCCTCATGAGAATTATGAGAAGGCTTGCCGTCCAGGCTGCTCGGCTTGGTGAGAGTGAGCAGAGAGCAAGCTGGATTTCAGCCTTGACCCACCCCCTCGGCCAGGCACTTGAGCAGTGGGCAACCCGCGCAACCGTACGGGGTGGCTCGACTGTTCACCTGTGGGGAGTAGAGGACACTGGGAGAGACGAGGCTTTGAGGAGGGGAGGGGAGAGACTGTTCAGTTCTGGACCTGGGAAATCTCCAGCAGGTAGATAGAAAAGGTGAGGTAGGGGCTGGGGAGAAGAAAAACCTGATAAAACTTTCCGAATGCTTTTCTCCAGCTGAACAGGATTTCGCTGTTGTTGAGGGGTATGTTCCTTAAGATTCCCAAAGGAGGGAGGGGTTCTGTGGGATTGGGGTCTCCACCATAGAAGGACGTTCCTCACCAATATCCCTTCCCACCTGCTGTGCTCATCTGTCCCTGGCATCAGAACCCTGAAAGGAGACACTGAAGTGAGGGTCCCTCCTGGACCACCAGGCAATGCAGACAGTGCTACAGAGCCAGCCAGCCGAAGGGGTCAAGGCCGAGGAAGCCCTTTCGCAGCACAGAATCACACTGACCCCTCATTCCCCACTTGGAAAAAATTCCTTCTTCTTGATCTGTCAAGATTTATTGGGGAACTCTTTTAAAATAACAGCTTTAGTGAGATATAACTCACGTATCATAAAATCACCCCATTTTAAAGTGTACAATTCAGTGATTGCTAATGTATTTAGATTTAGGTAGCTCAGTTGGTGAAGAATCCTCTGTAATGCAGGAGACCCCAGTTTGATTCCTGGGTCGGGAAGATCTGCTGGAGAAGAGATAGGCTACCCACTCCAGTATTCTTGGGCTTCCCTTGTGGGTCAGCTGGTAAAGAATTGGCCTGCAACATGGGAGACCTGGGTTTGATCCTGGTTGGCAAGATCCCCCGGAGAAGGGAAAGGCTACCCACTCCAGTATTCTGGCCTGGAGAATTCCATGGACTGAATAGTCCATGGGGTCACAAAGAGTTGGACACGGCTGAGTGACTTTCACTTTTTTTATCTCTAATTTCACAACACTTCAATTCCCCCTAAAAGAGACCCAGGTTAAAAAGGCTGAGTGCTGAAGAATTTATGCATGTGAACTGTGGTTCTGGGGAAGACTCTCGAGAGTCCCTTGGACACCCAGAAGATCCAGCCAGTCCATCCTAAAGGAAATCAACCTTGAATATTCACTGGAAGGACTGATGCTGAAGCTCCAAAGTTTGGCCTCCTGATGGGAAGAGTTGACTCATTGGAGAAGACTCTGATGCTGGGAAAGACTGAGGGCAGGAGGAGAAGGGGGCGACAGAGGATGAGATGGTTGGATGGCATCACTGGCTCCATAGACATGCATTTGCGCAAAATCTGAGTGATAGTGAAGGACAGGGAAGCCTGGAGTGCTGCGTCCATGGAATCGCAAAGAAGGTCGACACGACTTAGTGACTGAACAACAAAAGAAACCCAGCCCTCCGTTCCCCTTGCCCCAGTCCCCAAAGCCACGGATTTTTTCTGTCTCTACATCCTTGCTAATCCTGTACATTTCGTAGACATGAATCATGCAACGTGCAGCCGTTTCTATCTGGTTGCTGTAACTTAGCATAATGTCTTCAACATTCATTCGTATTGGAATCAGAATCAGAACAGGAATCAGAACTTCATTCCTTTTTTATGACCAAATAACATTCTGTTGCCTGGATATACCATTTTGTTTGTTCAGCAATCAATGTATGCACATTTGGGTGCTTTCTACTTTTTAGCTATTAGGAACACTGCTGCTGTGAACATTTGTACAAAGCTTTGGTGTGGGTGTATGCTTTCAGCTCTGCTGGGCACACGCCTAAGAGGTGGAAGCTGCTCCAATGACAAGGCTAACGTGTTTGAGGAACGGCTAGACTCTTCCAGAATGACTGTGCCATCTTACTTTCAGCAGCGCACGAGGGTTCCAATTTCTCTACAGCTTCACCAACACTTAACATTACTTGTCTTTTTGATTCTATTAACAGTCGCCCTAGTGGGTGGGGAGTGATGCCTCATTGCGGTTCTGACTGGCATTTTCCTGACGACTAATGACGTGGAACCTCTTCGCATGCATCTGTTGGTTGTGCGTGTCTTCTTTGGAGAAAGGTCTGTTTGCACCGTTTGGCCATTTTTAGTTTGGATTACCTGTCTTTTTTATTCTTGAGTTGCAAGAGATGTTTATGAATTCTGGATACATGTCTCTTGGCATATAAATGTTCTGTAAATATTTTCTGCCATTCTTTGCATTATCTTTTTACTTTCTTGATAGAGTCCTTTGTAGCAAAAATCTTTAAACTCTGATGCAGCTATTGAGGAGATTCTTAAATCTAAGATAATTAAAAACTGGCAGCTGCCATGTGTCGTGAAAGTGAAAGTCATTCAGTTGTGTCTGACTCTTTGCGACCCCATGGACTATACAGTCCATGGGATTCTTTAGGCCAGAATACTGGAGTGGGTAGCCTTTCTCTTCTCCAGGGGATCTTCCCAACACAGGGATCGAACCGGGGTCTCCTGCATTGCAGGTGGATTCTTTACCAGCTGAGCCACAAGGGAAGCCTGCCATGTGCCATAGTAGGGTATTTATTGACTCACTTGAACCTCACGCCAACCAGTGAGGCTGGGACTGCCATTGTCCTCCGGGTATAGTTGGGGAAACAGTGGCACAGACAGATCAAGAAAGAGGTTCACAGTCACGAGGCCGCCACATGACAGAGGCAGAACTTTAATAAGCCAGCTGTTTCCAGAGCCCAGGTTTTTAATCGCTGCTTAGTAGAGAGGCTCTGCTCTGTAACCTGGACCATGAACAGGGAGACATCATCATCACCCTCACTATTTTTATCGTTCTCACCATTATCAACTCCATTCTCATCACCTCATCCCCATGCCCAGCATCATCTTACCCTGATGTTCTCACCCTCACCACCATCACCACCGTGATGACCTCACACTCACCACCACCACCACCATCATCATATCAGCTCACCACCCTCACCACCACCATCACCACCATCAGTTCAGTCTCAGTTCAGTCGCTCAGTCATGTCCGACTCTTTGCGACCCCAGGGACTGCAGCATGCCAGGCCTCCTTGTCCATCACCAACTCCCGGAGTTTACTCAAACTCATGTCCATTGAGCCAGAGATGCCATCCAACCATCTCATCTTCTGTCATCCCCTTCTCCTCCTGCCTTCTATCTTCCCCAGCATCAGGGTCTTTTCAAATAAGTCAGTTCTTCACATCAGGTGGCCAAAGTATTGGAGTTTCAGCTTCAACATCAGTCCTTCCAATGACTATTCAGGACTGATCTCCTTTAGGCTGGACTGGTTGGATCTCCTTGCAGTCCAAGGGACTCTCGAGAGTCTTCTCCAACACCACCGTTCAAAAGCATCAATTCTTCGGCGCTCCACCGTCACCACCGCCACCTCCGTAATCACCGTCATCACCATCGCCATCACTGTCAAGGCCCCAGATAGTCTGCCGAGCTCCCCACCTGGGACCAGGCCTGGAGCGCCACGCTTCACATCTCCCAGTTACTGCATCACCCCACCTGCCCTGCAAGGACACCGAGGCTGGGAGAGTCACGGGCATCTACGTTTCCCAGTGCCTCATGGAGCCTTGACTCAGGCCTTCTGGTCTCTGCATTTAGTCTTGGTCAAGTTCCCTTACTCATTTCCCAGAGATGAGACGGAGGACAGGTGTCAGAGTTGAAGGGAGGGGAGGGGCCACTGGGGTCGAGTCCTGGCCAGAACAGAGGGCTGGCCGAGTGGTCTGCAGACTGCGGCTTCCAGGAGGAGACGCTCCAGAGAACCCTGAGACAGGGAGGCTGGAGGCCTGGCTCCCAGGCACGAAGCCATCCTGGACGAGGGGGAGGGTGGGGGGAACCGTGCCGACCCCATCAGTTAGTGCAATTAGCCATCAGGATGGAGGCCCCGCGCTAATTGCCCGGTGGCAGCTGAGGTGCTCAGTAATGGATTAGCGGAGCGTCGCAGCCACTGCAGAGGTGGCCTCTACTCCCAGGGCAGCCCAGCCCTGCCAGGCCGTGCACCGCCCCCCCACCCCCCCGCCGGTGCCCCCAGCCACTTCCCAGGACTGAGAACACATGGCTGAGGGCCTACCTGGCTGCAACCTGCCGGGGGAGGGGGAGGGAAGCGGATCGCCAGACCAGAGGCCTAGGTCCCTGAGTCAGGCCCTGGGAATCCATTCCCCTGGGACAAAAGCCCTCTTCGCGC